>NC_135339.1:58522127-58828394 GCF_023851605.1 Tamandua tetradactyla
TTAATGCCTTGAAGTGGTTGTCACTTTCGTTACCTTATGCCTTACATCACCTTCCTGGCTTCTTCTTATAGGCACTGAGATGTCTAACCCCTGATAAGACAATTCTTAAGAGTCAGACAGTCCTGGATGTTAATCCTGACTCTGCCACATTTTTGCTAACAGTGGACATGTTACTTAAGTACACCTATGTTTCTTTTACCATAAAATTGGAGATAATAATACCTCACAAAGATATATGAATTAAGCGAGACAAGGAAATAATAGGCTAGCCCAAAGTTTGAACACAGAAAGTTTGTTCAATAAATTGTGGCACTGATTTTCATTCACAAGAGATTTGAACTCATTAGATGCTCTACTGTATTCTTCCACCAATGCTGGAAAACTGGAAAGTACATGAGCAGGAGGAGCTTTTCTCACCAACCCCCCATTTCTGCACACTGAGGAATAGCTTCTGGGTTCATAATTTTTAGACAGCCTGATTCCTTTCTCTTTTACCCACAGATATGCTCAATTGAATTAAGCATTCTTCAGTACCAAGTACCAGTCAATGGTAGTTCCTCTCACTAACCTCAGTCCTAGTCCCTAGGTAGAAGACTCAGGATCTGGGGACTGAGCGCTGCTAATAAAGGATATGATATTAATGACCCTCTTAGACCAAGACCTGGCTGGGGCTAGACCCCAATTTTTGGTTGCCTGTTTTTATGGGGGAAACCAAGAGGTCAAGTGGGGCCTTAAAGCAGCATCTGAACAAGCAAACTCCGCAGCACAGTCCTCTAGCCTGGGGTTCAGCCTTCTTCCCCATTCCCAACCGGTTTATGCCTATAATCGAGGAATGGAACCAGAAGCAAAAAGTAGACCAGTCCTCCATAGGGTCAAAAACTGTGCAACCAGCCAATGAGGCAGGGGAGAGTAACAGGAAAACTCTCCCAGGTTTTCAGTTTCTAATGTTTAATGCACATCCAATTCAACAATTACTGATTATGTGCTCAGCACTGCACTTAGTATCTTGATTCTCCTATTTTTCAAAATACCTTATTCTCCACCCCCTTTTTTCTCGGTATTTCTTTTGGTATTACCCAGTTGCCCATACACTATCTATAAGAGCCTCTCCACGCTTTACTTCTTTACAGTGAATAATACAAGTTGGTGCTTGGGGGATGGGGAGAGAGGGACAGAAAATTCTGAATAGAATCTAGGGCGCTAACATGACAAAAGAGGAGTGCATAGGTAAATAATGAAGTCAAGACAACTGCAGAATTTTAATTTCTATTCAGGATTTAAGAAACTCCATCATTATCAAAAATAACTATGTCACCTGAGACTCAGAGTTAGAGTTCTGAAGCTAAGAAAGTCAGCAGTGCCCCATACAGGAACTGTTTTAAAACTTGAAAAAGTGATCAGACATCAAGTAGAGATATGAATGAAACTGATCTGGAGAGGACTAAGGTATATCAGAAGACTGGGTAAAGGATGATATTATCCATATTTTAAAACTTCAACTTCTATGTGATACTAAAGTGAGAGATGTTATTCAGTGCAAAATTTATATTTTGGGTAGTACATGTCCTAATTTAACTCATATGGTCAGTTTAATTGAACACCATAAATACATGGGATCTTGACTAGGGCATGAGATTTTCTTGCTTTGTCCAGGTTAGTGTGATGCCCCGATAAATCCCAGAGTGATGTGGACAGTGAATAAAGAAGAATTCTCAAAGTCCCCTTGGGGGAATGGGGATAAAGGGGGAAATGTTCAACTTCCCCATTTGGAGAATTTCTGATCCTCCTGCAAGCAGTGGGGACAACCAAATCAATGGGCCAAGACCTCAATCTTGGGGTTCACCCCTATAAAACATAACCCCGCAAAGGATAGGCTAAGCCTACTTAAAATTAGGCCTAAGAGTCACCCCCAGAAAACCACTTTTGTTGCTCAGATGTGCCCTCGCTCTCTCTAAGCCAACAAGGCAAGTAAACTCACTGCCCTCCCCCCACCCCACGTGGGATATGACTCCCAGGGGTGTAAAGCTCCCTGGCAACATGGGACAGAAATCCTAGAATGAGCTGGAACCTGGGATCAAGGGATTGAGAAAAACTTCTTGACCAAAAGGGGGAAAAGAGGAATGAGACAAAATAAAGTGTCAGTGGCTGAGAGATTTCAGAGTCGAGAGGTTATCCTGGAGGTTACTCTTAACGCATTATTTAGATACCCACTTTTTAGTTTATGGTGTATTGGAGTGGCTGGAGGGAAGAATCTGAAACTGTAGAGCTGCGTTCCAGTAGCCTTGTTTCTTGAAGGTGATTGTACAATGATAAAGCTTTTACAATGGGGCTGTGTGATTGTGAAAACCTTGTGTCTGATGCTCCTTTTATCTAGGATATGGACAGATGAGTAAAAATATAGATAACAAATAAATAATAAGGGGGACAACGGTTAAAATAAATTGAGTAGATTGAAATACTAGTGGTCAATGAGAGGGAGGAGTAAGGGGTATGGTATGTATGAGTTTTTTCTTTTTTCTTTTTTATTTCTTTTGCTGGAGTGATGCAAATGTTCAAAAAATGATCATGGTGATAAAAGCACAATTATGTTATGATATTGTGACCACTGATTGTACACCATGTATAGAATGTTTATATGTCAAGAATGTACGTATGTTTGTATGTTAAGTTTTTACAATACAAATATTTTAAAAATAAACAAAAATAAAACACGTGAGTAATCTAAGGAAATATAACTATGTCAGCATCAATAACCTAACTAACATTTAATGAATATTTGCCATGTGCCAAGCACTGTTTAAGGCAAGATTATTAATATTTTGGTGGTCAAGGACTCCTCTGGGATTCATGAAAGCTATGAAATCTCTTCCATAGAAAAATCCAAATGCATACAAAATTTTACATCAAATTAAAGAGGTAGGGTGGGCCACAGTGGCTCAGCAGGCCGAGTTCTCGCCTGTCATGCTGGAGATCTGGGTTCCTTTCCTGGTGCCTGGCCGTGTAAAAAAAAAAAAAAAAATTAGAGGTAAACCACTATGCTGAAGCACAAACATGGACTCTCTATGCTAGGTGCTTACATCTGTTAACCCACTGAGAGTATGGCACCATTAAGATAGCTACCATTTTCCCACCTTACAGAGGAGGAGACAGAGAAGTTCAGGGACACACCGAAGGTCACATATGTAGTAAGTTGCAAAAAAAACATTTTAACCAGTTGTCTACATACTAAACCTTGTTGCTCCAGATGATAGTTACTAAAACTATCACTCCTTATTTTTAAGTGAGAAATAAAGATTATGTCGGAAATAGGAATCTGTGCAAAGCCATAGGAAATCAGGACACAGCCACAGGAAATCAGGAACTCAAAATTCCCTGAAGTGCAGGGGCAGAGTTCTCACCTGCCATGCTGGAGACCCGGGTTCAATTCCTGGTGCTTGCTCATGCAAAAAAATTCCCTGAAGAGCCAATCCCACTTCTTATCAGGCAAAAACCCAACTTCCAATGAACCCACCAACCCAGCTGGAAAATAACCCAAAGATGAACCTTTCTTAGAGGCTTCACATTCCTCAGAACAAGAGGTCACCTGTCTCCCCCTCAATATAATCCATCAGTCAAAACGTGGAACTATGAGACCAGTCAAAGCCTTTAGATATGAAACAAAAGAAATTTAATTTTAGAATATTACATGGGTATAAAAGAAAGACAATATAGATGATTGTTTCTTTACAGTTACATATATGTGTGTATGTGTAATATATAGTAAAATAAGAATGAAACATTTTAAATGGTGAACAAGTTAAGAAAGCTTGTTTCTCTTGCTGACTAAGCTCAGAGATAGTGCAAAGACAACTCTTGCCGTGAAGGACCGTGGGGTGAGGGAATGCTTTTCCCCATCAGGCTCTGCTTGTCTCTGACATGTGTGGAGGAATGCTCAATGGCTCTTTAGCACTAGCTATGGCCTCACATGCTTCAGCTTCCATGGTAACCCAAGCACTCAGGCTATTATGTACTGTGCCTCCTCACTAGTCCCTCCATCAATTCTACACTGTTGGAAAGATCTCAGCATTAGCTGTCTAAGAAAGCCAGTTTTCTATAACAAGTTTTAGATTGGGTTAATTACCACAGGTTTAAGAAGCTTATGAATCTTGGGAACTCAAATTTTCCCTGAATTCAAGCAATTTTGCCAAATGCTAGGAGAGTAAGGCAGGTATGAGGCTATCTACCTGCGAAAGGAGTTTTACTTAGAAAAGATCTCAGAATGGGAGCCACCAGCTTCAGGTGTCTTTGCAAGGCCCCATACAAAGTAAGCAGAAAGAGTCTAGAGAAGTTTGTTTAAAGATGGCTTCCCCAGTTACAGTGTATGGGGCACAGACCCAATGACTACAAGTCCTTAGAAGGCAATATTTTAAACCATAACCTAATACAGGCCCCCATGAGGGAAGCTGAACAGAAACACTCTTATTTAGAAGGAGGAATCATTCTATTCTGACATTCTGCGATCAACTTGCTTCCTCATAGGACAACAGAACAGCCACCTCTGGAACACACAGTGGTCACTATGGTCAATTGTCCTGTACTGACCCCTTTTCCCAAAGGTGTTCCCCTGTTATACCTGACTCTAGAAGGACATTCAGGGTAAAGATCTTTCTTTCCCATTTGTGGGGGATCAATTAAGGATGGTTTTAGTACCTGCTCCTTTAACATATTAGGGCACTTGGGTATAATTACTATTTCCTCATCTTTCACTACTGCAGTAGGGTTCTTCAAACCAAATTCCCTGGTGCCAGTGCAAAAGTCCATCTCTATAAAAGACTGAAGACTTCAGTGCCTATGACTTTTACTGATTCACCTAGTGTAGTTCACCTAACACAGATGTGAATCAAGGAGGTGGTCTGTGTTTTTATGCCTGTGTATCTGTGTTGCATCATACTGATACCATATCAAAACACATCATAAATGGCCCCAGAAAGAAATAAATGTTTAAAAAACCATAAGAAGAGGCATTTTCAAAGAAATAGTTCCAACATGAAAAATAAACATAACAAAAGTAGAAAAACAATACAGATGTTTTAAAATGTGTTGAATACTGGCTCAAAAATAGTACCTGCCCACCAGGTCTGATGGGAGGTAGTAACCTTGTGTGGCAAATGATAAAGAGTTTTAATCTTTGATTTCGCCATAAGATTTCACAGGAATAGAACAGTTTCAAATCAGAAGGCAGAAGGTTATACTGCTTACTGTAGTAGGTGGATCACACTTCTGTAAGGAAAATGACATATAATGCCTTTAAAGCAAGAGACAGAATATTCAATAAATAACTTAAACAAAGCACACATACCCAAATACACGTATAAACTGCCCAAGGGGACCAGCTATAACAAAGCATGTGCAGGTGATAAACTTCTATCACTAGCCTAGTACCAAGAATACTACCCTCAGTTATTGATTCCCTTCACCCAGACAGCATCTCCTGAATCTCAGTACCTCCCTCTACAAGTTCCACAACACTAACTCAGTGACAAGGAGGTATTAGTGCAAAAGGTATCTCTGCTCTCTCTACCTGATGCTAGACCATGTTTAAAAGACCATCAGACCGCTCTAGGATGAAACACATTCAAATAATAAGGAAAGGAAGTAACAAATTAAGGGAGGACACTTTCAGTCTGTTGATACCAAAAGGGGTTTCTGTTTGAATTTACTTATATCTGGTACAAGGAATGCTATTTTTTTCTTTAAAAAAAAGGCCAATAGAAGCCTGCACAAATGAATTTGTTAATAAGTAGTTTTAAGAATGAAATAAAACTGTTTAAGAGAAAGGGGTCTCTAAGCACTTTTATACTCCTAGTTGTTCACAATCTGTCAAGCTAGAAAGCCAAATTTTACATTTTTCTTCATTACTGCAGTAACCAAGAAGAGAAATAGAAAGTACAGAAGAGAGGCTGGCACCCAGACACAAAGTCAAACTCTGCTCCCCTAGAGGCAGCTTTTATTTCAGCAATAGCACAGCATTTTCAATAGTTTAAAATAGGTCAGCAAAACATATTTTGCTATGCAGCTGACTGCAGAGGCCTGATTCTGCTCCAACACACAGGGTGAGAACTGTTACTCAACTTAACAGAGCCAGGCACAAACCCGAACATTCTCACCTGCCACATGCTGCTCTTTGGGCAGTGAATATTTTATACTAGATCAAAGCCATACCATTGCTCACCTGAAACATATGTGAACATCCCCAACCCAGCCAAAGCCCCAGGACCATCTCCAAATTACTACTTGAGCCCATTCTGACAAGGGGCAGAGTAGCAACCACTTCTTCAACACTGGGGATATGCCACAATTGCCTCCAAATAAGACATTCTCTTCTTTAAATCCTATCAGGCCTACAGAGACTGATGCTCATTTCCTTTTCCTCTGGCTCAACTTGCTATCAGGACAGTCAAGCCTGCACATCTGATCCCTTTGAAGGATATAAAATAATTCCACCTATAAAAAAAATCATCCTATGACATAGAGCCAGTCAGCCCCAGCCAAATCATACTCTAGAGCTTCCCACTACATACAAGTATTTCAGTAAATGTCTGCTAAGCTGTCAGTGACTTTTCATGAGTCACAGTGATTTGGCATAGAAAGAATAAAGTGAAAAGTATTACACTGGCACCAGATAATGTTTCAAGTGAGAGGAAACTGAAAGGAGGAGGCAAGCTCAGCAACTACACAATTATTCTGCCATTACTGAGGAAAAGGGGAAAAGAAGGGGGTATGGAGAAGGGACAGAGGGAGGGAGAGAATATGATAAAATATTGTATCATTTTGAAGTACCCTTTTTCAATATTTTCAATCTCATACTCAAAAAATAATTTAAAATTTTCAGGAAAGCTATAAATTTTTTGGATATAAATATGGTTTTGAGGAATATGGTCTCATGAGATAAGATGTTTCCCAAAGCTTAATGTGGAAAAAAGATGGAAAACATCTGGCTTAGAGCCTGTTTAGACCTTTAGATTACCTATTTTTAAAATGGTTTTTAAAACAAAGAAATAAACAAAGCAATAACCAAATTCCCACCCCCACCCCACACCCAACATTGTCAAGACAGAGAAAAGGCCAAAGTATCAGTTAAAAATAACATCAGGGGTGCACAGGTGGTTCAGTGGTAGATGGCTTGCCCACCATGCCAGAGACTTGGGGTCAATTCTCAGCCCGTGCACCCAAAAATAAAAATAAATAACATCAATCCATTAGGATTGAAAGCACTTTAAAAAAAATCACTAACAATTGAATATAAATTTCATATTTCTAAAAAATAGAATCCGCCTCAACAAACATTTTGAGTAAGCACTAGAGCCTGCCTGGTTCAGCCCATTTACTGTGCTGTATAAGCTAGTAGGCTGGTTAGTGGTTTCCCCATAACACCAAAGTTAAAAAAAAAAAAAAGTTCACAACACTTGCTCAGAAGGCACAGGTTGCAAACATCATCCAGTGAGTAGGATTAGAGGTAACAGTCAGGTCATGGAATTAGTTGGCTTTCACCATTCAAAATGCAGCAAGCAAGCTGCAAGTCCAAGCTTTGCTGTGAGTAGTAATAACACCTGGTCCACCGAAGAGAAAATTCCTAGGTGGATGACAGAACTCTGGATCCTTCAGAGGAATCCTAAGATGAAGGAAAAAGAAGCGCATTAAGTAGGCTTATAAAAATTTCTTTTTGCAAATCCCACCTGAAACTTAGAGAATCTGTATCTAATATTTTCTCCAAACTGTGAGTGCTAAAGAATTATAACTCAGTATTTATTACTCTTTATCAAGTAAACATCAGCTTGTCCACCTGCCCTAATCCAAGTTCATTAAATCATCTGAATGGTAATAACAGCCAACACTTACTAAGTGCATAGTTCGTGCCAGGCATGGCTCTAAGTTCTTTATGTACATTATCTCATTCATCTTCACAACAACCTGTACATTAGGTAACCATTTTTTCAGATGAAGAATCTGAAGCCTACCCAACAAGTTCATTTACCCCAAGATATATCACTACTAAGCAATGAGGCTGGGATTTGAACCCAAGCCTGACTGAATGCAGAGCTCAAGTTTTTACCACTGCTACCCCTCCCACCAGTTAATGCAAAATAAATAAATAAACAAATCACAGCCAACATTTTTTAAAAGTTAATAAGATTTCAAAGGAAAAAAAGTAATTACATCTGTCTAGTTTAGCTAGAGAAGGTTTCAAAGAGGATGGGGCATAATTTAGGCTAGGCTTTGAAGGATAGTGTGCTGGTTTGAAACAGTTATGTACCCAGGAAAAGTTATATTCTTTGAATCCTAATCAAATTTTTGTGGAGGCAGACCTATTGCTCGGGTTGGACCTTTTGATTAGATTGTTTCCACGGAGTAACATTCAAGGTGGGTGTTAATTAGTTTACTGGAATCCTTAAAGGAGCCCAGGGAGAGAGAAAGATATGAGATCTGACACAGACAGCAGACACACACATTTGGAGATGCTAAGCTAAGAGATGAAATCCAGAGTTTCCCCTGAAGAAGCTAAGTGAGGATGCACAAATGCTCAGAGAGAAGGCCACTGGAAACAGGAACTAAGACAGCCATTTGAAACCAGAAGCCAGGAGAGAGGGCCAGCAGATGTTGCCACGTGCCTTCCAATGTGACAAAGGAACCCAGATGCTCCCTTTCCTCTGAGAAAGTATCCTCTTGTTGGTGCCTTAATTTGGACATTTTCATTTCCTTGGAACTATAAATTTGGCAACCTAATAAATCCCCTTTGTGAAAGCCAATCCATTTCTGATATATTGCATTCTGGCAGCTCTAACAAAATGAAACAGATTGGTAAGATTTTGACTGCTGGAAATAATGTCCAGTTAATAAGCAGGTGATAAATCATGGTTATCAACTAAGGGTGATTTTTTTTCCCTCCCTGACTCCCTGGGACATCTGGCAATGTCTGGTATCATTTTGGGCTGTCATAACTGAGGGAGGTGTGCTACTGGCATCTACTGAGCAGAGGCCAGGGATGCTGCTGAACATTGTTCAATGAGAGAAAAAAAGAAAAAAAGGCATTGTACAATGCACGGGGAGCTCCCCATAACAAAGAATTATCTGACCCAAAATGTCAACAGGGTTGAGACTGAGGAACCCTATGCAAACCAAATCTCTTTTTGGATTATGCTATTGGTGATAATGGTAAGACCGCATTATCTTCTTCAAAAAATATTTATTTCTTTTATAAGACTTACTATCACCATCAAAAAATATATACAGTTGTATTCATTTTGTATAAAAGAAATCATTACAGACAATTGGATCTGTGGGCTTGGAGATTGGAACAGAGTTCAGATCTAGAAACAGCAGCTTGGGAGTAGTCATCACACAAAGAGTAGAACTAAGCTATGGAAGTGTACCAAACCCCTGAGATAAAGAAGAAAAAAAAAAAAAGCAAGAGCAGAGAACTTAATATAGGGCACTGAAAACACACATAGAGGTAGAGAGGTAGGCAGAGATGGAAAATAATTAAAGGGGAAGGAGGCAAACAAGATTAGTGTAGCATCATGTAAGTCAAGGAAGGCATTTCAAGATATAAGAAGTGACTAGGAAGAAAGTAAAGTGAAAATCTCATTGATCCAAAAAAGATCATTCATCTTTTTTGTGGGCCTCTACTTTTCTGAATCTTTGACACTTTTGAGAATCTAATGAAAACTATATATACTCCAAGAAAAATGAATATATGTAACTCCATTTAAAATTGCATCAATAATATCAGGAACTTTATAGACCCCTTAAGTGGCCCATAGATAACAGGGCCAAGAATCCCTGCTCTCAAAATTATTTGTGAAATATTAAGCTGAATTGTTATTTTCATTCATTTCTTTCCTCCCTAAGTAGAGTTGTCAACACAGAAGGGCTCATTATTTCTTCATTATGCTCAAAAAATAAAAGTGACAAAAGATGTCTTTGATACAAAACAACATGTCCTTCAAAAATACCTTATGCTTCCTTCTGACTTACGGACATATAGGTAGAAGTACTTAGACACATAACTCAACTCTATGAGATAGCCCAGCTTAGAAGTCAGAAGCAAGATGGAAAAAAAGACAATTCAGACAATTTACCCAAGGAAAAGTAAGGAGACTGTATTGAAATCTAATTTTCCGGAAAAGAATAAACATTTATCCATAGGATTGGACCTTTGTTCTCTTTTTATTTTTTTTCTGATGCCTCAAACAGTAATGATGCTTATGTCTCAGTGGTGATAAGCATGTCAAACCAGAGAGTCCTTCACCTGCCACATAAGCTTTATGTAACATGACTAAGTCTCATCCAGTTTTCATTAGTAAGAACTATTCACCACTTGTTAATGCTTTAACAATTACAATGTGCTTCCGAAACATTATTTTGATTGAGTCTCACAAGAAATCTGTGAAGTGCATATTTAATTATTATCCTCATTTTCAGTGGCGGAAACTTGGACTGAGAGGGAGTGAGCAGAAATAATGACTCAATAGGTCTAACTACAAGTCCTACGGTCATTCCAGTGAACCACAGAACTTCTTCAGAGGAAAGCACAGCAGCCACTGCCTTTTACCAGAAGAGCCTGGGGCAACCAGCATTCCTAGCATTAAATAATCCTGTTTGTCCTAAGTAGCCTACAAACATGTATGACAGGATTCCCATATCCTTCAGCATAAGTAGTTTATCTGGAATGCTTCACTGAACGAACATGGCTAAAGTCTACAAAGAAAACGAACATAAACCATTCCACATTTATTAAGCATATTCAGTTCTTCTGTATTTGATTTACACAAATAATTTTACACTTGTTTTAAATTTGCTTATGAAGCATTCTTAAGATATTTCATACACGTGTCCTATCTGACCAAGGGTGCAGGGACCATTGGGTCTGCATTACCAGCCCCAACCCTAATTCCTAGGACTGTGCTGAATATATGCTCACAAACCATCTGCTGAATGAACTCAGGGGTAAGGACCCAATCTTAACATAACTTATGACAATAACTACACTAACTGGGAATTCCAAAAATGCAATTTACTGCCTAACTGCAGAAATGAACTATACTCAAAAGTACAGAGAATAAGTAAAATTAGTACCTTTTTTCCCCTCTTTCTTCCCCTCAGACCATTTCAACCTTGTTGGTGTCATCCTGACAGCTGGAGTCTCAGAAAATAACTGTAACAAGAAAATTTTATAGTGCCTTAAATATTATTGTGTCATTCCTACAAACAGACTTGACTATCAGGTATTATTAACTAGTTCAAATTCGATGTGAAGAGTTTTACTAAGACTGACATATTTATTAATCTTAACTTTATTTATCATTAGCATTTATCACTAATAAGTGTTTACTAATTATTAATATATTTATCATTAATCATACATAACTTATTTTACTGCTGACTCTAATGAAGTAACCATGCCTAGAACACCCTGAAGGACAGGTAATGCAGTGCTGAGTAGGCCTGGCCCAAATGTTGCCTTCCTCCTGGAATCTCCCAGTTAGAATTAATTGCTCCCTCTAATACCTTGTTTATGGGACTTTTTTACTGTATTTGTCATTGGGGCTCATGACCGGTTATAACCTCCATGAGCTCAAGATGTGTTTGTTGAATAAATCAATAAGTCAGAGAAAACCCACAGAAGGAAAAGAGCCAATACAAAGGAAAGAATTAATTGAGAAAAGGCACAGTTGAATGGCCACAGAAACACCGTAAAACAGATGATAGTCTATCAGTTTTCTACCTTTCTACAAATATACACACATAAACAGGAATAGTATCTTACTAAGTTCATATTTTCTTTGCTGGATCTATTCAATTCACCAAGGGCCACAGATTCCGGAGTAGAGTACTTGTTTTTCTTTTCTGACATCATCTGATTCCCCAGGACCTTCCGCTGAGTTAGGAAGAAAAAATATTGGACTTATAAACACCTTCTATATCTATATTACATCTACACTAAACTTCAAAACTATAGTTTCCTTAGATTAAAAAAAAGCTCAGCTTCTAATAAATCTTCCCAGGTCCTCTTAACATAAGAGAAGCCAAAGTTTGTTACAAAACAACAACAACCTGAAATCATTGCTTTTCTTTAGATTATAACATTTCTCTTACATTTAAAAGAGCTGAAAGAGAAAAAACAACTTTATAGTTTATTAAATTAACTAATACTAGCCAATTACAGTGTACCTCTACAACCATAAGAGAAATGCCAATTACTCACCAGTATAAATTTTCCCCCAAAGATGTGCTGTCTCTGAAAGTATTAAAAAAGGCTTCCTTTCTTCCCCTCTGCACTAGAGAATACTTAGACAGAGTCCACTCTTAAATTTTGCTTTCCTGTCATGCCCTTATACAGGATTGGAAAATTTGAAGTTCTACATGAGTTCCTAAGATAGTTACGAGAAGGTAGAGGCCTTTCTAAGAGAGTCACATGACTATACTGACAGAGCAAGACTAAGAGCCTTTCATCCGTGAACAGCTTAGGAGCTGATGTAACCCACTGCAAGATCTGACAGTGACAATTCTACCATCTTTGGAGAAATCCTTTCTTTTTAACCCTTAGAGAATAAATTTGAATTCCAAAAAAAAAAAAAAGAGAACATATCCAAACTAGAACATTAAACTCTACACATAAATATCAGCAGCAATATTCAAAATATTCCAAAGCAACAAATTATGTATGTAAGAGGAATTCTGGAGGAAAAAAATCTAACCAAACAAATCAAATAGCTAAAGCACAGAAGTGTCAAGAAAATAAGATCCATATTACCCTCCATTCAAACGTCAAATATCACCACAGAGGAAGCTGCATTGGGCATGCCAAAAGTAACAGGGCTGGTTGTAAATCATCTACTGAACTTTTGAAAAGGCAATTTATCATTCCATTGCAGAGCTACTGAGCAAAAACCTACATCTATTATTAGCTCAAAAATCTCTTCATTTATAATGAAAATACTTTACCCCGTTAAATAAAATTTACTACCATTTGTGTTTAATATTGTTGTTCTAAAATGTTTTATCCTGATAGAATTAGAAGCTCTTACAAATTCCAAAGCTCTAAATTCTCTCTTAGTAAAGCAGTGGGCAGCTGCCAAGAAGATACTGTTATATTTCAAGCAACAATTAGCAAGAAAGCTAAAGCCATCTACAGGAGACCTTACTAAGAACAGAAAACTGTCATCTAATTTCAGATAAAGAAACATTTATTTAATAATATTTATTAAAAGTTATTGATTATAACTTTTCTTCTATCATTTGTATGACAGAGAAGTCAGAAGGAATGACAGACTTTACCAACAGAGAAGGAACAAAGAGGGTAAACCAAGGATGCTCATTTTACCAGCCACATCTAAGCAAGTGAGTGCACTTCTAAGGTTCTAGCAAAGGAAATTTTGATGTCAGACAAGTCTCATGTCCCAGAAACTACTGGCCCCAGTAGATTATGATTCAGAGTGAATTTAAAACCTCTGTAAATTATAACTAGCGGGCAGGCCACAGTGGCTCAGCAGGCAGACTTCTCGCCTGCCATGCCAGAGACCCAGGTTAGATTTCTGGTGCCTGCCCGTGCAAAAATAAATAAATAAATAAATAATTATAACTAGGACCAAAGTTAGGGTTAGATGATATTGCAACTGCTAACAACTGCAGCCATAAAGAAAACAAATTATACAGTGTTTATTCCTTAGGGCAAAAAATTTAAATTTTAAACAATGGGCTCCTTAATGTTACTGGATTTTTATATTTTAATAAAGTTAAAAACAGTTGAAAAAATAAAAACAATAGAACATGTAATCACGCTAAACTCTGAGTTAACGAGAATGTTGTTTGAGTTTATGCCTAGAAATCTGAACCCAATAACCAAGGTATATACTGCCGCCTACTGTCAATATTCCTTAACTACAATTTCAGATCACCAATGAAGAGTTGTAAGGGGAATCTGCAAACACAGAGTGATGGCAGCAAGAGCACAGAAGTATATTTTGTATGTTTTCGGATTTTTAATGATTTATTACAAGAGAGTAGAATATAATAATTGATTAAAATATTAAGCTCACAAAAATCTGAGATACCTAAAATTCACTAGCCTTATTAGAAAAATTCATTTTTTCTAACAATTCCCCTAATCTATCTCTCAATGTCCTCACTTATCCATAAGTTCAGCAAACTGCACAATGAAGTGTGTAGCACAAAGCAGGCCAGGTGGAAAGACTCTTTACACTGTTCAATAAGGCTTCTGTCCTCAGCCCCAGAAAAGAATAAAGCACCTTTATTCCTTTTACTCCTCACTTCTCTAATCAGAGTTCCTTCTCTGATTCTAAAACTTGCTTTAAAATGCTTTAAAAAAAAAAAACTTTTCCAAATTCTTTCCCATTCCCTTACAAATGAACCCTTTTCAGGATCCCAAAGAAAAGAAGAAAACTATTTTATGCATAAGTAAAATCAGACTGCTAAATTCCCTACAAGCAGTACTGAAACGACAGCACGGTGGACCTACCTTAATAAGCCCACTGAAGGAGCGTGAGCGCGCCCTCTTCTGTACTCGGGGAGTAGACGGTTCTCGCCCTGGTGTTTGGGCTGCAGACTGCTTATTAAACTAAAAGAAAACACAGAGAACATTTTATTAATATCCTCCCAAGCAAAAGACAGCATTCTGTGACAACCAATAGCTAAGAGTAAACACCCAAAAAGCCCAAGAATAAGTGACTATGTAAATACATGGATTAGAAGGGCTGCAAGCAAATCATGAAGGCAAAAGTGATGCTCCAAAAAGTCAAAATTTATAAAATTATTTTGAGTTTTGCACTTCATATCCCTTATTGCATACACATTATGAAGTTGGAATTATTATCCTTATTTTATAGACAAGGAAACTAAGACTCAGAGAAATTATATAATTTGCCCAAGATCTCCTACTAATTATTAAGACTTTTTTGTATACAGCATCTTGGACATAGAGTCATTAGCACAATCTAGGATAGTCCTTAACACAAACTGCATACAGAACAATAAAGTTATGCAAGCTCTTTAGATGAGTCTCTATCATGACTGCAACCCATCATCAGATTCAGAGAAAATATATCAGAATACAAAAGAATGCAGACTTGTTAATTCTATCAGTATCAGCTTTCTGTTTGGAGGTATCTGAGATGGAGAAAGGGAAGTCCCAAGGTGTTGTACAGTCTCATTCAATGTTTTCAATAGCCATATATCACCCCATTTTAAGTATATATATATATATATATATATATATATATATATATATATATATATATATGCACATATGTATATAAAATATATATAGTACATAATAATTCTTCTTTCCTAACTACACTTTAAATTTTCTAATTGTAATTTTGCAAATTTTTATCAAGCCAGATTCAGTTCTAGAGGTTAAAGAAATTACATTTTTTATAAACAGGTAACTGGAGGTTCTCAAAGTTAATTATCTCAGCAGACAGAAAATTTAATCACCCCTAAACTGCAAAGCTAGTAAAGATCCTCGTGAACATACAGGAACAAGTGAAAACAAAGCATTCTTGATAGAATTGGCAAGGGTGCAATAAGATGGGTCCTCTCATATCTAATTGGTAAAAGCATTAGTTGGTAAAAGTTTCTGGAGAACTATTTAGCACTATGCATCCAGAGCTTTTTAAAAATGCATATCAAAAAGTACACACCACCTATGCTTACCAAAAGAGAAATCAAATTGGAATCAGATCAAGTCTCTAGAATTAGATTTAATTACGAGTTTACAGCAAAAACAGAGAACAAAAAAACAACGGTGCAAACAGTGAAATCTAGACTGTGGGAAACAATCTGGTTTCTTCAACAAATAATACAGATAAAAAAGAGAGTGAGTGTGTGTGTGTGTGTGTGTCTAAATGCTATGTGGGAGCGGGCCACGGCGGCTCAGCAGGTAAGAATGCTTGCCTGCCATGCCAGAGGACCCGGGTTCGATTCCTGGTGCCTGCCCATGTAAAAAAAAAATATATATATATATATAAATGCTATGTGGTATCCTGGATCAGATCCTGGAACAGAAAAATTGGTAAAACATAAATAGAGTCTATAAGCTAACAGCAATGTACTAATGTTAATATCTTAATTTGGACAATATTAACATTAGAAGAAACTAGAAGGATATATGGGAACTCTGCACTTTCTCTGTAGCCTTTCTCTAAGTCTAAAGTTATTTCAAATTTAAAAGGTCATTAAAATAAACAAACTTTGGCAATATTTTAGAGTAAAAAAAGAGAGCGGCTGTACAACACAAAGGGTGAATCCCAATGTAAACTATGAACTATAGTCAGTAATATAATTATAATACTGTTTCATCAATTGTAATAAAGGTACCATACTAATGCAAAATGTTAATCTTAGGGAAAACTGTGGTAGAGGGTGGCGGTATGGGAACTCTATACTTTCTGCATGATTTTCCTGTAAACTACAACTGCTCTAATTTTTTTTTTTAACTTTTAAAGACAAAAAGGGAGGGAGGGACCTATGAATTAAAAGACCTAGTAGACATATTCACTTTTTGTTCATATCACTTCTAGAAAATAATCTGCAGTTAAAATATTTATAAACAAAAATTTATAAACTCTACAAAAACAACCTAATTGCCCAATATGCCCAAAAATAAGCAAACTGTACATAAATTAGGTTATATAGGATGGAATATTATGCAGTCATTAAAGAATGTTTTACAGTCTTTTAATGGCAAAGAAAATGTTCATGTTATAATATCAAATAAAGAGGATGGAATACAAAACTGAATATATAATATCTCAATTAAGTAAAAGAAAAAATGTGAAATACATAATCATAGAAAAAATACCAGAAGGAACTACTCCAAAATGTGATCGATGGTTATCTCTAAATTTATAGGTGATTTTTTTACTTTCTTCTTTATACTATTCTGTAGTTTGCAATGCTTCTATAGTGACCATGCATTATTTTTAAATCATGGGGGAAAATTAAGAAATAGTAATATTATAGTTTCTTCAAAAAGATATGTCAGTCTTTAAAATGTATGCAAGGACTGTGCAGGCATGCATAAGAAAATGCTTATTCTCTAATGTTTAGTAAAATAAAAGAGCTAAAAGAAAGTATATGACATGAATAAAAATATATCTAAAAAGACTGAAAGAAATATCCAAAATATAAACACTGATAGGATGAGTGATTTATTTTCTTCTAATCCTTCTTAATAATTACCTATTTTTCTAAAATATTTTTCTTTTCCTTTGTAGTACTTCTAACCTTCAGTGTTCTTGCTGAGAGAGATACTTATCCTACATGGAATTTGCAATCTTAGTTTCTATCAAAGAATTAAATCACTAGACTGCTTTCAATGTGCAACGATCAACCAGCAGCCTGTAAAATTCTAATCATAGAACAATTTGTTAGGTAACCAAGTAACTTCAAAGAAAGAGAAAACTTCGCTTAAAGGACTCTTCTTGTCAATTGTTAAGTTCAACAATTTTTGGTTTAACATTTTCTGAATACTTGTTTATACTTAGCCCTATGCTTGGGAGTAAGTATAAGAGATTTCTTAAAAATACAGATTTTTCCCTCAGAGAGGTCCCAGTTGAATAAGAAATCATGAGGCTAACTCTGTCTGACTCCGCTAAAATTCAAGAGGAATTGAAGGGTGCACATGGTAGGATCTAGCCTGCCAGGCCAAAGAACTGGGTTCAAGTCCCCAGCCCATGCATGCCAAAAAAACACTCCTCCTCCCCCCAAAAAATCCAACAAATGGTGCTATGAAAATGGGATATTTACATGGAAAAAGAATGAAATGTGAGCCCCACTACACAGCATATGGGCAAAAAAAAAAGAGAAATTGAGATAAAATTAATTTCCCGAGAAAGAAACTAACTAGACCATTAGGATTTACTCAGGCAACACCCAAAATGGCAAATGCCAGGACACTTGTAGGAAGATGGCAGAGTAGTAAACTCTAGGAACTGGTGTCTCCACCAGAATAACTTTTAAACAGGCAGGAAATAGCTGAATCAACTATTTTGAAACTCCAGAATCCAGAAGACTAAAGGATAGCATCCAAGGAAAAGCTGGAGGAAGAGGCTGGTAAATTATGGTAAATACCAGTAAATTGCTCTCTTCACATTCACTGTTATTGGCACCCATCCCAACTCTCACAGCAGGCTGCAGCGGAGTCCAAACTGTGGCCAGCAAGTTAGGGGCAGAAAAGGACATAAAAATCCAGTTCTCTAAGATTCAGGGTGTGCACAGACCATCACTTACCACAGCTTTTGATTAGCAACTTTGATCACTGGGGCACAGCCCTGAGTGCAGCGATCATTCCAATCCACCCCAAACAAAGGCAGCAGAGGAGACTTAAAGATGGCATGCTTCCCCAGAGTTACAGGCAACAGCAAAATGTGCATTTGCTGGGCAGGTCAAGAAATGATAGCTTTGAGGAGCTGTGGAACAAGTTCCTGGCACCCTTTCTGGCCACTCTCTCATCCCCTTTCCAGGACACTCTGGGCCTAGTTGGTGCTCCCTTGGAGGGTCCCTGGCCCTGTTTCAGTTGGGAAAGAATGACTTGAGAATCTCATCCCACCCTCCAACCCCCACCCTAGAACTTGCCCTCCAGGAAAAAAGCAGCTGAGATGATGAAAGCAGTGTAACAAACAGTTGTGTTGGACAGCATGGGGCTGTCTCAGAAAATTAATTTTATCTCAATTCTTCTTTTTTTAAGTCCAGCAGTAGAACACCTTGGAGAGGGAGAAAGTCTGTCTCCTAGGAAGTACAGGGGACATTCAACTCCTGTAAACAAGGAAACACCTAAGCCAATAGCAAGCACAAGCCCAGGATAAGACACAGGCTCAGAAAAGATAGGGAGGATCCTGCACTTCGCATTTGCCTTGGGCCAGCCCTTTATAGAAGGGCTGACATTCAGGAAAATCTTTTTCACATCACCAGCTGGTTACAAGATCAAGAAGCAGACATCTTTGTTTCTTTAAAATATTTAATATTTTTAAATATTAAAATGTACAGTGTACAACAAAAGAGTATAAAACAAAGAAATAAGAAACAATGGCCCTTCCCAAGGAAGGGTTTAAAAATCCAGAAAACACCAATGAAGAGGACCAAACTATAGACATAACAGACTAAGACATTTAAAAATGATCTTCCATATGTTCAAGGAGATGAAGGAAAACAATGAATGAACAATATAAAAATTTCAATAAACAGACAGAAATTTTTTAAAGGAAGAAAAAGAGCCACTGGAGTTGAACACCACAATAACTGAAATGAAAAATTCCCAGAAGGGTTTCAACAACAGATTGGAGCTGACAGAAGAAAGAATCACTGAACTTAAAGACAATACTATTGAAATGAGTCAGGCTGAGAAGCAGAAAAAAAAAGGAATTATAAAAAGTGAAACTAGCCTAAAGGACTTTTGGGACACTATCCAGTACACCAATATACAAACTATGGGACTCCCAGAAGAAGAAGAAAGGAAGGGGCAGAAGGAACATTCAAATAAATAATGACAGAAAACTTCCCAAACTTAGCAAAACATGTGAATATGCCCAGAGAACAACGAACAGGATAAACTTAAAGAAAAATACCCCTCATCACATATTGATCAAACTGTCAAAAGCAAACAACAAGGAGAGAATTTTGAAAGCCACAAGAGAAAGCAATGTGTACAGGGGAGTCACAATTAGATTAAATGCCAATTTCTTAACAGAATCATGGAAACAAAAGGCAATGGGATAAAATACTTAAAGTGCTGAAAGAAAACAATTGCCAACCAAGAATTTTATAACTGATAAGATTTTCTTTCAAAATGAGGGTAAGATAAAGACATTCCCAGATAAACAAAACCTAGGGAGTTCATCACCACTAGACCTGCCCTATAAGCAATGCTAAATGGAGTTCTTCAAACCAAAAGGAAAGGTCACTAGACAGTGGTGCTAAGGAGCATAAAGAACTTAAGACTTCTGATAAAAGTAACCATTTGAATAATTATAAATGCCAGTAACTCCACATGTCACTTTCTACAGGTGTTAAAATGCAAATGCATGCTCGCCTGCCATGCCAGAGACGTGGGTTCGATTCCCAGTGCCTGCCCATGCAAAAAAAAAAAAATGCAAACACATGAACAGTAATGATGAATTTATGGTTTGGGACATAAAATGCACAAAGATATAACATGTAACAAAAAGTACAAAAATGAGTAGAGGACAAAGAGGAATAGGAACAGGGTATATGTATATTACTGAAGTGAAGTTGGTATCACAAGTGGTTGTTATATATTTAAGATGTTAAATTTCAACCCTATAGTAACCACAAAGAAAATACATGAAAAATATATTCAGATAGAAATGAGAAAGGACTCAGTATGGTACAATATAAAAAAATCAAATACATATGAGTTGACATTAGTGGAAGAATTGAGGGACAAAAAGAATTGAGGGACTTACAAAGACTAAATAGCAAATTAGCAGAAAAAAATCCTGCATAACAACTTTAAATGTAAATGGATAAAACTGTCCAATCAAAAGGTAGAGATTGGAATAATGGATTAAAAAAAAAAAGCATGACCCAACTACATACTGTCTACAAGAGACTCACCTTAAATTCAAAGATTGAAAATGAAAAAATATACCATGCAAGTAGTAATCAAACTGGGGTAGCAATACTAATATCAGATAAAAGAGACTTTCAGTCAAAAATAATTTCAAGAGACAAAAACAGTCATTATATACTGATATTGGTGTCAATTCAACAAGAAGATAAAACAATTATAAACATATATGTACCTAACAGCAGAGCCCCAAAATAAATTAAGCAAATATTGGGAGATTTGAAGACAGAAACGGATGGTTCTACATTAATAGTTGAGAGTTATTAATATACCACTTTCAGTAATGGATAGAACATCCAGAGAGATCAATACGGAATCACAAGACTTGAATGATACACTGAACCAACTAGACCTAACAGATATATAGAACATATGACCCAACAACAGCAGATACATATTCTTCTCGAATGCACATGGATCATTCTCCAGGATAGACCAATTTATATTGGTCAAAAATATTGAAATCATACAACGTATCTTCCCTGACCACAACAGAACAAAGTTAGAAATCAATAACTGAGGGAGAAAATTCACAAATATGTGGAAATTAAACAACATACTTTTAAACAACTAGCGGATTAAAGAGGAAATCACAACAGAAATTAGAAAATATCTTCAGGCAAATGAAAATCAAAGTACAACATACCAACACTTATGGGATACTGCAAAGGCAGTGCTAAGAGGGAAATTTATAGCTCTAAATGCTTACATTAAAAAAGAAGAAAGGGGCAGGCGGTCCCCTCAAGCGGCGGCGGCTGGCGCCCCCGCCACGCACGGCCCCCCGGACCAACTGAGAGAATTGGATTGGAAATCCCCAGGCCGCGGAGAACGGTGACTGGAGGGGTCCCTTCCAAACACGTGACTCCCCGGTCCGGCTGGGAATGGTGCACTCTCCCAGGCCGTGGTGGCTGGTGCCCTCCCGCCACGCTTGGCGCCCCGGGCCAACTAGGAAATTCAGACAGGCACTCTCCCAGGCTGCGGCGGCCGGCGACCCTCGCCGCGTTCGGACCCCCGGGCCGGCTGGCACTCTTCCAAGCCGCTTCGGCTGGCGAACCTCCCCCATGGCGAGAGTTTTCCAAAGTTAAAGGACCCACAGCACCTTTTATTGGTGGGACCCGCAGACAAACATGTGCCACGAGCACCACCTACTGGGCAGGATAAGAAAAACAGAACCCAGAGATTTCACAGAAAAATCTTTCAACCTGTTGGGTCCAACACCCAGGGAAATCTGACTAAAAGCCCAGACACCAGCAGAAGATAACGGATCACGCTCAGAAAATTGAAAATATGGCCCAGTCAAAGGAACAAACCAATAGTTCAAATGAGATACAGGAGCTGAGACAACTAATGCTGAATATACGAACAGAAATGGAAAACCTCTTCAAACACGAAATCGATAAATTGAGGGAGGACATGAAGAAGACATGGGCTGAACATAAAGAAGAAATAGAAAAACTGAAAAAACAAATCACAGAACTTATGGAAGTGAAGGATAAAGTAGAAAAGATGGAAAAAACAATGGATACCTACAATGATAGATTTAAAGACACAGAAGATACAATTAGTGATTTGGAGGATGGAACATCTGAATTCCAAAAAGAAACAGAAACTATCGGGAAAAGAATGGAAAAATTTGAACAGGGTATCAGGGAACTCAAGGACAAGATGAACCGCACAAATATACGTGTTGTGGGTGTCCCAGAAGGAGACGAGAAGGGAAAAGGAGGAGAAAAACTAATGGAAGAAATTATCACTGAAAATTTCCCAACTCTTATGAAAGACCTAAAATTACAGATCCAAGAAGTGCAGCGCACCCCAAAGAGATTAGACCCAAATGGCATTCTCCAAGACACTTACTAGTTAGAATGTCAGAGGTCAAAGAGAAAGAGAGGATCTTGAAAGCAGCAAGAGAAAAACAATCCATCACATACAAGGGAAACCCAATAAGACTATGTGTAGATTTCTCAGCAGAAACCATGGAAGCTAGAAGACAGTGGGATGATATATTTAAAATACTAAAAGAGAAAAACTGCCAACCAAGACTCCTATTACCAGCAAAATTGTCCTTCAAAAATAAGGGATAAATTAAAACATTCTCAGACAAAAAGTCACTGAGAGAATTTGTGACCAAGAGACCGGCTCTGCAAGAAATACTAAAGGGAGCACTAGAGTCAGATACGAAAAGACAGAAGAGAGAGGTATGGAGAAGAGTGTAGAAAGAAGGAAAGTCAGATATGATATATATAATACAAAAGGCAAAATGGTAGAGGAAAATATTATCCAAACAGTAATAACACTAAATGTTAATGGACTGAATTCCCCAATCAAAAGACATAGACTGGCAGAATGGATTAAAAAACAGGATCCTTCCATATGCTGTCTACAGGAAACACATCTTAGACCCAAAGATAAACATAGGTTGAAAGTGAAAGGTTGGGAAAAGATATTTCATGCAAATAACAACCAGAAAAGAGCAGGAGTGGCTATACTAATATCCAACAAATTAGACTTCAAATGTAAAACAGTTAAAAGAGACAAAGAAGGACACTATATACTAATAAAAGGAACAATTAAAAAAGATGACATAACAATCATAAATATTTACGCACCGAACCAGAATGCCCCAAAATACGTGAGGAATACACTGCAAACACTGAAAAGGGAAATAGACACATATACCATAATAGTTGGAGACTTCAATTCACCACTCTCATCAATGGACAGAACATCTAGACAGAGGATCAATAAAGAAATAGAGAATCTGAATATTACTATAAGTGAGCTAGACTTAACAGACATTTATAGGACATTACATCCCACAACAGCAGGATACACCTTTTTCTCAAGTGCTCATGGATCATTCTCAAAGACAGACTATATGCTGGGTCACAAAGCAAGTCTTAACAAATTTAAAAAGACTGAAATCATACACAACACTTTCTTGGACCATAAAGGAATGAAGTTGGAAATCAATAATAGGCGGAGTGCCAGAAAATTCACAAATACGTGGAGGCTCAACAACACACTCTTAAACAATGAGTGGGTCAAAGAAGAAATTGCAAGAGAAATTAGTAAATACCTTGAGGCGAATGAAAATGAAAACACAACATATCAAAACTTATGGGACGCAGCAAAGGCAGTGCTAAGAGGGAAATTTATTGCCCTAAATGCCTATATCAGAAAAGAAGAAAAGGCAAAAATGCAGGAATTAACTGTCCACTTGGAAGAACTGGAGAAAGAACAGCAAACTAATCCCAAAGCAAGCAAAAGGAAAGAAATAACAAAGATTAGAGCAGAAATAAATGAAATTGAAAACATGAAAACAACAGAGAAAATCAATAAGACCAGAAGTTGGTTCTATGAGAAAATCAATAAGATTGATGGGCCCTTAGCAAGATTGACAAAAATAAGAAGACAGAGGATGCAAATAAATAAGATCAGAAATGGAAGAGGAGACATAACCACTGATCTCACAGAAATAAAGGAGGTAATAACAGGATACTATGAACAACTTTACGCTAATAAATATAACAATTTAGATGAAATGGACGGGTTCCTGGAAAGACATGAACAACCAACTTTGACTCAAGAAGAAATAGATGACCTCAACAAACCAATCACAAGTAAAGAGATTGAATTAGTCATTCAAAAGCTCCCTAAAAAGAAAAGTCCAGGACCAGACGGCTTCACATGTGAATTCTATCAAACATTCCAGAAAGAATTAGTACCAACTCTCCTCAAACTCTTCAAAAAAATCGAAGTGGAAGGAAAACTACCTAATTCATTCTATGAAGCCAACATCACCCTCATACCAAAACCAGGCAAAGATATTACAAAAAAAGAAAACTACAGACCAATCTCTCTAATGAATATAGATGCAAAAATCCTCAATAAAATTCTAGCAAATCGTATCCAACAACACATTAAAAGAATTATACATCATGACCAAGTAGGATTCATCCCAGGTATGCAAGGATGGTTCAACATAAGAAAATCAATTAATATAATACACCATATCAACAAATCAAAGCAGAAAAATCACATGATCATCTCAATTGATGCAGAAAAGGCATTTGACAAGATTCAACATCCTTTCCTTGTTGAAAACACTTCAAAAGATAGGAATACAAGGGAACTTCCTTAAAATGATAGAGGGAATATATGAAAAACCCACAGCTAATATCATCCTTAATGGGGAAAAATTGAAAACGTTCCCCCTAAGATCAGGAACAAGACAAGGATGTCCACTATCACCACTATTATTCAACATTGTGTTGGAGGTTCTAGCCAGAGCAATTAGACAAGAAAAAGAAATACAAGGCATCAAAATTGGAAAGGAAGAAGTAAAACTATCACTGTTTGCAGACGATATGATACTATACGTCGAAAACCCGGAAAAATCCACAACAAAACTACTAGAGCTAATAAATGAGTACAGCAAAGTAGCAGGTTACAAGATCAACATTCAAAAATCTGTAGCATTTCTATACACTAGCAATGAACAAGCTCAGGGGGAAATCAAGAAACGAATCCCATTTACAATTGCAACTAAAAGAATAAAATACCTAGGAATAAATTTAACTAAAGAGACAAAAGACCTATACAAAGAAAACTACAAAAAACTGCTAAAAGAAATCACAGAAGACCTAAACAGATGGAAGGGCATACCGTGTTCATGGATTGGAAGACTAAATATAGTTAAGATGTCAATCCTACCTAAATTGATTTACAGATTCAATGCAATACCAATCAAAATCCCAACAACTTATTTTTCAGAAATAGAAAAACCAATAAGCAAATTTATCTGGAAGGGCAGGGTGCCCCGAATTGCTAAAAACATCTTGAGGAAAAAAAACGAAGCTGGAGGTCTCACGCTGCCTGACTTTAAGGCATATTATGAAGCCACAGTGGTCAAAACAGCATGGTATTGGCATAAAGATAGATATATCGACCAATGGAATTGAATAGAGTCCTCAGATATAGACCCTCTCATCTATGGACATTTGATCTTTGATAAGGCAGTCAAGCCAACTCACCTGGGACAGAGCAGTCTCTTCAATAAATGGTGCCTAGAGAACTGGATATCCATATGCAAAAGAATGAAAGAAGACCCGTATCTCACAGCCTATACAAAAATTAACTCAAAATGGATCAAAGATTTAAACATTAGGTCTAAGACCATAAAACAGTTAGAGGAAAATGTTGGGAGATATCTTATGAAACTTACAATTGGAGGCGGTTTTATGGACCTTAAACCTAAAGCAAGAGCACTGAACAAGGAAATAAATAAATGGGAGCTCCTCAAAATTAAACACTTTTGTGCATCAAAGAACTTCATCAAGAAAGTAGAAAGACAGCCTACACAATGGGAGACAATATTTGGAAACGACATATCAGATAAAGGTCTAGTATCCAGAATTTATAAAGAGATTGTTCAACTCAACAACAAAAAGACAGCCAACCCAATTACAAAATGGGAAAAAGACTTGAACAGACACCTCTCAGAAGAGGAAATACAAATGGCCAAAAGACACATGAAGAGATGCTCAATGTCCCTGGCCATTAGAGAAATGCAAATCAAAACCACAATGAGATATCATCTCGCACCCACCAGAATGGCCATTATCAACAAAACAAAAAATGACAAGTGCTGGAAAGGATGCGGAGAAAGAGGCACACTTATCCACTGTTGGTGGGAATGTCAAATGGTGCAACCACTGTGGAAGGCAGTTTGGCAGTTCCTCAAAAAGCTGAATATAGAATTTCCATATGACCCAGCAATACCATTGCTGGGTATCTACTCAAAGGACTTAAGGGCAAAGACACAAACAGACATTTGCACACCAATGTTTATAGCAGCGTTATTTACAATTGCAAAGAGATGGAAACAGCCAAAATGTCCATCAACAGACGAGTGGCTAAACAAACTGTGGTATATACATACGATGGAATATTATGCAGCTTTAAGACAGGATAAACTTATGAAGCATGTAATAACATGGATGGACCTAGAGAACATTATGCTGAGTGAGTCTAGCCAAAAACTAAAGGACAAATACTGTATGGTCCCACTGATGTGAACCGACATTCGAGAATAAACTTGGAATATGTCATTGGTAACAGAGTCCAGCAGGAGTTAGAAACAGGGTAAGATAATGGGTAATTGGGGCTGAAGGGATACAGACTGTGCAACAGGACTAGATACAAAAACTCAGAAATGGACAGCACAATACTACCTAATTGTAAAGTAATCATGTTAAAACACTGAATGAAGCTGCATCTGAGCTATAGGTTTTTGTTTGTTTGCTTATTCTTTGTTTTTTTTTCTTGTTTTTGTCTGTCTGGTTGTTTGTTTGCCTTTTTTTTTTTACTATTATTATTACTTTTATTTTTTTCTCTATATTAACATTCTATATCTTTTTCTGTTGTGTTGCTAGTTCTTCTAAACCGATGCAAATGTACTAAGAAACAATGATCATGCATCTATGTGATGATGTTAAGAATTACTGATTGCATATGTAGAATGTTATGATTTCTAAATGTTGGGTTAATTTCTTTTTTTCCGTTAATTAATAAAAAAAAAAAAGAAGAAAGATGCATGGTATCAATTGGATTAAGAAATAAATGCAAGAATCCTTGAAGAACATTCTTTAAACAATCAACGTATCTTATAAAATTAACTCATTTTATAAATTAGCACTCTAAAATCCTACAGAGATGCTATATCATTTTTATTGCACTAACTAAAGCAATTAGAATTTTTTTTTATCAATTAGTCAACAGTGTCAAAACTTCCTTTGAATTTTTTCCTTAACAGACTGCAATTATTGGAAACAAAGCTTGCAGAGATGTTAAAATTTAATTATGGATGGGGACAACCAAATCAATAGGCTGAGTCCTCAATCTTGGAGTTTGCCCCTATGAAACTTATTCCTGCAAAGGACAGGCTAAGCCTACTTAAAATTATGCCTAAGAGTCACTCCCAGAGAAGCTCTTTGGTTGCTCAGGATGTGGTCTCTCTCTCTAAGCCAACTCAGCAGGTGAACTCCCTGCCCTCCCCCCTATGTGGGACATGACTCCCAGGGGAGTAAATCTCCCTGGCAATGTGGACAGAACTCCCAGGATGAGCAGGGATCCAGTATCAAGGGATTGAGAAAGGTTTACTGACCAAAGGGAGAAAGAGAGAAATGAGACAAAAAGTTTGGGTGGCTGAGAGATTTCAAACAGAATAGAGAGGTTATCCTGGAGATTTTTCTTATGCAAAATATAGAAACCCCTTTTTAGTTTACGGTGTATTGGAGTGGCTGGAGGGAAATACCTGAAACTGTTCAGCTGTGTTCCAGTTGCCTCGATTATTTTTTTTTTCATGATGTATTCATATAATAAAATACTAACTGGAATGAAAATTAGCAATCTACTAATTGCTACTCTGAAATTAGCAATACAAGCCACAGTATGGTGGTTTGACTCTGTTATGTACCCCAAAGAATACCATGTTCTTTTTTTTTCAAACAAGTAGTTGTAGACAGATTTTAAAGTTTGGTATGGGTTACAGCTCCATGATCTTTCGTTTTTCTTCTAGCTGCTCTAAGACACTGGAGACCAACAGAAATATCAGTACAACAATTCGGCAGTCATACTCATATGTTAAATCCTATCTTCTCTGTTATACTCCTCCTTCTCTTTAAATAACATATTGAAATAAAAGCAATAAATTTCACAGTACATCACAATAAATGGTTGTAGAACAGATTTCAGAGTTTGGTATGAATTACGATTTCACAATTTTAGGTTTTTATTTCTAGCTGTCCTAAGATATTGGAAGCTAAAAGAAATATCAGTATGATTCAGTACTCATACTCATTTATTAAGCCCTACCTTCTCTGTATAACTCCACCACTACCTTTGACCTTTCTCCCACTGTTTAGGAGTATTTGGGCTATGTCCAGTATAACTTTTTCATCTTGGAAGGGGTTGTCAATAATATGATATAGGGAGAGGCAACTAGTGATGTTCTGAAAAGGCTGGCCCCTCTGCATTTCAGGACTTATCTGGTCCAGGAACCCATCCAGAGGTTGTGGGTTTTAGAAAGTTACCCTAGTGCCTTGAACCTCTGTGGAATCATATAATGCCCTCGGAATTCTTTATGATTGGCAGGAATGGTTTTGGTTGGGGTTCGGCACATTATGATAGGTAACAATGTCTAACTGAAGCATACATAGGAATGACCTCCAGCATAGCCTTTCGACTCTATATGAACTCTCTGTCACTGATATCTTATTTGTTACATTTCTTTTCCCTCTTTTTCAGGATTAGTCTTGATTCTTGAAGACGACCGTATAACAATATAGATTTCACAATGTGACTGTCTGATTGTGAAAATCTTATGTCTGATGCTCCTTTTATCCAGTGTTGGGGCAGATGAGTTAAAAAATATATGGAAAAATGAATAAATAAATAACAGGGGGATAAAGGGTAAAATAAATTGGGTAGATGGAAATACTAGTGGTCAATGAGAGGGAGGGGTAAGGGGCAGGGTATGTATGAGTTTTTATTTTTTTATTTCTTCTTCTGAATTGATGCAAATGTTCTAAAAAATGATCATGGTGATAAATATACAAGTATGTGATGATATTGTGAGCCACTGACTGTAACTATGTATGGAATGTATGTGTGTGAAGATTGCTCAAAAATACATATTTTTAATTCAGTTATGGTCTTTAAAAACAAGGGAGAAACTGAAAAAAAATTAAAGCTGAGAGCTCCAACTTCTTTTCAAGATTTACTTTTGAATTCTATAAGTGTTATTTGTAATATCTTCATTTGTAGGAAGAATCTATTAATGTAGTTCCTATTTTTACCTGGACAAATTTGTATGTTTAATGGAATGGAATTTAAAAGGCCTACAATTTTCCTTTATTTCAATTCAAAGATAATCAACTTATTTTATGGATCTTATCTTCATGTAAATTATCCTTAGGAAAGGAAAAAAGACAGTATTTGTGAAAATATTTGGACTGGAATATTTACGTAATTTAATTATGAAGTAGAATTAGTAATATCTTTGGTTTAGTTAAATTGCTCTGAGCTTACCAGTGCCTCAGTACATGTAAAGAGTACATTCTCTAGTAAAAATATCAAAGTCTAATAAGAGTCAAATTAATGTAGTAACCTTAAAATGATACTTTAAGTAAGATTCCAGGCAATTTTTATATAAAGTATATATATATATATATAAAATAAATATTCCTCAGAAAATACCAGTCATCTAGTACTAGTGATAGGAACGTGATAATAAATGTGAATAGTTCAAAAAATAATTTTAAATATTATTCTAATGTTTAATCAAAATAAAAAATTTTTTCAACCTGAATTAGATAGATGTATACTATTTTATTTTTAGAAGAATTACATTTTAAAAATAATTCTTGAAAAAAGTAATGACTACAATACAGTGAAACCATTTTTTGTCCAATAAATATTTCAAAAAATAAAGACATTTAAAATTTAAAAGTATCCTAGGTCACCTTACTTATAACACAGCTCTGAATTTAACAACTTTTCAGTAAGTAATATTGGCTCACTAGATTCTTTATTCCTCTGAAATGTCGGTTTTATAGCTGCCCAATTATCAGAGACTTCTGAACTTTTCTGTGTTTCATCTTTAAGATTCAGAAAATTAGGATTTTATATAGGGCTGTAAGATTGGAGTTGGCTATTTGTTTACTGTTCCTATTTTCCTTTTTGTTGAAACAATTTGGCTGTATTTTAGATGAGGAAACATCATATTAAAAGGCAAAATGTACAGCTACATTTTTCTCAGATTCATTAACTCTCTCTCAAACGTTTAAATGTTATCTTAAATATTTCAATTGTACCTAGATATCTAAATTCAAAACTTAAATCTGTCAATTATTTTAAAAAGAAGAGGCAAGATTTTAATTCAGTACTCTAAGATCTTAATTCTAGTACTCAAAACTGGAAGTACTAGAAAAAGAAGCACAAACTAAACCCAAAGTATGTGGAAGGAATAAAATAAAGTTTAGAGCAGAGGTAAATAAATTAGAGAATAAAAATACGGAGAAAATCAAAACTTGGTTCTTTGAAAAGATTAAAAATTTAACAAACCTTTAGCTAGAATGATGAGAAAAAAAAAGAGAGAGACAAAACTCAAATGATAAAATCAGAAATGAAAGCCGGGGTGCATTACTACCAACCCCACTGAAATAAAAAGGACTATGAGAGGATACTATGAACTATACCCCAACAAATGAGATAACTAGTTGAAATGGACAAATCCCTAGAAACACCCAAACTACCTACACTGACTCAGAAAGAAATAGAAGATCTCATCAAACTAATAATTAATAAAGAGATGAAATCAGTAATCAAAAACATCCCATCAAAGAAAAGCCCAGTACCAGGTGGCTTCAAAGGGTAATTTTACCAAAAATTCCAAGAAGATTTAATATCAATCCTGCTCAAACTCTTCAAAAAAACTGAAGTGAAAGAACACTCCCTAATTCATTCTATAAGGTCAACATCACCCTCATACCAATGCCAGATAGATATCACAAAAAAAGAAAATTATAGACATCTCCTATAAATATAGATATAAAAATCCTCAACAAATATTAGCAAACATAATTCAAAAGCACATTAAAAGAATTATACACCATGATCAATTGGGACTTATCCTAAGTATGCAAGGGTGGTTCAGCATAAGAAAATCAATTAATGTGATACACATCACATTAACAGAAAGAAGAAAAACACATAATCATCTCAATTAATACAGAAAATACACGGACAAAATTCAGCACCCCTTTTAATAAAAAACCCTTAGACAACTAGGACTAGAAGGAAGCTTCTTCAACATGATAGAGGATATTTATGAAAAACCCAAAGCTAACGTCACACTTGATGAAAGACTGAAAGTTTTCAAAATTACAAATATTGGAGAGGTTGTGGGGAAACAGGAACACTAATTCATTACTGGTGGGAATGTAAAATAGTGCAGCAGCTGTGGAAGACAGTTTGACAGTTCCTCAGAAAGTTAAGTATAGAATTACTGTATGACCCAGCAATCCCACTCCTAGGTATATACCCAAAAGAACTAAAAGCAGGGACTTGAGCACATGTTATGCAGTGACAGCATTATTCACAACTGCCAAAAGATGGAAGCAACCCAAGTGTCCATTGGTCAATGAATGGATAAATAAGATGTGGTATATACATGAATGGACTATTACTGAGCCATAAAAAGAAATGAGGAAAAGCTTAGAGAAATGACAGAAGCCTCAGAGCCAACAGAAACTTTACAGAAGAGCTGATACTACAGATGTGGACACATGGAGAACAGAGACACAGATGTTTAGAAATGTTTGGAGCCAAGCAGACGTTGCCATGAAATGTTAAGCAAGCCAGAACCTATAGAGAGAGCCAAGGGAAGTCAAAAGATGAAAGCCAGCCATAAAGAAGTAAAGTGAGGAAACTTCACAGGAACAGAGACTAAAAGCAATGGAGTCCAGGAGCAAGGGACCAGCAGATGCCAGCCACATGAGTAACCAGTTGACAGAGGTGTTCCTGACCCACTGGCCTTTCTTGAGTGAAGGTACAGGCTAAACAGTGGACTTGGTGTAGACATTTCAACTCTATTAGAGGAAAGAAAACCCAGTGAAGTTTCCTAACAATCATGTGGGCTGACATGATATTTTGGAATCTACAGGAGCTATAAACAGATAGCTAGTGTTTTCCACTGGACATTTTTTGAGATCTGGAGCAGTATAAAAGGTATAGGGCTGGGACAAAATGTAACTAAAAGCAGAACTAAATTTTCACTCTGGATGCTTAGAGCACAAAGTCTCACTAGAAGAAGGTCCTAGAACAAACAAACAGATAATCTCCCACCTAGACATTTGCCTGATTTTTCATTTATTATGAGAAGGAGGCTAAATCACTAAGCTTAAACCTGTGAAAGGCAGAATGGACTTCCTTGAGTGTTTTAGGTCCAACGAGACAAATACCTGCCAACTGTCAATCACAACCAAAGAACAGGGAAGAACCAGATGTGGAGTGAGTATTATTAATTGGATCAAGATGATTAACTACTCATTCTATCTAACAGAAAAAGCGTCAAGTCCTTTCTGGTGGAAAAAAAAAACAAACTATAGCCTCTATGTCCAGCACGTGATACAAATTACAAGGCATGCAAACAGAAAAATATAACTGAAAATCAATAGAAAAAAATCAGAAATGGAATTAGAACCCAAAAATGGTAAAGACTTTGGGCTTCAACTTTACAGCTTCCTTCTTTTCCTCTGGCAAACCCTACTAACACAGAAATGAAAAAGAAAAAAAAAAAAAAGGAATGAGGGTCTGATATATTCGACAACAAAGATGAATCTTGATGACATCATGATGAATGAAATAAGCCAGACACAAAAGGACAGTATTAAATGATCTCACTCATATGAAATGATTAGAATATGCGAACTCATAGAGTCAGAATCTAAAATACAGGTTATCAGGGGATGGTGTGGTGGTTGGGAATAGGGAAGTAAAGCTTTATTCAAATATAGCACTGAATTACATATTTGAATGTGTAAAAGGGAAAATTTTAGGTTTTATATATGGTACTAGAATAAAATTTTAAAAAAAAATCCATGGACTTACATAACCCAAACAGCGAACCCTAAGCCAAACAATGGACTATAGCTAATAGTACAATTGTAAAAACAGGTTTTCATCAATTGTAACAAACGTACCACACCAATGCAAGGTGTTAATAATAAGTTAATAATTATAATAATTAGGTATATGGGAACCCTGTATTTTATTCATGGCTGTTCTATAAACTTCTCAAATTAAAAAAAAAAGGACAAGTGAAGTACCTAATCTTGCTCCCATAGCTCCAAAATAAATAAGTTCAGCCACTAGAATTCCCATCTTCTAGTATCAGATGAAGGGTTTGGTTTATAGTGTTTTCTAAGTGCAAACAACTCATTATTAAGAAATACCACTTATACTCTACTATACCAGTCATTTTGTATAGATTATTTCTACTCTTTACAATCATGAAACATGGATAATACTCCTACCATTTTACAAACAAGAAAATTGAAATTTGGAAAGTTTGCCAAGAAAATCTGGAAGGTTTAAACTTTGAACAACATATTGGTAACTACTGGTTCTCTTTCAGCAAACTTGATACACGATCAAAATCAGAGAAATTCTCAGCATACTTGGAAATTCCTGTTTAACTCTAGAAATCCAAGAGCCAGCACTCTTTTCCAGTGAGACAGCGGTACAGAGATCACATTGAAGTTCCATGGACAAGTTTACTTTTTTGGCAAAGCCAAAGCTTGGGTCAATAAAAGCCAACAAATAAATGAGATTCTTAACAGTATTCCCTAGTGATTCTATAAGCACGATCACATTCCCAAAGCCCTGTCCCACTTCCCCTGCCTTCTGGCACCTGTCGAATAAAGTACTTCTTCTTTGCTGACTCTGGCATATTGTGAACATGTTGGAACAGTTCTTTCAGTGCCTCTTCTGTACGCTGCTGGGTTTCTTCTTGATGAGAGCAGGAATCTACACGGTGCTGTTTCTGAGACTTTCCCAGGTGAAAGGACTTAGAATGACACGAAGCTATCAGATCAAGGTCATCCTAGAGAAAATGTAAACAAAAAATGAATTTCATATACCCTGCCAGCTTTGTTTTCAGGTGCCCACAAAAGCAAAAAAAGGGGAGGGGGGAGTAGGAAGGAACATGGTATATTCCTATAACTGGAACAATAATAATTTTAATATTATTATCAGATAAACAGGGAACTATAATTATAGGTTACATTAATAGCCCCATTCCCATGACCTGCCCAGAAAACTCTAAATTTGTTCAGACTATTGCAACCAAGGGTTATATTTGTATAAGAGTTCAGTTTTCAAAACATCCTTTAATCTCACATAATTCTTAATGTTATCCTATGATATAAACAGGAAAGTATGATCAGTCTCATTTGATAGAAGAAAAAATTCAGGTTAAGCGGTAAGTTTAAAGTAATCTAGAGACTAATGTGACAGATCCCCCAAGTGCACTTGTGGAGGCCAAGTGCACCGATTCTTGGCTTCTGCTCTTTCCCACACATGACAACATGATTTGACAACTACATAGCAATGGCAGAGGAACAAAAACAACAGCTCTCTAAGAAAAACCACATTCCAGCTAAACTAGTAGAGATCAAGTATTAACTGTTTCCTGGTTACACTGAATGTTTACTGAACATTCCTGGTCACACTGAATGTTTCAGAAAAAGAAACAAACTAAGGGAACAGAAAAATTAGCACAAGACAACTTAAGTTTCTAACCAAAATAGACTAAATAGAAATCATCAAAAAGTGCTCATGCAGTTAAATTTCTCACTTTTAAAGCCCAATAATATGACAACAATCATATGTAATCTTTCTGTTAATATCCATCACACATTTCCTTTTATAAACTCATGTGGTCTCAAGTCTTTTAACTATGTGATGGTTTTACTTTACCACTGAACCTGAAATAAGAATTTATTGCATTAAGCTATACTTCTGTTACTGTAAAATATTTAATACATTTGCTATTTACAGATTGTTTATATCATGTGCTATAAGAACGCATAAGGGCTGTTTTAAAAAGTTTAAATATATAGCCTATCCATCATTCCTATATAGAGGATACCATTAATGAGTGGAAACCTCTGAAAGAAGACAAGAGTAGAATACACAGGGACATTTTTATTTTGATATAAAACTTTATTTTTCTCAGTCTTTTTCCTTATCTCAAAATGACTAATAATTTTGAACTATAAATCTAAGAACTTTTTATTTTCCATGGGTTCATGCTGACTTCATACTCTGTTTTAAAACTCTATTAATCTTGGGTAGGCAATGGTGGCTCAGGGGCAGAATTCTCACCTGCCATGCCAGAGACCCGGGTTTGATTCCTGGAGCCTGCCCATGCCAACAAAAACAAAGAAAACTCTACTAATTTTAATAAGCTCTGTCTCCTTGTTTGGGCTGAAAGCAATTTCCAATTCTTACCTTTGATCCTTGAGTTCTGGAGCCCAAATAGTGTAATCTGGCACATTCCCGAATGTAAGCAGGAGCCTGGGCAGGACATAAAAGAAAACCAAGAACCAGTGGTTAGTTGCATTTAAATTTATTTCATGCCACAAAGAGAGTGGTTCTCAAAATGCTATAAAAAAAGAGAGAGAGAGAGAGAGAGAGCTTCCTCTCTCTTGCCACCAAAAAAAAAAAATTTTCAGCTAATCTGATGGGAAAACTGTGAAAAGAAATCAATATAACTATTGTTTTAAAAATTTTAAATGGCATGTATATACTCAAATGAGACAAAATACAGGTATTTGTAGTAATGTAGTAATGTTTGTATTTGAAAAAAACCACCCCAAGCCCTTGATACTGGGTCAAACATTAGGGACACCCAAATAAAGAGGTCAAGCCCTTGATTTTGAGGCTTGCTCTTGTAAAGCTTATTTCTGTAGCACAGAAGCTTAGCCTATCTATAGGTATGTCTAAGAGTTACTTCCAGAGGACCTCTTTTGTTGCTCTGATATGGCCTCTCTCTCTCTCTAAGCCCACTCTGCAAGTGAAATAATTGCCCTACCCCCTACATGAGATACCCAGGGATGAAAGTCTCCCTGGTAGCATGGGAGATGACTCCCAGGGATGAACCTATTCCTGGCACCATGCAATCAGTAATGCCATCCTGACCAAAAGGGGGGAAAAAAAGGTGTAACAAATCAGGTATCAGTGGCTGAGAGATTTCAAACAGATGCTAGAGGCTACTCTGGAGGTCTCTCATACAAGCTTCAGTTAGACATTGCTACCTATCATAATGTGCCAAACCCCAACCAAAATATTCCTGCCAGTCTTAAAGAACACCTAGGGCATTATATAAGATTCTACAAAGGTTTCATGTACTAGGGTAACCATCCAGAAACCTACCACATCCAGATGGGTCCCTGAACCAGATAAGTCCTGAAATGTAGAGGGGCCAGCCTCTCCCAACATCAACTACTTCCATTCCCTATCCCATATTATTGATAGCCCCTTCCAACAAGAAAAAGTTAGAATGGGCATAGCCCAAATATCTCTAAAGAGTGAGAGAAAGATCAAAGGTGATGGTGGAGTTTTACAGAGAAGATAGGGTTTAACAAACAAGTATGATTGCTGAGTCACTATATTGATATTTTCCAGTACCTTAGAGCAGCTAGAAGTAAAAACCTAAAACTGTGGAATTGCAAACCATACCAAACACTGAAATGTGTTCTACAACTAATTGTTGTGATGTGCTTCGAAATTTATTGCTATTTTTGTATACATGTTATTTTTCACAAAAAAGAAAAAGTCAATTGTGATAAATTAAAGAAACAATAAAACTACCCCAAGATCCTTACAAATTACAAGTGATCCCAAAATCACATTTTAGAATCATCACATAGAAGATACTATTTAAAATAAAGTACTAATACTGTGGAATACTAAGAGACAAGGGAGAACTTAGTTCACTGATATACTGTCAAGAATTCTATGAACAGTACCCGATACAGGCCTAGCAGGAGGTAAAATAATACAACCAAAATGGAGAATTTGGCAGTATTCAACAAAATTACATTTGCACTTGCACTTTGATTCAGAAATCCCACTGCGGGATTACCAGCAGCAGGGGCTGAAGTACAACTAAACTTCAATTGTGGAATTAATTCACAAATTCTGACTACTAAAAATAGGCCCCCAGCTCAGCTAAACCTTGTCAAAGCGGAGGGTGCTGATTTTTGCCCGCCCCAGTGCCAAGGGGGCAGAGCTGACGGAAAAAGAAAAAGAAAAAAAAGAAACAGGTCTTTTGGATCGGATAGCACATAATACTTGAAAGGGTCTGGGCCCTGAAGGAAAGGAGGGGGCACATAGGATCTGAAGGTGCACAAGGCAACATACCAACTTAGGCTCTTGATTGGCAAACTTGAGGAACGGGCATCCTGCTCTGAGAAGAATGGTTCTCTTTCTTTTTTGTGGCTGTGTTTCTACAAAGGCTTGACTGCCTTTGGATACAACAGCAGGGCTTCTCAGGCTGCAACTGCCCCAGGCATAGGGAGAAATAAGCTTATATGAGAGCTTGTCTGGAGCTTGTGCTTTACCCAGGAGAGGGGTGGGGCCCAACTCAGATGGAATCTCTCCCTCAAGGAATTCAGACCCCAGGGTTTGGAAATTTGAAGCCATTAAAGCCAGCCCTCAACCTCTCCTCTGTCTCCACCACGCCCCCAGCAGGGAGAGTCTGCCAACATTAAAGGTACCGCATCATCTTAGGCTAGTGGACCCACAGGCAGACAAGTGCCACACACTGGGGAGGATAAGAAAAACAGAGTCCAGAGACTTCACAGGAAAGTCTTCCAACCTACTGGGTCTCACCCTGAGGGAAAACTGACGCAGGTGACTCTTTCCTCCTGACAGGAGGCCAGTTTGGTCTGGGAAAATCTGGCTGGAGTCTATAATACCTAAGTAGACCCTTCCTAAGGGTGAGGGGGAAAAGGCACCATATAGGTAAGAATTAAGAAAACAAGAACTGAAAAATTTTGCTCTGTTAAACCAAACCTAAGATAGTTAGTGGTCCAGAATAAGCTGAACTGAATGTCAAAGAACAGATGGACAACAAAGTCATCCAGCAAGAAAATCCTAGGTAAAAGAAGTGAAAACAATCTCCAAAATAAACTAATTAAGGTAATTAAATGCCTAGATATCAGCAAAAAATAACAAATCACACTAGGAAAATTGAAGATACGGCCCAGTCAAAGGAACAAACCAACAATTCAAACGAGATACAGGAGTTGAAACAATTCATTCAGAACGATCGAACAGACATGGAAAATCTCATCAAAAATCAAATCAATGAACTGAGGGAAGATATAAAGAAAGCAAGGAATGAACAAAAAGAAGAAATTGAAAGTCTGAAAAAGCAAATCACAGATTTATGGGAATGAAAGGCACAGTAGAAGAGATGAAAAAAATAATGGAAACCTACAATGTTAGATTTCAAGAGGCAGAAGATAGGATTAGTGAACTGGAGGATGGAACATCTGAAATCCAACCAGCAAAAGAAAATATAGGGAAAAGAATGGAAAATACGAGCAGGGACTTAGGGAATTGAATGACAACATGAAGCGCATGAATATACATGTTGTGGGTGTCCCAGAAGGAGAAGAGAAGAGAAAAGGAGGAGAAAAACTAATGGAGGAAATTATCAATGAAATTTTCCCAACTCTTATGAAAGACTTAAAATTGTAGATCCACCTTTTGGTAGAGCCACGAGAAAGCCAGCAGACACCGCCACATTCACCATGTGCCATTCTAGCTAAAAGAGAAATGTCGAACATTATCAGCCTTCTTGAACCAAGGGAATACAATCCCAGGGAGCAGGAGTAAGGCTCCAGGATGGTGGAGCAGAGAATGAAAGACAACCAACATGAAAATGATGTATCAAGCCAGCTACCAAGTGCAACTGATTAGTCAAACTATGAGATTATGCCACCAAGAACCCACATAATGGCCTCTCTCTTTCTAGGCCAACTCAGCAGGTGAACTCACTGCCCTCCCCACTATGTGGGACATGACTTCTGGGAATGTGGATTTCCCTGGCAGCGTAGGACCTGACTCTCGGGGATGAGCCAGGATCATAGGATTGAGACAGTCTTCTTGACTGGGGTTGGTGGGGGGAGGAAATGAGACAAGGTGGAGTTTCAGTGGCTGAGAATTTGGGGTGGAGCCAGGAGGTTGTCCTGGGGGTTGCTCCTGTGCATTGTATGGATGTCCCTTTTCGGTTTGTGATGTATTGGAGTGGTTGGCGGGAGGTACCCGAAGCTGTTGAACTGTATTCCTGTGGCCTTGGTTCTTGAAGATGACTGTATAATCCATCACATACAGGAGAAGCCCAACAAGACTATGCACAGATTTTTCAGCAGAAACAGAGAAGACAATGGGATGATATATTTAAATTACTAAAAGAGAAAAACTGCCAACCAAGAATTCTATATCCAGCAAAACTGTCCTTCAAAAATGAGGGAGAAATAAAAACATTTTCAGGAAAAAATCACTGAGAGAATTTGTGACCAAGAGACCGGATCTGCAAGAAATAGTAAAGGCAGATATGAAAAGATAGGAGAGAGAGGTGTGGAGAAGAGTGTAGAAAGGAAGACTATCAGTAAAGGTAAAAAGAAGGAAAATGAGATATGACATATAAAATCCAAAAGGCAAAATGGTAGAAGAAAGTACTACCCGTACAGTAATAACACTAAATGTTAATGGATTAAATTCCCCAATCAATAGACATAGACTGGCAGAATAGATTAAAAACCAGGACCCATCTATATGCTGTCTAAGGAAACACATCTTAGACCCAAGAATAAACATAGGTTGAAAGTGAAAGGTTGGGAAAAGATATTTCATGCAAATAACAATCAGAAAAGAGCAGGAGTAGATATACTAATATCCAACAAATTAGACTTCAAATGTAAAACAGTTAAAAGAGACATAGAAGGATACTATGTATTAATAAAAGGAGCAATTCAACAAGAAGACATAACAATCATGAATATTTATGCACCAAACAAGAATGCTCCAAAATACATGAGGCAAACACAAAAAGCACTGAAAAGAGAAACAGACAAATCTACCTTAACAGCTAGAGACTTCAATTCTACACTCGCATCAACAGACAGAACATCTAGACAGAGGATCAATAAAGAAACAGAGAATTTGAATAATACAATAAATGAGTTAGACTCAACAGACATTTATACAACATTACACCCCACAACAGCAGGATAAACCTTTCTCTCAAGCACTCATGGATCATTCTCAAGAATAGACCATAGGCTGAGTCACAAAGCAAGTCTCAATAAATTTTAAAAAGACTGAAATCATACAAAACACTTTCTCACATCACAAAGGAATGAAGCTGGAAATCAATAATAGGCAGAGTGCCAGAAAATTCACAAATATGTGGAGGTTCAACAACACACCCGTAAACAACCAGTGGGTCAAGGAAGAAATTACAAGAGAAATCAGTAAATATCTCGAGGCAAATGAAAATGAAAACACAACATATCAAAACTTATGGGACGCAGCAAAGGCAGTGTAAGAGGGAAATTTATTGCCCTAAATGCCTACATCAAAAAAGAAGACAGGGCAAAAATCGAGGATTTAACTGTTCACTTGGAAGCATGAGAGAAAGGAGAGCAAACTAACCCCAAAGCAAGCAAAAGGAAAGAAATAGAGAAGAAATCAATGAAATTGAGAACATGAAAACAATTGAGAAAATCAATAAAACCAGAAGCTGGTTCTATGAGAAAATCAATAAGATTGATGGACCCTTAGCAAGATTGACAAAAAGAAGAAGAGAGAGGATACAAATAAATAAGATCAGAAATGGAAGAGGAGACATAACCACTGACCCCACAGAAATAAAGGAAGTAATGACAAGATACTACAAACAACTTTATGCTAATAAATACAACAATGTAGATGAAATGGACAACTTCCTAGAAAGGCATGAACAACCAACTTTGACTCAAGAAGAAATAGATGACCTCAACAAACCAATCACAAGTAAAGAAATTGAATCAGTCATTAAGAAGCTCCCCAAAAAGAAAAGTCCAGGACCAGATGACTTCACATGTGAATTCTACCAAACATTTCAGAAAGAAATAGTACCAATCCTGCTCAAATTCTTCAAAAAAATTGAAGAGGACAGAAAGCTACCTAACTCATTTTACGAAGCCAACATCAACCTCCTACCAAAGCCAGACAAAGATATTACAAAAAAAAGAAAACTACAGACCAATCTCTCTAATGAATATAGATGCAAAAATCCTCAACAAAATTCTAGCAAATCGAATCCAGCAACACATTAGAAGAATTATACATCATGACCAAGTAGGATTCATCCCAGGTATGCAAGGATGGTTCAACATAAGAAAATCAATTAATGTAATACACCATAGCAACGAATCAAAGCAGAAAAGCCACATGATCATCTTGATTGATGCAGAAAAGGCACTTGACAAAATTCAACATCCTTTCCTCTTGAAAACACTTCAAAGGATAGGAATAGAAGGGAACTTCCTGAAAATGATAAAGGGAATATATGAAAAACCCACAGCTAATATCATCCTCAATGGGGAAAAACTGAAAACATTCCCCCTAAGATCAAGAACAAGACAAGGATGTCCACTATCACCACTGTTATTCAACATTGTGTTGGAAGTGCTAGCCAGAGCAATTAGAGAAGAAAAAGAAATACAAGGCATCAAAATTGGAAAGGAAGAAGTAAAACTCTCACTGTTTGCAGACGATATGATACTATATATCAAAAACCCCGAAAAAATCACAGCAAAACTACTAGAGCTAATAAATGAGCACAGCAAAGTGGCAGGTTACAAGATCAATACTCAAAACTCTGTAGTGTTTCTATACACTAGTAATCTACAATCTGAGGGGGAAATCAAGAAAAGAATTCCATTTATAATTGCAACCAAAAGAATAAAATATTTAGGGATAAATTTAACTCAAGAGACAAAAGACCTATACAAAGAAAACAAGAAATTATTAAAAGAAATCACAGAAGACCTAAACAGATGGAAGGGCATACCATGTTCATGGATTGGAAGACTAAATATAGTTAAGATCTCAATTCTACCTAAATTGATTTATAGATTCAATGTAATACCAATTAAAATCCCAACAACTTACTTTTCAGAAATAGAAAAACCAATAAGCAAATTTATCTGGAAGGCCAGGGTGCCCCGAATAGCTAAAAGTATACTGAGAAAAAAAAAAGAAGTCGGAGGTCTCATGCTACCTGACTTTAAGGCATATTATGACGCTACAGTGGTCAAAACAGCATGGTACTGGCATAAAGATAGATATATTGACCAATGGAATTGAATAGAGTATTCAGTTATAGACCCTCTCATCTATGGACAACTGATCTTTGATAAGGGAGTCAAGCCAACTCACCTGGAACAGAACAGTCTCTCCAATAAATGGTACCTAGAGAACTGGATATTCATATGTAATAGAATGAAAGAGGACCCATATCTCACACCCTATACAAAAGTTAACTCAAAATTGATCAAAGACCTAAACATTAGATCTAAGACTATAAAACTGTTAGAAGAAAATGTAGGGAAATATCTTATAAATCTTATACTTGGAGGCGGTTTTATAGACTTTACACCCAAAGCAAGGGCACTGAAGAAAGAAAGAAATAAATAGGAACTCCTCAAAATTAAACACTTCTGCGCATCAAAGAACTTCATCAAGAAAGTAAAAAAGACAGCCTACACAATGGGAGACAATATTTGGAAATGACATATCAGATAAAGGTCTAGTGTCCAGAATTTATAAAGAGATTGTTCAACTCAACAACAAAAAGACAGCCAATCCAATTACAAAATGGGAAAAAGACTTGAACAGACACTTCTCAGAAGAGGAAATACAAATGGCCAAAAGGCACATGAAGAGATGCTCAACTTCCCTGGCCATTAGAGAAATGCAAATCAAAACCACAAGGAGATATCATTTCACACCCACCAGAATGGCCATTATCAATAAAACAGAAAATGACAAATGCTGGAGAGGATGTGGAGAAAGAGGCACACTTATTCACTATTGGTGGGGATGTCAAATGGTGCAAACGCTGTGGAAGGCAGTCTCAAAAAGCTGAATATAGACTTGCCATATTGCTAGGTATCTACTCAAAGGACATGAGGGCAAGGACACAAATGGACATTTGCACACCAATGTTTATAGCAGCATTATTTACAATTGCGAAGAGATGGAAACAGCCAAAATGTCCATCAACAGAAGAGTGGCTAAACAAACTGTGGTATATACATACGATGGAATATTATGCAGCTGTAAAACAATAAAGTTATGAAGTATGTAACAACATGGATGGACCTTGAGGGCATTATGCTGAGTGAGACTAGCCAAAAACTAAAGGACAAATACTGTATGGTCTCACTGATATGAACTGACATTAGTGAATAAACTTGGAATATGTCGTTGGTAACAGAGACCATCAGGAGATAGAAATAGCGTAAGGTATTTGGGTAACTGGAGCTGAAGGGACACAGATTGTGCAACAGGACTGAATACAAAAACTCAGAAATGGACAGCACAATACTACCTAACTGCAATACAATTATGTTAAAACACTGAATGAAGCTGAATGTGAGAATGATAGAGGAAGGAGTGCTGGGGGCATAAATGAAATCAGAAAGAAAGATAGATGATAAAGATTGAGATGGTATAATCTAGGAATGCCTAGAGTGTATAATGATAGTGACTAAATGTACAAATTAAAAAATGTTTTTGCATGAGGAAGAACAAAGGAATGTCATTACTGCAGGGTGCTGAAAATAGATGGTAATTAATATTTCAAAATTTCAACTTATGTGTGAGACTAAAGCAAACAAATGTCTATTTGGTACAAAATTTATATTTTGACTAGTGCATTTCCTAATATAATTTATGTAAATAGCTTTGCTGAACACCATAAGTACATGGAACCTTGGGTACGACATGAGATTTTGTTGGTTTGTCCAGAGTGATGCCCCAATGAATCCCAGAGTGATTTGATCAGTGAGTGGGAAAGTATTTAATGGTGAGAATGGGGGAAAATTCAACCTCCCCAAGTTGAATTCTTGATATTCTCACAAGCAGTGTGGACAACCAAAGCTATAGGCTGAGCCCCCAGTCTTGAGGTTTGTTTATATGAAACTTAACCCCACAAAGGTTAGGTCAAGCCTACTTAAAATTTAGGCCTAAGAGTCACCCCCAAGAGAGCCTCTTTTGTTGCTCAGATGTGGCCTCTCTCTCCAGCCAACACAACAAGCAAACTCACCACCCTCCCCTTGTCTATGCGGGACCTTACTCCCAGGGGTGTGGCCTTCCTGGCAATGTGGGACAGAAATCCTGCAATGAGCTGAGACTTGGCATCAAGGGATTGAGAAAACCTTCTTGACCAAAAGGGGGAAGAGTGAAATGAGACAAAGTGTCAATGGCTGAGAGATTCCAAACAGAGTCAAGAGGTTATCCTGGAGGTTATTCTTATGCATTAAGTAGATATCACCTTGTTATTCAAGATGTAATGGAGAGGCTGGAGGGAACTGCCTGAAAATGTAGAACCGTGTTCCAATAGCCATGTTTCTTGATGATGATTAAAAAATGATATAGCTTTCACAATGTGACGGGGTGATTGTGAAAACCTTGTATCTGATGCTCCTTTTATCTAACATGTCAACAGACAAGTAGAACACATGGAATAAAAATAAATAATAGGGAGAACAAATGTTAATATAATTTTAGTTTGAAATGCTAGTGACCAACGAAAAGGAGGGGTAAGTGGTACGTTATGTATAATCTCTTTTTTTTTCTGTTTTCATTTTATTTCTTTTTCTGTTGTCTTTTTATTTCTTTTTCTGAATTGATGCAAATGTTCTAAGAAATGATCATGATGATGAATATGCAACTATGTGATGATATTGTGAATTACTGACTATATATGTAGAACAGAATGATCATAAGTTAAGAATGTTCACGTTTATTAGTTGCTATATTTTTTTGAAAATTAAAAATTAATAAAAAAGAAAAAAATTACAACTAAAAAAAGATACACTTATTGAAACATTTACTTATTTTACAAAAAGAAACAAAGAGAATAAACAAAATAATGAAAATTGCTAGCCTATAGGACATGGGGGGAGAGGAACAATGGGTTAGAAGAAAGAGGAAAGGGATTAAGATTTCCCTAAGTATACAGTTTTACGTAGTTTTGACTTATGAACCATGTAAATATTCTCTAGATTCAAAAATATACCATTAAATACAAAAGAAAAAGAAAGGCAAACCCTAAAATTGAACACAAAAAGGAAAAAACAGACATATCTATATGCCAAATGAAAAACAACAGAGAAAGGAATAATAACACATAACTTTTGAACATCACATTCTGACAATACATCCTTAGTGGGATATATTCAAGGGAAAAGGGGCTACAAGGAAATCTTCAACTCCAGTCAGTAGGTAGTAATAGTTGTATTATTTTGAAAATAATTTATGTATAATAAGGGTAAAGCAAATTAACATACACAAATGCTATTCAAATCCAGAATATGCAATGTGAAAAAAAAGAGATACAAATATAAAGTAAAAGAAGTTAAGAAAAAGACCTGTAGTGTTAAATCAGAATTATAAACATTAAAATGAATATATTTTTAATTTTTAAAAATCTACTTCCTTGTCCTGAAAGAAACTGGAAGTGATGACACTGCAGTAGCAAAGAGTATACCTATTGTTTCTCAAAGAAACCAGGACTCCTTGGAGAAAATAATTGAGTCTAAGTCCAGGGAAGAGCAAGTACAAAGTGATCTGGGGTCATTTTATGCCAGAAAGCAAGGAAGCACCCAAACAATGATTGAGTCTTATCAAAAAGACATAGGAGACTGTCTGGCGCCTCATAGGAAGCAGAGAGGCTCGCTTCGAGGCCCAGGGGTTAGGTCACTGAGGAGGCTTTCCACACTTGCAGGGAAGGTGCTTGACTTGCCCCCAGGTCGAGCTTGGCCTGGAGCAGCCCTCAAGGCCCGCAGAACCAAGCTCCGGGTGGCCATACGCTCGGGACCCTAACCGCCTTCACCTGCCCACTGACCTCTGTGGGGCCGCGGGAGGGCGGGCGGCTGGGCAGTCTCGCTCGTGTGAGCAGGTTCTAGCAAGAGCGGGAACGAAGGGCTTTCCTCGCATTTCCTCCCTTTCCCCCCCAGATTGGCTGTGGAGGATTCTCTGTCAGAGAAGAACAAGTTCTGGAGACAGATGGCTTCAACACTGTCAAGAACCCAGACCCAGGGATTGCTGATGTTTGCGGATGTGGCAGTGGATTTTACAGAGATTGAGTGGAGGCACCTGGATGCTGCCCAGAGGGCCCTGTACAGGGACGTGATGCTGGAGACCTATGAGCACCTGGCGTTCACAGGCCAAATAGGAGAGTTGAACGGGGTATGTGGTGGGAATCGCCACCCCTGCATCTTTCAAGTCCTTAAGAGTGGCAGTAATCTCTGAAATCCCTCCAGGAATACGGGCTTCTGTCTTCCAAACCCAAACTTATCACCCAGCTGGAGCAGGGGTTAGAGCCCTGGATGGAGTTGCAAGAAGTTCCATCAGCTACCTGTGCAGTCAGGAGTACTGGTTTGAAACGACGATGTCAACTCTAAGGCACAATACTTCTGAAGGATCTTTTCTGGAAGAAGGACCAAAAATTGTCATGATGGAAAGATACCTGAACTGGGAGGGAAGAAGTGCCACAGATAAGAAGCCCTATAAATGCAGTGACTGTGGGAAAGGCTTCAAATATAATTCCTCCTTTATTAACCACCAGAGAAATCATACTGGTAAGAAACCCCATAAAAGTGAAGAATGTGGGATAGCCTTTGTGAGCAGCTCATCCCTTTTAAATCATCAAAGAATTCATATAGGCAAGCAATCTTATAGATGTTTTGTATGTGGGAAATTTCTCAAGAAGCATTCGACATTTATTAATCATCAAATAATGCATTCTAGAGAGAAAGTCCATAAATACAATGATTGTGGAAAAACTTTCAGAAAGAACTCAATCCTGTTAAGTCATCAGAGAATTCACACTGGTCAGAAACCCTACAAGTGCAATGATTGTGGGAAAGCCTTCGCTCAGAATGTGTCTCTTACTCGTCATGAGAGAATACATAGTGGAGAGAAACCCTTTAAATGTAAGGAATGTGGAAAAACTTTCAGGGATAATACAGGTGTATGGGATCACCAGAAAATCCATACTGGAGAGAAACCATATTGGTGTAATGAATGTGGAAAAGTCTTTAGGAGGAGCTCAACGCTTCTTACTCACCTAAGACTTCATACAGGAGAGAAGCCCTAGCACTGTAACAAATGCGGAAAATCTTTTATGTATAGCTCATCTTTTGCTGGGCATCAGAAAACTCATAATGGAAGTAAACCCTATCAGTGTAACGACTGTGGGAAAACCTTTACAACAAGCTCAACCCTTATAGGACATCAGAGAATTCATACTGGAGAAAAACCCTATCCTTGTAAGAAATGTGGGAAAGCCTTCAGGCACAGCTCCAGCCTTGTTGAACACGAAAGAATCCATACTGGAGAAAAACTTTGTGAATGTAATGAATGTGGGAAGGCTTTTTCCCACTGTTCAGCCTTTAAACAACATAAAAAAAATTCATAACAAAGACATGTCAAACGTAGTTAGTGTGGTAAATCATTCAGAAATATTTTATTCTGATCAAGAGGAGACATTAAAAGAAATTAGTCATTTAACAGAAATATTCTGAATGCCTCTATTCTGAGAGATTCTCACTTGTGAGGATGTTCACTGATTGGTGAAATATGGGACGAACCTAAATGTCTATCAATATGGAAATAGTTCCTGTTGAATACATGTAGCAATTGAAAAGAATGAGATAGAGGACCACAGAAAGATCCCCATGATACCTTGTTAAATTAAAACAAGTTGCAGAAAAAAAAAGACACAGGAGCCAGCTTCCAAGGGAACAACTTGAATATCAAAATTACTGAAATTACATAAATAAAAATCCATGAGCCTATAATGATACTCAGAAGAAGGCAAGAGCCAGAGAAAAGGAAAGCTCTTCTCCAAAGAAGAAAATCAGCTAATAAAAACTTAGTGATAGAACTAGAAAATCACTGTTTTGCAATACCCAACGTGATCACTAATTCCAGCAGAATTATCAGTAGTTTTTAAAACTATTAAGTGATCACTCTACAAAGAAAAAAATGTACCTTTATAATTGATAGATCTGGCAGTTACTAAAATTAGCATACCTGAGAGTGTGACAATCTGACATTCTATACCTCCTAAAGTGATGCAATATGATGTACTATAGTATACACAAACATCATCTATGAAAAATCGTTTAATCTGATCTAATCAAGGCTCTGGACCTAACCTGCAATTTACAGGAAGTACACGGAAGGAAAGAGAGAAACAACTTATACTACCTTCAGAAAACAACACAAATCTAGTATATGAGATATCTACAATACAACTGGCCTGAATGCATAAAAAAAAAAAATCAATGACATAAAAAAAATTATTCCAGTTTAAAAGTGGCGTAATAACTGAGAACAATATATACACTTTGATTAGTTTATGCTGGGAAAAAAAGCAGTTATAAAATACCTTCTTGGGACAACTGGGGAAATTTGATTAAGTACTGGACAATAGATGATATGAAATTCCTGTTAATTTTCTTAGATGTAATAATGGTACTGTCTAGTAGGAGAATGTCTTTATTCTTAGGAGATGCATGCCTAAGTATTTAGGAGTGAAGTATCATGATGTGCAACTTCTTTTCAATGGTTCAGCCAAAAAAAAAAGGTAGAGAGATAGAGTAAATATGGCAAAATGGGAACATCTGTTTAATCTGAGGGAATGTTCACTGTTCTACTCTTTCAACTTTTCTCTATAGAGAACAGAGAATACAAAATGGAAGCTGTCAGACCCTCAAAATTCTACTGGTAGGAGGCAGACTGAAGCAGGTACAGCTGCCAAACACTTGTTCCTTTCATGAAAAAGAGGATGACTCACAGGGTGGAACAAATGACCCAAAGAGCAGAGCTCTACTCAGCCTAAGGTATATTCCTACTCCTCCCTACCTTGGTTGTTCTCCCTGGGTATTGCCCAGTTTTGTTTATAGTCCCAGTTAATCTCTTTGTCATGTAATCATCTTCAATAGCACTGCTTAGGGTCCTACAATATTCCAACTTCCTCATCCAGCTACCAACCAAATCCCATCTCTTACCTACCTTAAAAAGTTTCTGGGAGTGTTTAATCATAAAAGCCATTCCATTGTTTAACTTTGTGATATTCTCTTGAAGGTCATTTGCAGTGACCTATACAGAGGAGAAGAAAGTTTTTCAAAGAGCATTAACAGCTGGGAAATGGAAGACAGATGTTCCATTTACTTACCAATAGGCTTATTCTTTCAATTATATGATAATTTCTATCCCTATTAAGGTGATTTTTAATACAACTTTTAATTCTGGAAAAGCTTTTTGGTTCACCATGTTTCCACCAAATGCAACATAATCTAGGAGGAACCATGTACTCTCTGAACAACGAAGAAATTCTTGAGAACCAATCTTCATTTTCAAATTCTGCTTGAAAATTAGACACGTAAGCAAAATTGCTACATTACAGCTAGAATGGGATTCAAAATGGGCAGGAAGAACAGAATCTGTATAAGCTGTGAAGGATATTGCTTCTTCCGAGAAACAAGTTTCTCCAAAGACAGAAGAGAAGTGTTCCTATCAGTTGATACCAAAAACAACATTTGCTTCTTAAAAACACTGATTTCCTTCTCATTTCTCCTGCCTCTTTTTTAAGCACTTCAGCATCTCCACTATCCCAAAGCCCTCATTCTCAACAGGTATCTTTGTTACCTTACCTATTTGCTTTAACCAAGACCCATTAAATGCTTCTTTTTGTAGCCAGTTTATTCATTCCTTTTTCATAGTCTTGTTAGCTCGTTCTAAAATTCTTCCATTATGAGGCTTGATTTCCTTAATAAGGACAAATGCTGGTATATCTTCTCCTCTCCCACCCATCTTTCTCTGGGCAAAGGACCAGAATTGCATATTATTTTTTTCACTAGTTACTTATTAGGTAAAATATTCCACACAACTTCTCTCCATTACCTTCCTTTTTTCATTTCTTAGGATCCCTGAAACCTTTTATAAATCACCATAACCTATTTCTAACATTTTCCCAACAATAGTAAAAGTACTGTTATGCCTAGCTAACAGAGAATGAGCCTAAGTAAAGAAAAGGCAAAGGACTTAGGTCACATAACTGTAGCTTCCCATCCAGGTATCCTGGATTCCAATTCCATCATACAGTAAAACCTGTATAATGGATGGGCAGTAAAATGAAGCTATGTGCTTCTTCTTTCTTTCTTTTTTTTTTTGCATGGGCAGGCACTGGGAATCAAATCTGGGTCTCCAGCCTGGCAGGCAAGAACTCCGCCTGTTGAGCCACCGTGGCGCGCCCACTATGTGCTTCTAAATCAAGAATTAGCTCAAGAGACTTTAGATAATTTTTTTCTCATGTAAGTCAAGGAAAAAGCCAGTCAGTAATGAAAAGCTTGGTGATACTACGCCCTAAGATGACACAGCTCTTGTGTCATCTTAGGGCACTTGTTCTAAGTTTATACACACCATGCAATCTTTGGAAATAAACTTAATTTCTCAAAGAGGCTTTACAAATAAGAAGGAATATACATTCACCAACCAAAATGAGTATTCTAGTTTATTTAGTAGCTGTAGCTCTCCACAAAAAAATTGCCATTTGGGCTTATCAAAGATTGATTCATAAATGAGGTTAACAAGAATTGGCTCCTTCAGGTATGATGACTCTTATATGAATAAAATAAATTCCTAAACCTAGTAGAGCTAAAGACTAGACCTTGGATCCTTGATAATTTTACCAAGCTACAGCCATAGGATGAAGCCCAGCCCAGCCCAAGAAAACCAAGCAACCTTTATTTTTCCCTCAGTCTCCCTTAACACTCACATTTTTTGGCCACAGGACATGGGGTGCAAACATAAGGGCAAGGTTATAGGCAGACATCTTATTCTTGTCTTGTTTCTTTGCTGTCTGGTACAGGAGATCAAGCAATAACTTCAATAAGTTACGATTAGGTGGAGGAAGAATGAGGAAGAGCAACTGAAGAGCCTCAATTTGCCGCTCCTTATCTGGAACATTCGTCTTGTTTCCTTTATCATCAAACTGCATTAAATCTTGAGGACAAAAGAGATTATTGCCAAGAAGGGAGAAAATATCAGCAAGAAAACTAATCAAGGCTCCTACTATTATCCTCTCAACTCCCATGAAAAAAGGAAAAAAAGAAAGAATCACACATAAAAAAATTCAGATTACAACAAAATGTTTCAACAATAGAAACACAAATAACCCAATTAAAAATGTTCAAAGGATTTGAATCAAAATTTTTTTAGAGAAGATAGATAAATATCCAGTAAGCACATGAAAAGATGTTCAGCGTCATTAGCCATCAGAAAAATGTTAATTCAAAACCATAATGTGAAACCACTTCATACCCATTAAGGTAGCTATAATCAAAAAGTCAGACAAAAACATTTGGAGAGGACATGAAAAAAATGAATCCTCATACACTGCTGGTAGGAATATAAAATTGTGCAGCCGCTCTGGAAAACATTTTGGCAATTCCTCAGTTAAACAGGGTTACCATATAACAGCAATTCTACTTCTAGGCCTACACATAAAAGAAATGAAAACATGTCCACACAAAAAATGTACATGAATGTCAAAGCAGCATTATATTTTAACAACCAAAAAGTGGAAATATCCTAAATGTCCATCAACTGATAAATGGATAAACAGAATATGGTATAGTCATACAATGGAATAGGGGTGATAGCTGCACAACTTTGTAAATATATTAAAAACCACTGACTATTGTATACTTTAAAATAATGAATTTTATGGTATATAAATTACATCAAAATTTTAAAATGCATACATGCATACATAAGCATACATGCATACATATCTATGCATAATGAAAAAAAGTAAAAATTTGATTCATTTGAATCGAATACAAATGAATAAATATCACTGCAGTATTATATAATTTTACTTTTTTTTTTGGAGAAATAAAATTGGTAGATCTTTGAAAAAGATTTGGCCAGATTTCCTGAACTGACTATGATTTGGATGCCCTATCTGACTTTAATGACAAGTTATTTAAGCAATGCCAATGCTTTGCTATAGAAACACTTTATTAATTAACTTTTTAACTTTTATAATGCACCCCCTCTATTTTTCCCCACCCAGATATTTAACTGCTAAAAGAAAATTGAAAACAAATCATGCCTTGATGATAGGATGATTCCAGGCAGCCCCCCTGGGATAAGAATCATTGTTCCTCCTCTAACAAGCTATACAGGTTACCAATAAAAACAGTCTCTGGATAATCAGAATTTCACAGCACTAACAACCACTTGGGTACAGTTTATATAGACCTGAAAATTATTTGTGTGTTGTTTAACATTAATGACAATTACATGTTTAGGAAAGGCAGGTAAATGTTCCCTGTTAATGTGAAATTGAAAACAAAATTCTTCCCAGATATCAGCAAGGCAAATAAATGCTACATCTCTGCCCCAACTCAATATGATCTCAACAGTGAAGTTACTGGTTAGGAGGGGAAGATTTAAAATACTGCACTAGGCGGGCCGCGGTGGCTCAGCGGGCAAAGTGCTTGCCTGCTATGCCGGAGGACCTCGGTTCGATTCCCGGCCCCAGCCCATGTAACAAAAACGGAGAAACAGAATACAATAAAACAAGAAAATGTTTAAAAATGTTTCCCTTTCTTCCTTCCTTCCTTCCTTCTATCCTTCCTTCCTTCTCTCTGTCTTTCCTTTAAAAAAAAAAAATAAAATAAAATAAAATAAAATACTGCACTAAAGGAACTCAACAGGAAAACAAATAGAATAACCACCTTCCCGATAAAAATAATTTGTCAATATTCTCCAAATCTTTTTCAAAGACCTACCAATTTTATTTCTCCAAAAAAAATAGTAAAATTATATAATACTGCAGTGATACTTATTCATTTGTATCATCTGGACTGCCATAGAAATTGCTAAAAAAAAAACTGATCTCATTAGATTTCAGAAATTCAAAGCTAGTTAAGGGTAGTAAAACCTATTCAAAGGAAAAGATCTTATTTTTTCCCCTTTAAAATTTGAAGAAAGAGGGAAGGAATACTCAAGAACAGAAAATTAAATTCAGTATGGTTTTGAGGCTGTGTGCTCTTAGAGCTCATAGCAGTATAACAGCTGTGCAATTTAAGAATGGATTCTCTATCATACAGGCATAATAGAGGGTAAGGAAAGTATGAAATGAAAACAGAACAATCTCTGAGATTGAGATACACTAAGTAAATACAGCAAACCAAAGAACTCTACATACAATAATATCCTTACATAAAAAGAGGTAGAAAGGAACATATATATGTGTTGGCAAGTGTATAAAATGTCTCTAGAAATATATCTTAGAAGTCAATAACACTATTTGTCTCTGGGAAAGAAAAATGGGTGCTGTGGCACAGGGGTGGAAGAAAAGATTTTTACTGTCTACATTTTTGAATCATGTGAATGTGTTGCCTACTCAGAAAACAAAATTATTTTTTAAAAAATAAATTTCCAAGAGTAGAGATGAACTCATGTGAAGCATAATAACCCATAGCAAAAGCTCCAAACCAAGGCAAAAATACCAAACATAACCTTCTCAGAGAGGTGAATCAAGCCAATGAAAAGCATACCTTTGCTAAGCAACCATAATGTTCAAAGCATCATGCCAGGATCCATCAGGGATACAAAAATAAATGAAACCCAGACCTTACCTTCAAAGACATTTACTTACCAAGAAAAACATTTGATTAAATCAAACTTAACTAGCCAATACTTATAAGTACCCAAATAAGCCCAGGAATATCATGAAGTCTTAATCTATATTAGTAGGAGTATTGCTGTGGGCTAAAAGTAACAGAAAATTCCAAAGGACTTTACTAAATTGGAAAAAAAAAAAATTATACCTCCTTCTCACTTTCTATACTCACCAGCAATTTTGAGGTGTGCATGGAAATGTTTGTGTGTCAGCAAGGGCTCTGGTAACTCTCCTAGAAACATCTTCAGCAGGGTAGCAATGTCATTTGAGTGAAATTCACCTGATTCCAAGTCAATGTCAGTTCCATTATTGAGAGCATCCCTTAAAACCTGCTGTCGGACACTGTTCCCCGGTACTCTAAACAAACCCTCTACTCGCAAATCTGTTTAGCATAGAAGAAAACAGAGGACAAGCAACAAGGAAAAAAAAAAAAGAAATTACAATTAAAATAAGTAGTCTAAAAATAAATTAATAAATAAGTAGTCTAAAAGAACTACGGATTCTTTACAATGATGTTGAGGGAGGTTTTAGCCTTTTTTCCCAGAGCTGTTTAGAACCTACTGGTCCTCTGAGAAAACATAGCTGAACATCCCTGAGCAGCTGGAGAGATCCCAGACTAGAAGATAATCCTCCCAGGAGTCATTCAACTTCCTGAGGATGCATTTGGAGATTCTGATTAACCTAATCAGTGGCTGGAAAGTTCTCGGAAAATAAGCTAGAAGAAAAGCTAAATCTCTTTAAAGATCCCAACCCCCTTGGTCATCCCAGAGTCTGGAGGGGAGGTTTGTTGCTCCTGTAAACAGCTTTCCTAGCCCAAAATGAATCTAGAACCTCTGTGTTGCCCCAGGAACTAGAATTCTAACCTATCAGATCACCTTTCAGTCTGAGAGATACCCAGAAGGTTAGGGTTAGTCCAACTAAACTATCCCCCACCCCAACCCTACGAGGTTCTAAGGAAATTAAAAAAAAAAAAAAAAGAAAAGAAAGAAAGAAAGAAAAGTGGGAAATAAAATTTTGGTTTGATCAAAAAAGTAGAGAGAGCTCAGCTTAGGAAGATATTCATCTTTGCATAAGTCCCTAATTCCAGGATCCAAGTTCAAAGCCTAAAGAGCCAGGATAGTAATAATAAATGAACAAGCAGGAATTGTAGCAAACTAGAGAACACACATTTGTGCTCCTAACTGATTGTGTCCAAGTGGCAATAGGAGCCAAGAATGTTAAATCTATTATCCAAAGAAGCTAAAAATCTGGGTTCTCTATATTTTAAAACATTGATAACTAATTTTATTCTTAATTCAACCCTTTGCAAACTAAAATGTGGATGGTCAGTTTGCAACCTCTATACCAGCCCCCAGCACGTTGTCAAAGATGTAATAAGCCATAAATAAGTGTTTATTTTTAACATACCTAGAAAATACTTTTTTGGCACCAAGTAAGGCTATACACTTCACATATATACTCAGCTGTGCCAAGAATGTGGAGCAATGACATAACCAACATGACCACTAAGACAAGAAATGGAAATTAAATGAAGAATGTATTTTAATCATAGAATTCTGGAGATGACAAGTGATAAATCACACTCCCCTGAATAAATGTTATGATTCTTTAGGGACTATGTACTTTTCCAGAATAAACATCTCTCTAAGTTAAGGGAGAAATGTATCCAATTTTTTTTATATTCATCTTTGAGGATATAAAGCAAATCAACACATGAAATGAAATTTAAAAGGAAATATAGCTAGGAACATGCCACCTGACACTACTGCCGTTTAGTTTCTTTGCTGATGGACAATTGGCATTTTCCTAACTTGGCAGTTAGCTCTCAATAGAAAACTGACAATTTTTAGTTAAGCAAAACACAATTTATATAGTCTTACTTTTGTGCAGATATTCAATCAGTTGGTATATCTGGGCAATGCCTTCCTCTGTCAATGGGGATCCAAATACCACTCCTTTTTCTAAAAAAAAAGAGGATATGATAGGACAAGGCTATATTTTGCACAACTAATACAAAATCATCACACTTAAAACACTCAAGCATCCTACTTTACAGTTCAGGAAATATTTCACATAGTCAATAAATAAAAAACTTAGGGCTAAGAGTGTACAAGAAAAAGCATTCAGAAGAACTCTCAATCAATTTCTCCAACAAATATTAGACTGTAGGTTCCCTGAAGGCAAAGACTATACTATCTTCATGTTTAAGTAACAAAGCCTAGCATGTCCCTTGTGTACATACTAAGAGTAAAACAAACAAAAAAAACCCTTAGAACCATGATTATCAAAGCATATGGATTATCCACTAGAGCTGGTATAGGATCTGATCTGTTATAATGTTTAAACTTTTTTCTACCATAATGATTTCTTATATTTAATAAAATAAAATAGTACCTCTTTAATATCTTATCAAAAACAGGGCTACACCATGTTTCTTGAAGATGACTGTATAATGATATAGCTTTCACAATGTCACCGTGTGATTGTGAAAACCTTGTGTCTGATGCTCCTTTTATCTACCTTATCAACAGATGAGTAAAACATATGGAATAAAAATAAATAATAGGGGGAACAAATGTTAAAATAAATTTAGATTGAAATGCTAGTGATCAAATGAAAGAGTGGGGTAAGGGGTAGGGTATGTATGAAGTTTCTTCTGTTGTCTTTTTATTTCTTTTTCTGAATTGATGCAAATGTTCGAAGAAATGATCATGATGATGAATATGCAATTATGTGATGATATTGTGAATTATTGATTATATATGTAGAACAGAATGATCATACGTTATTGTTTGTGTTTGTTGTTATATATTTTTAAAAATTAAAAAATTAATTAAAAAAAAAAAAAACAGGGCTACAGTTTGTCCAGTGTGATGCCTCAATAAATCTCAGAGTGATTTGAACAGTGAACAAAGAAGTATTTGCAAACTCCCCTGGGGAGAATGGTGAGAAAGGGGAAAATCCAACTTCCCCATTCGGAGAATTCCTGATATTCTCGCAAACAGTGGGGACAAACAAATCAATAGGCCAAGTCCTCAATCTTGGGGTTTGTTCATATGAAACTTATCGCCGCACAGGACAGGCTAAGCCTACTTAAAATTAGGTCTAACAGTCACCCCCAGAGAACCACTTTTGTTGCTCAGATGTGGCCTCTCTCTCCGGCCAAAACGGTAAGTAAACTCACTGTCCTCCCCCTTCTACCTCGGACATGACTCCCGGGGGTGTAAAACTCCCTGGCAATGTGGGACAGAAATCCTAGAATGAGCTGGGACTTAGCATCAAGGGACTGAGAAAACCTTCTTGACCAAAAGGGAAAAGAGAGAAATGAGACAAAATAAAATGCCAGTGGCTGAGAGATTTCAAACAGAGTCGGGAGGTTATCGTGGTGGTTATTCTTACGCATTATATATATAACCCCTTTTTAGTTTAAGGTAGATTAGAGAAGCTAGAGGGAAGTGTCTGAAACTGTAGAGCTGTATTCCAGTAGCCATGTTTCTTGAAGATGACTGTATAATGATAAAGCTTTCACAATGTGATTGTATGATTGTGAAAACCTTGTGTCTGATGCTCCTTTTATCTACGGTATGGACAGATGTAAAAAAATATGGATAAGAAATAAACAAATAATAGGAAGAATAAAGGTTAAAATAAATTGAGTAGATTGAAATACTAGTGGTCATTGAGAGGGAGGCATGTAAGAAGTATGGCATGTATGAGTTTTTTCTTTTTTCTTTTTTATTTCTTTTGCTAGAGTGACACAAATGTTCAGAAAAATGATCATGGTGATGAATATACAACTATGTGATGACATTGTGAGCCACTGATTATAACCATGTCAAGAATGTATGTATTTTGTTTGTTGTTTATAATAAAAATATTTTTTAAAAAAAGGCTGCGCCCGTGATCTTGGGTTTTACCCCTGTGAAATTTATTCCTACAAAGGATAGGCTAAGCCTATTTAAAATTAGGCCTAAGAGTCACCCCCAGAGAACCTCTTTTGCTGCTCAAATGCAACCTCTCTGTCTAGGCCAATATGGAAAGGGAACCCAATGCCCTCCCCTCCTACATGGGACATGACTCCCAGGGGTGTGAATCTCCCTGGCAATGTGGGAAAGAAACCCCAGAATGAGATGGGACCCAGCATCAAGGGATTGAGAAAATCTTCTTGATTAAAGGGGAAAGGGTGAAATGAGGAAAAAATCAAGCATCAGTGGCTAAGAGATTTCAAACAGAATTAAGAGGTTATCCAAGAGGTTATTCTTATGAATTTTATAGATATCCCTTTTCAGTTTATGGTGTATTTGAGTGGCTAAAGGGAAGTACCTGAAATTGTAGAGCTGTGCTCCAGTAGCCTTGTTTCTTGATGATGATTGTATAAAGATATAACATTTACAATGTGACTGTGTGATTGTGAAAACACTGTGTCTGATGCTCCCTTTATCTGGGATATGGACAGACGAGTAAAAAATACGGATTAAAAAAATAAACAAATAATAGGTGGGACAAAGGTTAAAATATATCGGGTAGATGGAAATACTAGTGGTCAATGAGAGGGAGGGGTATGGGGATGGTATATATGAGTTTTTCTTTTTTCTTTTTATTTCTTTTTCTGGAGTGATCCAAATGTTCTAAAAAATTATCATGGTATGATGATATGGCTGCTGTAGTGTGACTGTGTGGTTGTGAGAGCCTTGTGTCTGATGTTCCTTTTGTTTACCTTATTGATGGACAAGTAAAACATATGATTAAAAATAAATAAATAATAGGGGGAGCAAATGTTAAAATATATTTAGCAGATTGAAGTGCTAGTGATCAGTGAAAGGGAGTGCTAAGGAGTATGGTACGTATAAATTTTTTTCTGTTTCCTTTTTATTGCTTTTTCTGAATTGACGCAGATATTCTAAGAAATAATCATGATGATGAATACACAACTATGTAATGATAGTGTGAGTTACTGATTATATAACAAGAATGGAATGATCACATGATAAGAATGTGTTGCATGTGGTTATGTATCATAAATTAAAAATTAATTAAAAAAATGATCATGGTAATGAATATACAACTATGTCATGATATTGTGAGGCACTGATTGTACACCATGTATAGAATGGTTGTGCATTAAGAATGTCTGTGTTTGTATGTTGTTTTGCTAATAAAAATGTTAAAAAGTAAATAAAATAGGGCTACACTTTATTGTCTGGGAAGGCTTTTTTGGAGGGTGATTCAGTGTATGCCTCACCAAAACATTCAATGGAATGAAAATATTTGAGAACTACTATAATTAAAAAATACTCAAGCTTTCTTTAATATACTTCCCAGCTGTGTAACTTTGCTTTTTCTAAATATTACTATATTACAATACTAATAAGGGATGAAAATCTATGTGTCCCCCAATAACAAACTAATAATTTCTTCTCTTGGAGCCTGAAAATATTTGCTTTAGTTTAACTATTTCTTTATTTATACTGTTTATAATTTTTATTACTATTACTGATGGTTTTAAGTTTTAGTATTTAGGAAAATGAGAAATACGATACACAAAAAAAAGCTTTATAGTAATAGCAAATCCCCATTAAGAATATGCAGATGTTAAGAGTGAAGTTCAGGAAGCAGCTAAGACCTGGCCAGCCTTCCCAGACACATCTCTTACCTTTTCGCTTAAGAGACATAAGAGACCGGAAGAATCCTGACGGTGGGCCAGCCCCACCAGGCAACTTAAGGTCCACTTCCCCCATCAGCTGGGCCAACTCAGTTCCAGGTAAATCAATAAGCCTTGTGATATTGCTGACCACCAACTCAGTGAACACCTCAGGTTTCTCGTGTCGCAGCTTCTCCACAAAAAAGTCAGGATTGAAGATAATGGGCTGACCTCGAAGGGAAGAGTCATTGCAGATGATAAAACTGCAGATGGCATCACTGAAAGAAATGAAACACCAAAGAATCTTTGGGGGGATCATTGTGTATGTCTCTTAACCATACAATTATTCACTCTCTGCGGGTTAATCTATGTATTGATCTTTTGAAAATATAATTCTAATTTACTGACTGCAGAAAAGAAGATCATTTGGGCTTGTTGTTTAGATTATAACCACCTTAATAATACTTAGGAGTTTATAACTTAATAATACTTTATATACTTAATACTTAATAATACTTTAGCTTATAATCACCTTAATAATACCTAGGAGTTTAGTTTTATGAAAAGATACCAAATAACTGGCAGAAACATCTTTCTCAAAACTCCAGAAAACAGATAAAGGACTGCAGTAATAGGGCAACCACTGAATCAGGAAAAAGACTACTCCATGTTTCTTGAAGATGATTATATAATTATATAGCTTTTGCAACATGACTGTGTGATTGTGGGGAAAAAAAGAAAAGAAAAGAAAAAGACTAAAAGCAGTAGAATCTCCAGGAGCCTTAGCTGGCCCCTTCCCAACCCTCACCACCTGGGCACAAAGCTAGCATGTACCCCCAGTACAGATCCCTAGACACAGTTCCAGAGGAAGCAGAGTGGCAGCCTGGGGTACTGAACCAGGACACACATCACAGGCTCGCCATCCCAGAGGTTGCCCTCTGTGTAGAAGGCAGCTCTCAGAGCTCTCCTACAGAATCTTGGGAGAGCAGTCAAGTTGTGACTACTTGTGATAAGGGATTACTGACTGGTTGTAGAACATACAATGCATTACCCAGAACCATAAGGAGATGCTTTTCATAAGGAAGAGGGGAAATTCATATCCATGTAGAAGGGGAATTCCTAGGGTCACATATACATGTGCAGAAAAGATCAGGGAGGCCCCTATACTTTGATCTCAAGCTATTCTCTAAACTCATGGTATAGATAAACCCTAAGGAAGCCACTTGCACTGCCTCCTGACATTCAGGAGCTGTTACTACACTACCTCAATACAAGCTTAGGGAACAGAAGCCTCAGAGTTGAGAGTTTAGCAATAACACATCAAAATATCAAGATGCTCAGGATTAAAAAAAATACTACAAATTATACAAAGAAATAGGAATTGATAGCCCAAGCAAAGGAGGAAATTAAAATTAAAGCAATAGAAACCATCAATGAGGAGAACAATACCTGAGACATGGGTAGTCACACAGACCACAATTCCAAACAGAATTATTGTATTTAAATACCTGCTAAGACATCAGGCCTGCAGCTATTGCCCCAGTATAGCAATGGGCAATCACTAAATTGAGGCCTTCTTAGGAATACAACCAGCACTAAAGAGTATTTCCCATGCATGATAAACAGCTGATAGTACCTAATTCATGCCAGTCTCAAATGCCACAGAAACTTCCTTAGGTAAACATGAAACTATATAAGGGTTCAATCTACATTGAAGAAGTGTAATAGGCATCTCAGAGACAGCCTATCCTACTCACAGAATTCTTTGGTTCCTGGGTTGATATAATGGCATATGTTTCCTTATAATCAACCCCCTTTAACTGAGCCAACTGCCCTCAGATTCTGTTTCTCATAATAAAAAATCTTAACTAGAAAGTAAAGGACTTATAGGTACATAAAATAGATATTAAAATAAGCTTTGCCTGGGTCTAGAAACACATTTTATTTTAAAATCCTTCAATTCTTGATGCTTCTAAATGCAATCTTTTGCCTAGATAGATTCTTCTCTCTAGGGCACTTGGAATAATTTTGTAGTTTGCTTCTTATTTCTCTCTTCTATCACCAATAGATACTGAGCAGATATACTGTGAAAGCCCCTCATCTTTGCTGGTTTTCCAATCTACATTACACTGGGCTATACTCCTGGCAAAGCATCTTTAACTCTGAAGTATTTTCTTCATTCTTTTTTTCCCAATGCTGACTACTACACACATTTTCAGTTTTGTTGTTGTTGTTATTGTTTACTTTTTTCGTTTTAATATATCATTCTGCAAGAACCCTGTTATTGCCCGGGTCAAGATGGTGGTTTAACAACATGCGCATTTTAGTTCGTCCTCCAGAACAACTACTCAATAACCAGAAACAGTACAGAACAGCTCCTGGGGCCATGTCAGTGACACAGCGTACCCCAGTCTGGACCAGCTGGACCGGCTGCGAGCACCCCCCCAGAACCGTGAGTACCCAAAGCTGTGGTGGTCAGCGCCCCTCGCCCACAGGCCACTTTCCAGAGGGGAAAGGAAAGGACTTTACCAGCAGCAGGGACTGGGCACAATCAAACACCAATTGTGGAACTAATTAGCAAATTCTGACTACTAAAAATAGGCCCCCAGCTTAGGTGAACCTGATCAAACCGGAGGTTGCTCATTTTTGCCCCGGCGCCAAGGGGGCAAGACCGACAGAAAAAGGGGGAAAAAAAAAAGAAGGAAACAGAGGTTTTTGTGGCTGTGTATCTACAAAGGCTTGACTGCCTCTGGATACAGCGGCAGGACTTTTCAGGCTGCAACTGCCCAGGCACAGGCAGAAGCGAGCTCTTTTGGGGGCTTATCTGGAACCTGTGCCTATCCCAGGGCAGGGGTGAAGCCCCACTCAGGTGGAATCCCTCCATCAAGGAATTCAGACACCAGGGCTTGGTAATTTGAAGCCATTAAAACCAGCCTACAACCTCTCCTCTGTCTCCACCATGCCCCCAGCAGGGTGAGTCTGCCAAAGTTAAAGGTACCACATGATCTTATGTTGGTGGGACCTACAGTCAGACAAGCGCCACATACTGGGCAGGATAAGAAAAACAGAGTCCAGAGACTTCACAGGAAAGTCTTTCAACCTGATGGGTCTCACCCTCAGGGAAAACCGATGCAGGTGACTCTTTCCTCCTGATAGGAGGCCAGTTTGGTCTGGGAAAATCTGGCTGGGTCTATAATATCTAAGTAGACCCTCCTAAGTGTGTGGGGCAGGGAAGGCACCACACAAGCAGGGCAAGAAACAAGAAAACAAGAACTGAAAAATTCTCCTCTGTTAAACAAAACTTAAGCTAAAGGTCCAGATAAAGCTGAATGGAATGTCAAAGAACAGACAGACAACAAATTCATCCAGCAAGAAAACCCTAGATAAAAGAAGTGAAAGCAACCTCCAGAATAAACTAATTAAGGTAATTAAATGCTTAGATGCCAGCAAAAAATAACAAATCACACTAGGAAAATTGAAGATATGGCCCAGTCAAAGGAACAAACCAACAATTCAAATGACATACAGGAGCTGAAACAATTAATTCAGAATGTATGAACAGACATGGAAAACCTCATCAAAAACCAAATCAATGAATTGAGGGAGGATATAAAGAAGGCAAGGAAAGAACAAAAAGAAGAAACTGAAAGTCTGAAAAAACAAATCACAGAACTTATGGGAATGAAAGACACAGTAGAAGAGATGAAAAAAACAATGGAAACCTACAATGGTAGATTTCGAGAAACAGAACATAGGATTTCTAAACTGGAGGACGGAACATCTGAAATCTGACAGGAAACAGAGACTATAGGGAAAAAAATGGAAAAATATGAGCAGGGACTCAGGGAATTGAAAGACAATATGCAGCGCACGAATATACGTGTTGTGGGTGTCCCAGAAGGAGAAGAGAAGGGAAAAGGAGGAGAAAAACTAATGGAGGAAATTATCACTGAAAATTTCCCAACTCTTATGAAAGACTTAAAATTACAGATCCAAGAAGTGCAGCATACCCCAAAGAGAATAGATTCAAATAGACATACTCCAAGACATTTAATAATCAGAATGTCAGAGGTCAAAGAGAAAGAGAGGCTCTTGAAAGCAGCAAGAGAAAAGCAATCCATCACATACAAGGGAAGCCCAATAAGACTATGCGCAGATCTCTCAGCAGAAACCATGGAGGCGAGAAGACAGTGGGATAATATATTTAAATTATTAAAAGAGAAAAACTGCCAACCAAGAATTCTATATCCAGCAAAATTGTCCTTCAAAAATGAAGGAGAAATTAAAACATTTTCAGACAAAAAAATCACTGATAGAATTTGTGACCAAGAGACCAGCTCTGCAAGAAATACTAAAGGGAACACTAGAGACAGATACGAAGACAGAAGAGAGAGGTGTGGAGAAGAGTGTAGAAAGGAAGACTATGAGTAAAGGTAAAAAGAAGGAAAATTAGATATGACATATAAAATCCAGAAGGCAAAACAGTAGAAGAAAGTACTACCCATGCAGTAATTACACTGAATGTTAATGGATTAAACTCTCCAATCAAAAGACATAGTCTGGCAGAAAGGATTAAAAAACAGGACCCATCCATATGCTGTCTCTACCAAAGGACACAAGGCCAAGGACACAAATGGACATTTACACACCAATGTTTATAGCAGCATTATTAACAATTACCAAGAGATGGAAACAGCCAAAATGTCCATCAACAGACAGTTGGCTAAACAAACTGACTTTTACGTAAGATGGAATATTATGCAGCTGTAAGACAGAATAAAGTTATGAAGTATGTAACAACAGGAATGGACCTTAAGGACATTATGCTGAGTGTGATTAGCCAGAAACAAAAGGACAAATACTGTATGGTCTCACTGATAGAACTGACACTAGTGAACAAACTTGGAATATTTCCTTGGTAACAGAGACCATCAGGAGATAGAAATAGGGTAAGACATTGGGTAATTGGAGCTGAAGGGATACAGATTGTGCAACAGGACTGAATATAAAAACTCAGAAATGGACAGCACAATATTACCTAACTGCAATACAATTATGTAAAAACACTGAATGAAGCTGCATGTGAGAATGATAGAGGGAAGAGGGCTGAGGCATAAATGAAATCACAAAGAAAGATAGACGATAAAGATTGAGATGGTGTAATCTAGGAATGCCTAGAGTGTATAATGATAGAGACTAAATGTACAAGTTTTAAAAATGTTTTTCCATGAGGAAGAACAAAAGAATGTCATTACTGCAGTGTGCTGAAAATAGATGGTACTTAATAGCTAAAAATTTCAACTAATGTGTGAGACTAAAGCAAAAAATGTTTATTTGGTACAAATCTATACTTTGACTAGTGCATCTCCTAATATAACTTATGTAGATAGCTTAATTGAACACCTTAAGTACATGGAACTTTGTATAGGACATGAGATTTTGTTGGTTTTTCCAGGGTGATGCCCCAATGAATCCCAGAGTGATTTGATCAGTGAGTGGAAAAGTATTTGCAAAGTCCCCTTCGGGGAATGGTGAGAACGGGGGAAAACCCAACTTCCCCAAGTTGAATTCTTGATATTCTCACAAGCAGTGTGGACAACCAAAGCTATAGGCTGAGCCCCCAGTCTTGGGGTTTGTTCATATGAAACTTAACCCCACAGGGGATAGGTCAAGCCTACTTAAAATTAAGCCTAAGATTGACTAGAGTCCTGTAAAATGGTAAACATTTTGGAGAAACATCAGATGCAGATATATAGAGAACAGTTGCTTCAGAGTTGACAGAGACATGGATGTTCAAAGATGCTTGGAATGCCAACAGAGAGAGCAGATACCTAGACACAGAAGTTTGGAGATGCAGAGCCCAGCAGACTTTGCCATGTGCCTTTCTGTGAGATGCTAAGCAAGCCAGAACCCAGAGTTGTGTCCTAGAGGAATTAAGTGAAGGCCCATAGATGCTTAGAGAGGAAACTACCAGCATCAGAAGTGGAAGCAACAAGCCAGGAACAAGGACTAGAAGGCACCAGCCACATGCCTTCCCAGATCAGCCTTCTTTGAGCCAAAGTATCTTACTCTGGATGCCTTAGTTTGGACATATTTATGGACTTAGAACTGTTAACTTCTAACTTATTAAATTCTCTTTGTAAAACCCATTCCATTTCTGAAAAAAAAAAAATTAAGCCTAAGAGTCACCCCCAAGAGAGCCTCTTTTGTTGCTCAGATGTGGCCTCTCTCTTCAGCTAACACAGCAAGCAGACTCACCACCCTCCCCCTGTCTACGCGGGACATGACTACCAGGGGTGTGGATCTTCCTTGCAGCGTGGGACAGAAATCCCAGAATGAGCTGAGATTCTGCATCAAGGGATTGAGAAAAACTCTAGAATGAGCTGAGACCCAGCATCAAGGGATTGAGAAAACCTTCTCAACCAAAAGGGGGAAGAGTGAAATGAGACAAAGTGTCAATGGCTGAGAGATTCCAAACAGAGTCGAGAGGTTATCCTGGAGATTATTCTTATGCATTAAGTAGATATCACCTTGTTATCCAAGATGTAATGGAGAGGCTGGAGGGAAGTGCCTGAAAATGTAGAGCTGTGTTCCAGTAGCCATGTTTCTTGATGATGATTGTATAATGATAAAGCTTTCACAATGTGACTGTGTGATTGTGAAAACCTTGTGTCTGATGCTCCTTTTATCTACCTTGTCAACAGATGAGAGGAACATATGGAATAAAAATAAATAATAGGGGGAACAAATGTTAAAATAGATTTAGTTTGAAATGCTAGTGATCAATGAAAGGGATCAGTAAGGGGTATGGCATGTAAAATTTTTTTTCTTTGTTATATTTTTCTGTTGTCTTTTTATTTCTTTTCTGAATTGATGCTAATGTTCTGGGAAATGATCATGATGATGAATATGCAACTATGTGATGATATTGTGAATTGCTGAGTTTATGTGTTGGGAATGTTTGTGTTTCTTGTAATTTTTTTTTTAATTAATAAAAAATTAAAAAAAAAAACATGGCTTTTCTAGGGGACATATATCCTTTCAAACTGGCACACCTTCCTTTTCTCCCCTCTTTCAAATTCACTGAAAAAAGAGCCAGTATGTAATGAGATTTTTGAGCTAAAGTGAAAAGAATGGTAGAAGAAAGTCAGTGCATAATTTCTCTATGAATAAAGTTGTAGCTCTCATATATTAAATAAACAAGTTTACATGCTGCCATTTAGAAAATGGCTAAACTGTTACAAACCTCATGGAATTAATCTGTTTTAAGTCCTACCATGTTCAGCATTCTATGAAGGTGGAGTTTTTTCTTTTTATGGATAGCTTGTAATAAATGCCCCTTGTGTTAGTGAAATTCATATGTACAAACTGAAACTGCAAATCATAAACACTGTAACTCACGGTTGTGGCACAGAATAAACATCTTAGTAATATATTGAAATGAATGTAATTGGAGGTTTAAAATAAAAAAAAAAGAACCCTGTTATTCCATCTCTTGTAGCAAACACACCACTTATTTCTATTATCAATTAACTCTAATAGCTTATTCTAATGTTTGTATTATAAGCAATCATTTATTATAAAACTGATGAATAGATATAATGCATGCCAGAAAGGATAAGTCATCACATCTCAGTGAGCCAAAGTTAAAATTCACCTGACTCACACAAATATTCCCACAATAAAAACAATCACAACTTAAAAGTCTTTCTCTACACCCTAGATACCAAAGTACTATTCCAGGAAAAATGATACCTCTAAATATAATTAATCTACAACATACTTTGCCAATGATACACAGATAATTTTTAATAATATCATTAAGAAAACAAAGTATGGGTAGGTGCCCGCCCATGCAAAAAAAAACAAAATAAGAAAACAAAGTATGGGTAAACTTTAAAGTTCATTGCCACTTCCTTGCAAAATTGTTACATAATTTTAATCACTAACCCAAATATTCAGTTGGTGGCTCCTAGATTTTCTCTAAAGTGATAATGAATTATGAGAATCCACATAAAAATGTAAAACTATGAATACGTGTTCTCAAGTCAAAATTTACTAAAGAAAGTTAAAACGTTTGTCTCCTCAATCTTTTTACACACTAAGATAGGTTATCTTTCCTGTATAAACCTAAAGATGCCAATGATTATAATATAAACCAATTAGGATCAGAAACAACTTCATCTTAAACCATTAACAAGAGCCTCTTTTTGTTGAAATGTCAGTTTAATTCAGTCAAAAAACAAGAGTCAATATAACTACTGTTTATAATCACCAGCATTGAAATTACTACTCTACAGATAGTACCAAAAAATCATGAAATGAGTTAGCAATGGAATAGACTATTATAATTTATCTACTAAAAATTTAATAATTTGATGAAATTCACTTCCCTTTTAATTCTGAATAACAAATTCTATTTTAGATCAAATCGGTTCTAAAATATAAAAGTACAAGAAGAACATCCATTGTATTCCAAAAGTAGACACACAAACATACATAAAATGTACAGTTCTTTATTTTATTAATCCCCAGAATAAAACTCAGTTAAGACTCTAAAACTTAGAGTTGACTGACTGGATCAAATACACAGGTGAGAAAAGAGCTAAAAGCACAAAGTCCTAGCTACATCATTTCGCCACAGAATTCTTCCTAAAAGCCATCAAACTGCTTCTTCCTAAAGAGTCTGCATAGGTAAAAAAGCAAACAGGTTCAAGGCTGCCCCTAATTATTTACAAGAAAAACAAGAAACAAAAATCTTGCGAGTCCTAACATACAAGTAATACTTATGCAATCTCAATTTCTCCCCCTACCATGTTCATTCCATTTGTTTTGCCCCAATTTAATTTATTTAAACTTAGTGCTTTTTTTCCTATCTCTCTTTTTTTTTTTTGAGAGGACAGCATTTGGAAAGACAATGTCTGAGATAGGGAGATGGAACAGAAAGACAGGTATTAGTGAATACCTGTTTTTTGTTATCCCCCATTACAAAGTCCATTACTCTTCAACTATACAATATTAAGCTAAGAGTATCAAAGAATATGTTTAAGAACATAGAGATTTCATTTAAATATTACTTATCTCTGATTACAAAAAGAGAAAAAATACTATATTTAAGCATAAAAACATATCCTATTCTACAATGTTTTATTTTAAAATAAACACTAAGTTTGCTTATTTTGAAACTCAAGTTCAAGAAAAATAAATAAATTTCTTACATAAGTGCTGAAAGCTTCTGATGAGGCATTGGTGAATAGAAGAGACAGGAAAAAGCTTTCAGCTTGTCTGTTGTGACAAAGAAAACCTCCTTTCCCTGCCCCAGCACAGCCTACATAAATTCCAGACATGTTATAGGACACAAGGGCACATTATGGGTCTAAAAGGCAGCGCTCATTAGGATTCTGAAACTCATCTACAAGTAGGAACAAAGCAAAAATAAAAAACTGGATGAGTTCATTGGATTTGATAAGATGAAGCTCACCCGCAGACTCCCATCACCACTGAAAGTTGTATTAGACAAAACAACCACATAATGTGAAGAGCATAAGTACAAATACTTTTACAATATGGGGAGAAGAGTGGTCCTTACACATACACACACACAAAATTCCAGACCAAATAAAGATCTAAATATGAAAAGCCAAACTTTAAAACTTTTAGAACTCTTTTTCTCTACAATATGGACAGATGAGTAAAAAATATGGATAAGAAATAAAAAATAATGGGGGAACAAAGCTTAAAATAAATTGAGTAGATTGAAATACTAGTGGTCAATGAAACGGAGTGGTAAGGGGTATGGTATGTATGAGTTTTTTCTTTTTTCTTTTGCTGGAAAGGTGCAAATGTTCAAAAAAAAATGATCATGGTGATGAATACACACTATGTGATAATACTGTGAGCCACTGACTGTAACCATGTCAAGAACGTTTGTATGTCTGTTTGTTGTTTATAATAAAAACACTAAAAATAAATAAAATAAATTAAACTTCTAGAAAACAATCAAGAGTAAATTAATGGGGCAGAGGATGAATTTCTTAAACAAGACATTAAACCATAATCTATAAAGAAAAGATTGATACAATTAACTACATAAAAATTAAAACTTGTGTACGACAATGACATTATAAACAAAGTTAACATAAGAAAAAAGTAAAAGGTCACAATGCCTCTGGAGAGGGGAACAGAATGAAAGAGGGACAGGAGTAAAGAGAAACTTTTCACTTTATGCTCTTTCGTATTTTCCTGATTTTGGAACCATGTGAACACACTACCCACACATAATAAACAAACAAATACAATCTAGAATTTTTAAAAGTGGTTAACAAAATAAAAGGCATAGATTAGACAAAAACATTTACCATGTATATAACTAACAAAGAATTAGTATTTAGAACTTATCAGTATGTCTAAAAAAATTACTAAAAGACATTTAACTCAACAGAAAGTGAGGCAAAGGGTATGTTCATATAATGCATAGTACAGGTGACCTACATGACTAATAAATACATGAAAATAAGCTCAACTTCATTAGTTATCGGTAAAGCAAATAAAAAACTGTAAGATATCTTTCCTCACTCATCATATTAGCAAAAGTTAACAGATTCAGGCAATTTCTTTTTATTGCTAGTTTGCTAAGGGTTATTTATTTATTTAAGACATCAGCATTTTATTTCATCAAATACTTTTTGTGCATCTACTGATGATCATATGATTTCTCTCCTTTATTGTTAATGCGTTAAGTATACTGATATATTTTTTTAATGTTCAACTAGTCTTGCCTTTCTGAAATAAGCCAAGCTTTGTTATAATGTATTATTCTTTTAATATATTAATTGTTGAATTTAGTTTGCTAATAGTTTACCTATGTTTCTATACATATATTCATAAGTGAGACTGTCCTCTAATTTTCCATTCTTGTAATAGCTTAATTAGGTATTGTATCAACGTGTGTTAGCTTTATACAATTAGCTGAGGAATGTCTTATTTTTCCATTTTCTGAAAAAGTTTATGAGATCAGTACTGTTTCTTCCTTAAATGTGTGAATGAATTGACTGTTGAAGCCATCTAGATTTAGAGTTTTCTTTGTGGGTAAGTTCTTAATTATATATCTGTTCTAGTTTGCTAGCTGCTGGAAAGCGATATACCAGAAACAGAAGAGCCCTTTAAAAAGGTGGAATTTATTAAGCTGCAAATCCACAGCTCCAAGGCCGTGAAAATGTCCCAATTAAAGCAAGCCTATAAAAATGTCCAAATTAAGGCACCAAGAGGCCACCTTCACACAAGAAAGGGTTTCTCTCTCAACTGGGAAGGCACATGATGAACATGGTGACATCTGCTAGCTTTCTTTCCAGCCTTCTTTTTCATAAAGCTCCCCCGGGGTCGAAGGCCTTCTGAATCTCCAAAGGTCTCTAGCTGCATGAGCTCTGTCACTCTGATGGCTCTTTCAAAAATGTTTCCTCTTTTAAAAGATTCCAGTTAACTAATCAAGACCCACCTGGAATGGGTGGAGTCACATTTCCCTCTAATCAAAGGTTAATATCCACAACTAGGTGTGTCACATCTCTGTGGAGATCATCTAATCAAGTTTTCAACCTATGGTACTGAATAGGGATTAAAAAAAGGGCTGCCTCCACAAGATGGATCAGGATTAAAACAGGCTTTTCTAGGGTACATACATAATCCTTTCAAACTGACACACTATCCAATTTATTTTGTATTTTAGAACTATTCAAATTTTTCACTTCTTGTGTTAAGTTTTATGTTTCTAGAATTTGCCTACTTCACCTAGATTTTCAAACTTTATTGGCATCAAGTTATTTAAATCTTCCTCTTAAGACATCTTTTTAATGTCTCCAGTTCTGTAGTGATGTCCCCCTCCTTGGTAAACTGTGTTTTCTCTTTTTTCTTAATTTACAAGTTTTATCAGAGGGTTATTAATTTTATTAGTTTGCTCAAGATTCCTACTTTTGACTTTGTGGACTCTCTCTCTCTCTACTGTATGTTACTTATTTCATTAATTCTGCTCTTAACTTTATGATTTCCTTCCTTCTACTCTCTTTACTCAATTCAGAACAAAAGTGACACTGAGAATCAGTGAGAAATGGGTGATCTTTTTCTTAAATGGTGCTAGGAAACCTTAACTATCTATAAAGAAAAAAAATTGACCTCCATTCTCATACTAAAAACAAATTATGAATTTTAGATCTAAAGGTGAACAGCAAAACAATAAATCTCCTAAAAGGTAATATAGAAGAAAATATTATTGAACTCAGGATTTGGAAGTATTTTTTAAATAAGACATAAAAAGTAGAAACTATAACGAAAAAGATCAATACATTTGACTTTACTAAAATTAAGAACTTGTGTTCGTCAATACCATTAGGAAAATGAAATAGCAAGTCACAGAGCAGGAAATGATATCTGTAATATATATAGCCAAAGAAAGCTCATATCCTGAAAATATTAACAATTCCTACAATAGAAAAATGGGCATGAAATTTGAATAAAATCTCATTTAAATGATAGCCAATTGGCCAGTATACTCACGAAAAAAAAGTTCAATTAGCATTAGCGATCAAGGAATTGCAACAGCAACATGCTATTATTATCCACCAGGATGGCTAAAACAATTAAAATTAACAATATCAAGGTTGAGAGGAATTAACAATACCAAGGTTGAGAGGAAGCAATAGGAACTCTCTTTTATTGAGAGTGGGGTTGTAAACTGGTAAAACCATTCTGGAAAACTGTCTGGTCTTATCTACTACCAATGACGAACAAAAGTTTACCCTAAGACCCAGCACTTCTATTCCATACCTCACATGCACAACCACATATGCACCAAAAATCAAGTACAAGAATATTCATAGCAATATTTTATTTTCTAAACAGTCAAAACTAAATACAATCCAAATGTCCAGCAGAATGGCTTAAAAAAATCTGTGGTACACACAATGGAATATTATACAGCAATGAAACTGGACAAACTCCACTATGTGCACCATCATGAATGAATCTCATAAATGAGCATAAAAAGCTACACAGAAAATACACACAAGACAACTACATATTATATGATGATATTTATATCAAATTTCTTAAAAATGACAAACCTATATTGTTTAGAGATACTTCCTTAAGTAGTAATATTCTATAGAAAAGCAAAGACGTATTTACCACAAAATTATAGGATATTGATTACTTTTGGAGGCTATGGATTAAGAGAAGACATTGTTACCATAAGAAAACATGGTCTTTAATAGTTACGCCTGCCTGATCCTACATCAAACAGAGAAACAAATTCATTTTTGTAAGAAGGTGAGTCACATTAGGCCTAAGAGTCACCCCCAAGAGAACCTCTTTTGTGCTCAGATGTGGCCTCTCTCCAGCCAACACAAAAAGCAAATTCACCACCCTCCCCCTCTCTACATGGGACATGACTCCCAGGGGTGTAAACCTCTCTGGCAATGTGGGATAGAAATCCTAGAATGAGCTGGGACTCAGCATCAAGTGACTGAGAAAATCTTCTCAACCGAAAAGGGGAGGAGAGAAATGAGACAAAATAAAGTGTCAGTGGCTGAGAGATTCCAAACAGAGTCGAGAGGTTATCCTATAGGTCATTCTTATGCATTATATAGATAACCCCTTTTTAGTTTAATGTGTATTAGAGAGGCTAGAGGGAAGTGCCTGAAACTGTAGAGCTGTGTTCCGGTAGCCATGTTTCTTTAAGATGATTGTATAATGTTATACCTTTCACAAAGTGACTGTGTGATCATGAAAAACTTGTTCTGATGCTCCATTTATTTATGGTATGGACAGATGAGTAAAAAATATGGATTAAAAATAAATAACTAATAGGGGGAACAAATGTTAAAATAAATTGGGTAGAGGGAAATACTAGTGGTCAGTGAGAGGGAGGGGTAAGGGGTATGGTATGTATGAGTTTTTTCTTTTTTCTTTTTATTTCTTTTTCTGGAGTGATGTAAATGTTCTGAGAAATGATCGTGGTGATGAATATACAACTATGTGATGATATTTGAGCCACTGATTGCACACCAAGTATGAAATATTCATACGATAAGAATGTTCATGTTCGTGTCGTATGTTGATTGGTTTTAATAATAAAAATTTTAAAAAAAACAAAAAAACAGAAGGTAAGTCATTTAAAGTACACATGTAACTAGAGACCGGGAGAAGTGAGGATTGGGGAGGTTTTATTTAAAGGGTGCAGAATTTCTCTTTGGGGTGATGAAAAATTTTGGTACTGGATGGTGGTGATAGAAGCACCATATTGTGAGTATAATTAATGTCACTGAATTGTATATATTAAAGTGATTTGAAATGGGAAAAAAAAAGTACACATGTAAGGAACTGGAGGTAATAAAGATCATGTTTTCTGACAGTAACAACGTGAGGGGGGTTTCTGGGATGCTAGCAATTTTTTCATTATAAATCATTGCACCATGGGGGCGGAGGGCAGGAGAATTCAAAGCAAATATGGCAATATAGTAAGATTTCTAAAGCCAGGTGATGTGTATGTATAATCATCATATTTCATGATACTTTTTTTTAAGAAACCAAGTAACTTTGATCTAAAGCTTGCTACAGCTTGATACAACTACCATGGAAAATTGAAGTATGATATGCTAAAGGTTAATTCCTTCACAGTTAAAGTTTTTGTATAAATGGCCAGAAGCAGGAGAATTAGTAGCTAGGCATATACAGATACCCTGGGCCCCAGAATTTAAATGCATATACTAGGCAACTATCCCAAGGAGTGACATAGGCAAGACCTCCTACCCCTCAAAAAGGCTAATTTTTTTTTCCATTCAAATGAGGAAAATTTTAAAATAATGTAATACAAAGCATCAGAAAAGATGTGGATCATTATGATCATTTTGTACATCACTGTTAGATACATCTATTTATTCTACCACACATTAAAACATTCACAGTTTTGACAGCTGATCAAACAGTATCTAAGTTAGTTTTTAATACTTAGAATTTAAGAACTTTGCTATCTGAATATACAGGTATTTTCCTTGCTGCTTTAATTTTAAATTGTTTTATGAAAAACGTACTGCACAAACACTGGCTTTACAATGATTATATGGATACTTTATTTAAATATGCCATGGTTAAGGTAACTAAGATATCCATTTTTGGTGGCTCTAAGTGTATTGTTTGTTTCCTTAAATTTAAAAATATGTAAAAAAAAAATTTCTTCAGGGGTAAATGAACTATGTTTATCAACATTAATTCACAAAAGTAGAAATTCAAATTGCCAATAAGTGTATTATAAATAATTCTCCAAACTCATGACTAATTAAGTAAAAAATTAGAATAACAATAAGACTTTAAATTTTCTTGTGATTTTTAAACACCCGCAAAAACAGAGAAAAAAAGTAAAATAAAACTTCAGGTACCTATCACAAGAGTCCTAATATTATCAACAATTTGCCTTCGATATTTTAGCACTTATTAAACTGGCAAAGTTTTAAAATAATTGTAATGATTGGTGGTATCAAGCATTCAGAAAAATAAATACTTAGTGCAGATAGGAATGTAAATTGGTAAAATTATTCTGGAAAGCAAGTTGTGGGTAGCCTTAAATGTGACTACCCATTGACAAAGCAATTCCTTTTCTACAACTTCATGGGAAGACAATAATTCGAGTCACATGAAAAGATCTAATGGCAGGAATGTTCCAGAAATTTTCCCAAGGTCTATAAATAGAGGCATATTCAAAGATTTTTTCACAATGTTGTTCTTTTTTTTTAGACTTATTGTGTATAATTGCTTTTTAAAAAAAAAAACATTTTCAGTGTTAAATACACCAAATATACAAAAAAAGAAGGGAAAAAACAATGATTTTCAAAGTACATTTCAACAAGCAGTTACAGAACAGAAATCAGAGTTTTTAATGAGTTACCATTCCACTATTTCAGATTTCTCCTTCTAGCTGCTCCAAAACACTAGAGGCTAGAAGAAATTTTTCTTTTTTGTGAAAAATAACATATATACCAAAAAAGCAAAAAAATTTTAAAGCACATTGCAACAATTAGTTGTAGAACAGATATCAGAGTTTGGTATGGGTTACAATTCCACAATTTTAGGTTTTTACTTCTAGCTGCTCTAAGATCTTGGAGACTAATATCAATATAATGATTCAGCAATTCTATTTAGTATCACTCTGGACTTTGGATAACTCCACAATCACCAAAAAAAGGTTGACGTTTATAACTCATTTATAGTCTGCAATTATGACTTTCACCACTAGATGGGCCTCTACTGGTAAGATGAAACGCTTAGTTTAAGGACTGGAATCTGCGATTCCACAGCTGAAAAAATCAATTCCAGAAAAATGAAATGCAAGTACTTTTGAGGCATGTTGAATCTATGAATCTGCAATTTTCAAGGCAGTAAAAAAAAAAAACTTTTGTATCCTGCAGATATATCTTTTGGCTGACTACTACCAAAACTGCATACCCACAAAACTAAATGTTCCCTCCCTAGTAAATTGCTTAACTGGATTTGTTCTCCAAGAACCACAAGCTTGGCAACATCTATAAAAATATGAGCTATATTTAAAGTTGTCTAACCCAGACTTACCACCCTGAGAGATGTACTCTTATTGCTTTTTCAACCCATAAAGCTCTGATACATAGCTTCAAATGTCTAAGATAAGGAATGTATACAAGTATAAACAAAAGGCTAAATTCTTCCCTCTTTCTACATATCAAATTTAAAATGGTATCACTGAAGGTGAACATAAAGAACGAGGACAAGACAGGCTCCTTGTGCTCAAGTTGGCTGTTTTTCTTTACCAGAAACTGAAAATTAAAGTTGGTAAGTAGTATAACAAAATTTCAGGAAACAATGTCAAATTTCTCAGACTAAAATTTTATAATGTCTACATCCTAATGTCAACACTTAAGAGTGGCCCTCCAGAGAATAAGAAAGTATTTGCAAAGTCCCCTTGAGGGACAGGAGAAAGGAGGAAATATTAAACTTCCCCACCTTGGGAATTCATGATATTCTCACAAACACTGGAGACAACCTATCTAATAAGCCCAGTCCTCAATCTTGAGTCTCACCCTATGAAACTTATTCTTGCAAAAAAGAAGCTAAGCCTACTTATAATTATGCCTAAGAGTCATTCCCAGAGAACCTCATTTGCTGCTCAGATACGATTTCTCTCTCACACAGTCTTTTTTTTTGGGGGGGGGGGTGCATGGTCTGGGAATCGAACCCAGGTCTCCCACAAATAAGGGGGGTATTCTACCACTGAACCAACCATGGACACAGATATGGCTTCTCTCTCTAACCCAACTCGGCAGGTGAACTCACTACCCTGCACCCCCAACAACCCACCCCCATAAATGGGACATGACTCCCAAGAGTGAAAATCTCCCTGGCAATGTGGGACAGGACTTCTGGGGGATGAGTTGGGACCTGGCACCATGAGATTGAAAAAGCCATCTTGACCATAAGGGGAAAAAGAGAAATGAGACAAGATAAAGTTTTAGTGCTGAGAGATTTCAAATAGAATCAAGAGGTTATTCTGGAGGTTATTCTTAGGCATTATATGGATATCCCTTTTTGGATTTTGTGTATTAGAATAGTTAGAAGGAAATACCTATAACTGTTGAACTGTATTCCAGTAACCTTAATTCCTGAAGATGACTGTATAGTTATATATATAGCTTTTAACGGTATGACCATGTGATTGTCAAAACCTTTGGATCATGGCACTCTTTTGATCCAGAGTATAGACAGATTAGTAAAAAATAAGAACAAATTAATAAATAAATAATGGAGGGGGATGATAAGGTATAAAAGAAAATGGGTAGAGTGCAAAAATGGGTAAATGAGAGGGAAGGGTAAGGGGTATAGGATGTATGGAGTTTTTCTCTTTTTTTTATTTCTTTTTCTGTATGCTACAAATATTCTAAAACTGAAAATGATGATGAACACATAACTATATGATATTATGAGCCACTGATGATGTATGGTACATGATGATAACTCAATAAAAATATTTTTAAAAAATACAGTAGCCCCCTCAGAGAGAGTTCAAATAGAGTTGAGAAGTCTACTCCAGAGGCTGCTCTTATGCAAGTTTCAGGTAGAACTTGCTATCTATCATAACCTGCCAATCCCCAACCAAGACCATTCCAGCCAATCCTAAAGAACACCTAGGGTTGGGCAGGCCACGGTGGCTCAGCAGGTAAGAGTGCTTGCCTGCCATGCCCGAGGACCCGGGTTCGATTCCCAGTGCCTGCCCATGTATATAAAAAAAAAAAAAAAAAAAAAAAAGAACACCTAGGGCAATATATAAGATTCCACAAGGGTTCCAGGCACTAGAGTAACTGGCCAGAAACCTACAAGCTCCAGATGGGTCCCTGGTCCAGGTAAGTCCTGAAACCTAGCCCAGCCTCTCTAGAACATCAGATAGTTTCATCTCCCTACCCCATATTAGTGACAGACTCTTCTAATAACAAAAATTTAGAATTGCTATAGCCCAAACAACCCCAGTGAGAGGTATGGAAAGATCAAAGGTGGTGGAATTATACATAGAAGATAGGACTTAACAAATGAATATGAATGCTCAATCATTAAATTGATATCTCTTTTAGTCTCCACTATTTTAGAGAAGCTAGAAGTAAAATATGGGCATTATATTTTATCTCAATTTGAACTGTTTCAAACTACTAAGGCAACTTGATCTGAATTAAATCACAAACTATTTAGGAGATGAAAGAATTCTTGATTCCTTACCTTCTTAATCTGGACATTTTTTGGAAACCTGGCCTAAGAGAATAATATAAGATTTTTCCCTATGGAATGATGATGTAAAGTTCTCAGTCAAGAAGACTAATTATATTTCCTCAGATTATCAATACAATTTATTGACTTATTTACTTGATAATTTTTGTCCTTTTGGGTGTCAAAAGAATTGGTATTAATTCTGTTGCTGACACTCCATAAATTTTTCTCTCTTACTTGTATTAAGAAAGCAACATCAAAATTCCCTATTGTCAAATAGAAAACTCTATAGGATGCTTCACTGACAATATAGTATCTCTCCTAACATTATCTAAAAGCTCTTTACCCCTCAAAAAAGTATTGTCGAAGCTTCAGGAGCCTCTCTCTTTCTATAGAATTTAAATGCCATGAGCCTCAGAAAATTAAAACACAGGACCCCTATGTATGATCAGATTAGATTCCAAAAGACTACTTTTAAACCCATTCAAAAGTCCAGAGTGATATTAATGCTTTCGCTTTAGCACTTTGAATTGTCCATATCTACATGACTTCATATATTGAAAATTCTTAGCAAAAGACTTCTAGTTAGCCAGAAGCACTCAATAACTATACTTCTCTTCGTCAACTTGGGGAGGTTAAATTTTCCCCCATTCTCACCATTCCCCAAAAGAGACTTTGCAAATACTTTTTTATTCACTGATTAAATCACTCTAGGATTTATTGGGGCATCACTCTGGACAAAACAACAAAATCTCATATCCTACTCAAAGTTCCACGTACTTATGGTGTTCAATTAAGTTATCTACATAAGTTATATTAGGAAATGCACTAGTCAAAATATAAATTTTGTACCAAATAATCATTTTTTGCTTTAGTCTCTCACACATAAGTTGAAATTTTAAAATATTAATTACCACTCTGACTTCTTTTTAACCTCACAAATGCTATGTCCTAACGTGAAAGACAAAAAGAAAGGTGGGATGTCTGGAAAACAAAGAGCAGCAAACATCAACTGTTCATTTCATCCAACACCTTACCACAACTATTCATATCCTATCCAGATCTTACTCTTCCATGTAACCTACTACTTTCCTTCTTCAGCACTGTAAGAACAGTACAGATATCATGGCTTCTTCCCTGACTCATATATAATTAGATATTCTAATGGAAAAGCAGTGTGGTTCAGAGGATACAGCTATGGAGTTGAAAATGTACATTTAAATTCTGAGTCTGCCACTTCACAATCATTCTCAATCTCGGCTTCCTCATCTATAAAATAAATATATATGCCAAACCCCAACTAAAACCATTCTAGCCAATCCTAAAGAACATCTAGGGCAATATAAAAGATTCTACAAAGTTTCCAAGCACTAGGGTAACTTTCCAGAAATCTACAACCTCCATATGGGTCCCTAAATCAAATAAGTCCCAAGACCTAGAAAGGTCAGCCTCTCCAGAACATCAGCTAGTTCCATCTCCCTACCCCATATTACTGACAGCCTCTTCCAACATGAAAAAGTTAGAATGGGACAACCAAGATAAAATTGAAGCTGAGCCCCCTATCTTGCAGTTCAACCCTATGAAACTTATTCCTGCAAAGAAGAAGCTGAGCCTACTTATAACTACGCCTAAGACACCCCTAGAGAACCTCTTTTGTTGCTCAGATGCGCCTCTCTCACTAAGCCAACTCGGCAGGTCAACTCACCACCCTTGGCCCCTACACAGGACATGACTTCCAGGGGTGTAAATCTTCCTGGCAATATGGGAAGAACTCCTGGGATTCACCAGGACCTGGCATCATGGGATTGAGAAAGTCTTCTTGACCAAAAGGAGGAAGAGAGAAATGACACAAAATAAAGTTTCAGTGGCTGAGAGATTTCAGAGTTAAGAGGTTATCCTGGAGGTTATTCTTATGCATTATATATACATATATATATATATATATATCCCTTTTTAGTTTATGGTGTATTGGAGTGGCTTGAGGGAAGTAGCTGAAACTGCTGAGCTGTGTTCCAGTAGCCTTGATTCTTAAAGACAACAGTATAATGATATAACTTTACAATGTGACTGTGTGATTGTGAAAACCTTGTGTCAGATGCTGCTTTTATCCAGGATATGGACCACTGGATAAAAAAATAAATAAATAATAGGGGGGATAAGGGGTAAAATAAATTGGGTAGATTGAAATATCAGTAGTCAATGAGCGGGAGGGCTAAGGAGTATGGGATATGTGAGTTTTTTCTATTTTCTTTTTCTGCAGTGATGCAAATGTTCTAAAAATTATCATGGTGATGAATATACAACTATGTGATGATATTGTGAGCCACTGATTATACACCATGTATAGACTGTATGTGTATGAAGATTTGTCAGTAAAATTATTTTTTTAAAGAAGGACATTGGTGGGTGCATGCACAGGTGGTTCAGTGGTAGAATGCTCGCCTTCCATGCAGAAGACCCAGGTTCGATTCCTGGACCATGCACTCAAAAGAAAAAAAAAAAGGACACTGGTAAAGGTAACTACATGGGTAAATATAAAAGAGAAACTCTGAATAGACCTATAATAAAAGGTTGAATCAGTAATCAAAAACCTCACAACAAAGAAAAGACCGTAATCAGATGGCTTCACTGAATCTTACCAATCATTTAAAGAAGGATTAACATCAATTCTTCTCAGACTTTTCAAAAAAACTGAAGAGAAGGGAAGACTTCCTAACTCATTCTATGAGGTCAGTGTTATCCTGATAGCAAAGCCAGGCAAAAACATCACCAAAAAAGAAAACTACAGACCAATATCCCTTGTGAGTACAAAGCAAAAATCCTCAACAAAATACCAGGAAAACAAATGCAGCAGTACAGAGGTATACATCATGACCAAGTGGGATTTATCCCAGGAATGCAAGAGAAGTCCCTCATCCAGAATCACTCAGCAGGCAGGATTCTCACATGCCATGCCAGAAACTCGGGTTCAAGTCGCAGAGCCTGCACATACCAAAACAAACAAAAAAAACAACAACAGAAAAAACGTGGCTTTGAGCGCCAGCTATCAGAAATCACTCAGTGTAATACACCACAGTAATCAAATGTAGGAAAAAAAAAAAAAAACAATCATCTCAATTGATGCAGAAAAACCATTTGATAAAATTCAACCCCTTTCATGATAAAAAAAAAAAACATTCAATAAAATAAGAGTCAAAAGGAACTTCCTCAACAAGATAAAGGACATTCATAAAAAATCCACAGCTAAAATCATATTCAGTGGTGAAAGACTGAAAGTTTTCCCTTTAGGATCAGGAACAAGAAAAGGACAACCAATTATGCCACTTCTATTTAACACTGTACTATATGTTCCAAACAGATCGATTAGGAAAGAAAAAGGAAAAAAGGTATCCAAATTGTAAAAGAAGAAATAAAACTATCTCTATTCACAGATCACACGATTTTATAGATAGAAAATTCCAAAGAATACATACACAAATAGAGTTAATAAATGAATTCAGCAAAGTTGCAGGATACAAGAACAACACACCAAAATCAGTTGTATTTCTATATACTTGCAATGAGCAATCAAAATATTACAAAAATAATTCCACTATAATATATTAAAAAGAATTTTTATAAAGGAAGGAGTAAAACTACCTCTATTTACAGATGACATGATTTTATTGATAGACAATTCCAAAAGAATACACACACACAAAAACAGAGTTGATAAATGAATTCAGCAAAGCTGCAGGATACAAGAACAAAAAAAAAACACCAAAATTAGTTGTATTTCTATATACTTGTAATGAGCAATTCAAAAAATTATTCAGAAAATAATTCCACTATAATACATTAAAAAGAATTTTTAAAAGAATGAAATACTAAGGAATAATTTTAACAAAAGAAGTAAAAATTTTACATTCTGAAAACTATAAAACTGTTGAAAGAACTTAAAGACCTAAATAAAAGGAGGGATATCCCGTGTTCATAGACTGAAGACTTAATATTGTTATGGGAGTGATACTATCCAAAGCAATCTATGGATTCTGAATAGACATCAAAATTCCAATGGCCATTTTTACAGAAATGGAAAAGCGGATCTTAAAATTCATATGGAATTGCAAGGGGCCTAAAAGCCAAAACTATCTTGTAAGAGAAAAAGAAAACAAGGAAGTATTACCCTTCTTGGTTTCAAAACTTTGTACAAAGCTATAATATCAAAATAGTATGTACTGGGCAACAGTGACTTAGTGGCAGAATTCTTGCCTGCTGTGCTGGAGACCTGGGTTCGTTTCCAGGAGCCTGCCCATTCCAAAAAAAGAAAAAAAGTATGTACTGGTATAAAACAGACATACAGATCAAGGGAATAGAATTAAGATTTCAGAAATAAACTTTCACACATATGGTCAACTGATTTTCAATAAGCATAACGACATCAACACCATTCAATGGGTAAAGAACAGTCTCCTAACAAAGGTTAAAATATATTGGGTAAATGGAAATACTAACAGTCAATAAGAGGGAGGGTAAGTGGTATGGTATGTATGAGTTTTTTCTTTTTTCTTTCTATTTCTTTTTCTTGAGTGATTCAAATGTTCTAAGAAATGATCATGGTGATGATACTGTGAGTCACTGATTAATATGAAGAATGGAACGTTCATATGTTAAGAAGTTCATGTTTGGGGCGGGACACGGTGGCTCAGCAGGTAAGAATGCTTGCCTCCCATGCCCGAGGACCTGGGTTCGATTCCCGGTGCCTGCCCATGTAAAAAAAAAAAAAAGAAAGAAGTTCATGTTTGTATGTTATATCTTGTCAATTAAAAAAAAAAAGAAGTTGGTCATAAAAAAAAAAAAAAACAGTCTCCTAAACAAATGGTCCTGGACCAACTGAATAGCCACACACAAAAGAAAGAAGTCGGATCTTTACTGCATACCATATACAAATATAAACTCAAAATGGAGCAAAGCCTAAAATATAAGAGCTAAAACTATAAAAATCTTTGAAGTAAATATAAAGGCAAATCTTCATGACTGTGGATTTGATATTGCTTTATTAAATATGACATCACAGAGGCAATTCCATGTCAAGCAAGATAAGTGAAAAAAAGACACAAACCTAGATACAGGTTGCGACTCTCAAAATTCCAAGGAAAAAGAAACAAGAACAGAAAAAAATCTAAAAGCTTTCAGACAGAGAAGAACAACTTATCTACAAAGCAAAAAGACTTAAACTAGAATCAGACTTTTAATAAGTAGCACTAATGCTAGAAGACAATGGAGAAATGCCTTCAAAGTTGGAAAGGAACATTGCCTTGAGAGCTAACTTCTGTAAATCAAACTATCACATGAATGGGGCAAAATTGAGGCATTTTCAAACATGCAAACACTTGGAAAGTTTAACTCTCATGTGCTCCCTTTCTTAAAAAGAATTACTTAGAGATGCAGTTCAACAAAATGAAAAAAAGAAGCTAAGAAAAAAGATCCAAGAAACAACAAAACTAATACAGGAGTACCATGAAAATAACTTACAGGCAGACAGCTAAGCAACAGGCCTAGAAAAGAATCAATCCAAATTGGAAACAGAAATCAGATTACTGCCTGAAGAATGTCTTCAAGGAAAAAAGAGGATTCCTTTACAAAAATCTGATAAGAAACCTAAAGTATATAATTATACAATAAAGTCATATTTCTGTCAACAAGGAAAAAAAGTCAGAGAATTCTGGGAAACCAAAAAGCTTTAGGATTTATCAATAAAAATATTTTTTTAAAAAAGAGAGAGAGTTGAAAGTTGAAGATTTAGAAAAAAAAGTTCTAACATCTGTCTTTCATATTTGAAAGTTTAAGTATCAACTCTCACAGCCTTTAAAAAAACCTTTAGTTATAAACTAAAAGACACTGCCCCTTTTTAAAATAATTCCGCTTCAGGAAGAAGAGTGGTATTTATGCAGTGGGATGAAGGTAAAATTTCCTTGAAATTGCACTGATATTATTATCAAGACGGTTATTGTGATTAAAACTAATTCAATTATTTTAGGACAACATAGAATGGGATACCTTAACTCCAAGAAGATAAAAACAAAGCAAAAATCATTGACAGAGCTTACTGTGAAAAGATCTAAATAAATAAAAGTTTTAAATTACAGGAAAAAAAAGCTACAGGAGAAAAGCTAAAAAGTCCATGTTTCAAGCAAACTAAAATGTAGTATAATTTTGAGCAAATGACGAAGTGTAAGAGAAGAGAATTTAACATTGATGTTTTGCACATCCTTCTTAGATAAAAGCAGGTTTTGATGATTTAGGATTGTAATTCTTTCTTTGGAGGTTTAAGCACACTACGTGGCTCTGCAGAGCATAATATTTACAGCTATTCTAAATAATGCTGTCCTTAGTTTTCCATTTTTGAATCAGCATTCACACAATAAATAGAATATTTAATTACACTTTTAAAACAGAATATAAATGCTTTTAAATACTTTCACAATATGAAGTAGTGATATAGCTAATGGAAGCCTGGAAAAAGAGAAGATAAAAGAAGAAGAGGGGTTTGTTTCCCGGACCATGCACGCCCACCCCCCCACCAAAAAAACAGAAAAAGAGGGAGAAAGTACAAAAGCAAGCACTCAAAGAAATCCACCAAAATATTAATAATGGTTATCTCTACTTGGTAAAACTAAAATGGCTGGTTTTTTTTTTTCTAAATATTTTCCTAAACTTTTATAGTAAATATAAATTCATTTTACAGTGAGAGAGGTGGCGAATAAGGTGTACATATTTTTCAAAGTTTCAATGGACTTGTAGGCTATGGACTCCTGAATAAGAAAAAGCTAGCATAAGAGCCCTAGACGGTGAATGTAATTAACACCACTGAATTGTTTACTTGAAAGTGATGATACTTTTAAGTAAAAAATATATATACAAATACAAACATATAAACAAATATTTGTTGTATATATGTTACCACAATAAAATAAATAAAAAGAGTCCTAGAGGAGTAGAGCAACCAACTGTCAACGAAGAAAATACTAAATTGCTATCTATGATTCTAAAACACACTAAGCTATAAACGCCGTCTTTCTAGACTCTCTCTTCCTCTCTCACCTTACGCAACAATGGCCAACTGCAGCGACGTTATCATTCATTCTTTGCCTTTCACAAGCAAGGAAGGCCATGACTATTTGAGTATCAACAAATTTTTTTTAATATTTGTATAAGCACAGAACATTGACCAGACGCTGTGCAACAGAACACATCTGAGTTGTAGCCCTGTTGCCAAATTTAACACCATTCAGGAGACATCACTTTTAAATGCAGTGTCTGAAAATGAGGGGGAAGAGGAGATTAAATATGTATCTGAAAAGAAAAGACTGAATTAAGAGTTTTAAATGAATTTAATTTTTATAGATGCCATCTAACAAAGTGTACAGATTTCCTACATCATTCCTCCAGTGTTTATGATACTTTTAAACCACTTGCTTTGACTAATGAAAGCAAGTTTACCCAGTAGTATTTGCTTTGCTTTACACTGTGGTTTCAGGCTGCTTACCAAAAACTTAACAATTTACCAGTTTAGAAAGACTAATTTTAAAACTCTAATTCTAACTTCTTCTCTCTTCCTTCAATCAAGAAGGAAAACTATCTACATATATTATGTTAAAACTCTCTAAGCCAGATAACTGATAAAAATGTAAAATAAAACCAGATGCTCCACCCTACGTGGGACATGACTCCCAGGGGTGTGGGTGTCCCTGGCACCACGGGACCTGCCTCCCAAGGATGAGCCAGGACCCAGCATCATCGGAATGCGGGAGCCTTCTTGGCCAGAGGAGGGAGGAAGGAGATGAGACAAGGTTAAAAATTTCAGTGGCTGAGAGATTTCGGGCAGAATGAGGTTACTCTGAAGGTTGTTCTTGGGCATTGCATAGATGTCCCTTTTCAGTTTGTGGTGTGCTGGAGTGGCTAATGGGAAGAGCCTGGAGCTGTTGAGCTATGTCACAGTGGCCTTAATTCTTGAGGAACACTGTATGGCTGTACAGCTTTTAAAGCATTATACTGTGTGGTTGTGAAAAAACAAATTAGGCTTATTATTTAAAAAAAAGAGAGAGAGACCACTGAAATCTACTCCTCATTATCCTTTAGATAGACCTGGACAGCACAAACCTAACACTGAATTCAAATACTTAAAATGTGTTTTCTGTCTTAACTTGCACATATGAGAACAGACAAGTCCTCCTAAGATCAATGAAAAGTTCAATTTATCACTTTTGTGGATGGGCCACTGGGGAAAAACAATTTATCAAAAAAAAATTTCAGGAAGATGTGTTTATTAGCCAGTCTTTTATGCTCTAAGATGTATGTAAACTAGCAAAATACAAGAACATTTCCCCATCTTTCAGGCACCTTCTGTATCCTCAAGAAACATTTATAAAATGGGAAGCATGCACCCTGAAGTTTGTTCTTAAGCACAGAACTTAAACACTGTGGCATACTATCACCAACATTTCACAAAGGCCATCACCACCACAGCTTACTTTACCTTCCTCCATCACTGTATATTCCCATCTGCTTTTCCTGATTCACAGTGGGCTCTCCCCCGCACCGCCCCCCCCCCCCCCGCAGTAAATACTAAGGTTAAAAAGCTGTTCCCATTTTTACCTAATAATAGTTAAAATGTTCCCTTTTTTCTCATCTCAATTTCAAAAGCACTGAGCTATATTTCCCTACTGCCAATGGTGGGGGGAAGTAGCTATATTCATTTCCTGATTTGGCTTTTTCTCTCTTTTACCCTTAAAGGTCTCTTTAAGGGCCTTGGTGGCTCAGCAGGCAGACTTCTCACCTGCCATGCCAGAGACACCGGTTCGTTTCCTGGTGCCTGCCAAAGCTAAAAAAAAAGAAAAGGTCTACTATTTTTATACTACTATTGATAAAACAGATCACTTCTATTTTGCAGATCCCCCTCTTAGTATTGTTCAGTTAAAAGTAACTTGAAGGGGGCGGGCCACGGTGGCTCAGCAGGTAAGAGCAGGTAAGAGTGCTTGCCTGCCATGCCTGAGGACCCGGGTTCGATTACCGGTGCCTGCCCATGTAAAAAAAAAAAAAAAAAAGTAACTTGAAGGTGCAGGAGTAGTTCAGTGATAGAATTCTCCCCTGCTATGCAGCAGACTCAGGTTCAATTCCCAGCCCATGCACTTTCCAGAAACAAACAAACAAACAAAAGAAAGGAAAAACAAACAAAAATTCAACAAATGGTGCTACAATAACAGGATACTCACATGGAAAAAGAATGAAATGTGACCCCCACCAACACGCAGAGAGAGTTAAATTTTAAAGCATTTTTCTACCTGATGAAGGCCAGGAATCAGCATGTCGATCGGGAAGGAGGGAGGGGAAGAGATCCTAAGACTTATAACAAGAAGCTCCTTTTGGCGCATGCACACCTAGCCCTCACAAACCTAGCTCTCACTCAGGTCCGCACCCAAAAAGAACCAATAAAAAGTTCAGCTCTATTAAGAATTACTGATTGCATATGTAGAATGGAATGATTTCTAAATGTTGTGTTAGTTAATTTTTTTTTATTAATAAAAAAAAAAAAGTTCAGCTCATCGATCCCTTATTAGCATAACCAGAGGTGGAAGGTCCCCTCCAAGTCCTTATAATGCAAGAGCCGTGACCTCAGAGGACTTCTCCTCCTTTGAAGAAGGCCCATGGTCACTTTCTTTGAGTATGTACTTTGGCTACACATTAAAGTTGTGAGCTGTACACACTGACCAGACGTTGAATTCCTTGGCTATACATACAGACTAGTCCTTGAGTTCTTTCCTGTGGCTGAGTCAAGAACTTTCATGGTGTTTATATATATATATATATATATATATATATATATATATATATATATATATATAATTTGAGGTCTCAAATTATATGAAATTATGCAGGGCTCTCTAGCATCGAGCTTATTAAACTATTTGTCTATACACACTGAACAGTCCTTGAATTTCTTCTGCCACTGAGTCAAGAACTCTCGCAGCGGACTGAAGTCTTGATTTCTCTGAGAACTCCCAGGGCTGTTTCACAGCAAATCCATACCCTCCTCAACCGGGCTATACTTTATGGACAGAGTAATTATTCTGTATTTAATTCTTTGTTTAAAACATTCCTAATTATCAGCAGCAGGCCTAAAATAGTGGTGAACTAGAAAGACAGTTCTAAAAGGAAGATCTCTCCTCAACATTCAACTGTGTATTCATCTATGCAAATCAAATAATTCTTTCCTCATCATTTTGGATTAAAAGGGACCACATCACCAACAGAACACTGGGTTAATATCTGCAAAGCAAGAAAATAATCTGCATAGTATTTAATACCACAGGGTAATATTTTATGTCTTTGAAACAATAAAGACTATTACTCATTTATTACTGGCCACCTGCAAAATGCTAAGTGCTAGTGAATACGTGATAAAAACATTTATGGGTCCTGCCCTCATAGAAATTTTATAGCAACTCCAAACTTCCCTTTTACCTGATGGAATTGATAATAGTTTCAGGTTCAGATAAGCTTGTGTAAATACTTATTGGTCATGTGATGCTCTCACCCAAAATCTAAATTCAAAATCCTTTAAAGAAATTCAAACTATTCCTGCTACAGAATAGCATTTTAGTTGTCCTCAGATTTTTATAATTCTCTATTTTTGAGGGATGATGTAATTAAAATTATCAATCCCCTCTACTGTTCCAGGGCAAAAATAGTCAACCATTTTTTAACAGCTCCAAGAAAGTTAAACTCTTTCGTGTAAAATATGAATTCACACGTTCAACCACTCGGGTGGAGACCGGTGCCCGCTCTCAGACCCACCTCCCAAGACTCTTTGATCCTATCTGGCACAAAGGGCATTAATGTATCAAACCAAAGAGTTTTACTGATCTATGCTGAAGTTGTAGTCAGTTAAAAACAACTAGTCTCACGGCCTGGGCAAGACCACCCAAAAATCATTTCCGGGAAACGCTAAATTTCGGTATGCCTGCTTAGCTTTCTCTCTCTGTAGAAATAAAGTCTTAAACCTCCAAGACTGCAGATCCCTCTGGTCTGTTCTTTAGCTGTTCTACTAGGAAAAAGAAGATCACTATTGAGTGGCTGCTATCCACTAGGAGCTTTATATGGATTACCTAACTGAATCTCGACATTTTCTGGGACAGACATCATTATGTTCATTTAACAGACGAAGAAACTGAAGCTGAAAGAGGTTAAAAACTTGGCCCAAGGACACAGCCAGTACGTGGGGAGGCCAACTCTAACCCGTTTCTGACACTCAAATCCTTGCTCTGACTTGACCACACGAACTACCTCAGGGTAGATTAAAAGGCACTGTCAGCGTTGTTGCCCAGCGCTGTGTGGGACTGTGAAATATTCGCTGGACAGCTATGGGCTTCGGTTTCCCCACCATGAACACAAATCTCAGCGCAAAGGCGGGCGGTGCTGCCACTTTCAACAGGTAGGTTTGCGGCCAACGTCGCGGCGCGCCTCCATCGGACATCAGCCACGTCAGGGTACCAGACGCAAAACCTCAGCACCTCAGCCCCACAGGCGAGACGGCGCAAAGCGCCGCGGGAGGAAGAAACAAAGCCCAGCAATGCTGGGTCACTGTGACTCAGGGGCAGGGTGGTGACAGCACGACCGGCCCACGGCCTCGTTTCCTAGGCAGCTGGACCGGGATGTAGGCTCACCTCCGGCCTGGCTCGCAAGCTGGCACCTCCCCTTCGCTCTGCGCCTCGGTCGCCATCTTAGTCGTCAAAGCTCTTTCACCGCCCCCCACTTCAGGCCCCGCCCCCGAGCCTTTGGATTGGCTTAGATGTTGCGGCCTCTTCCAAGCGATTGGGTGACTTGACCGCCCCTTCTCAACGTGCACAGCTTCCCGATATTATTAGTCTATTCAAATAACAAACCGACATTGGTCGCTCCCGGCCCTGGCGGAAAAGAATGGAGTACTCAGCCGCGATGCCTGCCGGGAGATGTAGTTTCTCATTTCAATTAACCCTGCAGATTCCATCGACTTTTAGGCTTAAGTCTGAAATCCCTTGGGAGGTAATGCCCAAAATTGTCCTGACGTGTAAGGTCTCAGAATTAGAGCTACCGAAGTGAAAGTGACTTTTAAGATTCACTCTCTTAAATGCAAGCCCCGTTGGCTCCACTAATGCTGAAGATGCCTAGAAGAGCAAGAACAGAGTGCGTACCCAAGTACTTAATTTTAAGTGTAATTCAAAGCCTTCCTTCTTCAAGTGGGGAAATTTATCCCAACTCACACAGCAGAGCAGTTGGTCACTTCTGTTGGATTCCCACCCATGCTCCCTTCCGGCTTCCCAGAGAACCCACAAAGCTTGCCACCTTAGTCTGAATCATGGAACCGAAAGTTTATTTTGTCCTTGACTGAGTTTTTATCCTCAATAATAGAAATAATAATTATGCTTGCCGTCCCTGCCTCAGAAGGTTCTGGTAGGGAATAATTGAGGCAACAGATGTGAGAGTATTATAAACTTAAAGCATTAATTTTTTTTCTATATTGTTTTTGTATGCTCAATTTTTTAGGGAGCTTTCCCTTGTTACTTCAGACATCCTTTTATCTCTGGTTCTCCCAGCACTCTCACTAAATTCTGTCCTACCCACTCATGGGGCTGTTTCTTAAACTCTTTCTGCCTCAGGGCCTTTGTACAAGTTATGCTTTCTGCCTGGCCCATTTTTCACCTACTCTTTTGGGTTTCAGCTAAATGTCACTGGATCAGAGGTCTTCCATGGCCCCCACTGTATAAATTAATTCCCTCACTAAACTTTCACATAGCACTCTGTACTCTCCCTTCCTAGTTTCTATCTCACCTTACAATTTTATAGCTGTTTGTGTAGACATTTGTTTTGTGTGGAGTTTTCCAGCTAGACTTCCTGCCACAAGTTGACACTATTTTATTCTCCACGGTGTTTGGTATATAGTGGCTCTTTAATAAATTTTTTAGAACAAATGAATAAACAAGTCCTCACACTGTATTGCCCAAACCAAAATTGGAACACACGCTCTAAAAAGGCTTTTTCAATCAATGAATTAATATTAAAAGTTTGATAATCAAATTGCACTTAGTTTTATGTTTAACAAATTGTCTAGTGAGCAAATACATGAAAAGAAACAGAAGATTCAGCAAACATATATCAGTAAAATTTTTCATTTACCCAGACAGCCTTGGAAAACCCGACTCCATAATTGCCATGTAGTCACAAAGCTGGGAACCCAAAGCTCAAATCCTGCCCCTTCCCCAAAGTGTGATTTAGTTTTTTTCCTGCCCTTATGGCACCCAGACTATCGAGGGATTGACTGAATTAAACTGTTTTCACAAAAGAAGAAATGTTCAAAACTTTAAAATATTACCACTGCACTGAAAAAGAACACCACACAACTATATTTGCAGTTCAGTTGTTTTAATGAAGAATCACATTTTCATAAAAAGCTCAAAAAATATCGGGGAAATAAATATATCCTAGTAATTAAGAGAATGAACTCTGTTGTTAGTGAGCCCAGGTTCAAATCTTAGCTTCCTGACTTTCTAGCTGTGTGACCCTGGACAAGTTACCTAACTTTATGATTCTATTTGCTGTTCCATAAATAGGGATAATAGTAGTTCTCATTGAGTTATAATGAAGATAATATAATAAGATAATGAGATGATATCTGTAAAGCTGCTTAACAGCATAGTGCCTGGAACATAGTAAAACCAAATAAATGTTCAAGATAATGATATTATGAAGGTTAAGAATGTTAAACTCCCTTCTCAGATAACACACTGTTGTGAGATATGGATCATATATTATACCTTAGTTACAGTTTAATCACCTACTCTGGACAGGGGAGTGTTTCTCCACAAAACCAACTGTTCTGATGTGACTACTGATTAAAAGTAAATATCATTGCTGAGTGCTGTAAATATACTCAGCTGAGAAGCCTGCACACCTTGACATAAATCACATGCAACAGAACACAGCTTAGAATTACAGAGGGCTAGATATCAAAGTAGAGAAGAGACTTCTAGAAATTCAGGACTATGGAGAAGTGAAGAAGGCTGGCCGTGCCAGGGATGATTTTAGAACAAGGGCATGGACTTGAATGCGCCACAGATGTAACTGCAAATACACCCACCTCCCCCACTAGACTCTGAGCTTTGGGGAAAGAAGTGGAATTCTAATCTTCCTGTGTTTCCCTCAATGGAGGAGGGAAAAAAAAAAAGAGGGGTCGAAAGCAGAGAAGGAAGCAAAAGAAGGAACAAGATGTAAGAGAAAGGAGGCTTTGCCCACGAGCCCCCAACCTTGTCCTTCGCCCCACCCCCACTCTAAACTCACCCTCCAACAATGCAAGTGACGGACAGTTCCCAGATACATCTTTCTGTTTCCCACTTTTGAGCTTGCTGTTCCCTCTGCCTAAATTACGGCAGGACATTTTGATACCCACATAAAAATATGAAAACATCATGTGTACAATCAACATTTCTGAGCCTATCATCAGTCCTAAAACTAGTTAGAGATAGGATGAGAAGGATAGGAAAGAAGGAAGGGAGGGAGGGAAGGATGAAGCTAAAGGTTTAGTGGTTTAGTCTCTCGTCAAAATGGCCAACAGCTCCACCAGAATAGCACATGCCCACCTGGAATACCCATTTTACCCGCTTTCTTTAATAACTGAATTGTATTTGTCATGATAAAATATTTGAAATCATCGTTTTATTGGCCTTCTCATTACTTGTTAATATTTAGCTCTTTCCTTTTTATATTGTTTAATTACATAAGTAATATATAAAGATATTCTCCTTGTAAAAAATGTTCAAATACAGATAAAAATCCTCTTGTGTTTCATACCTGCATTCTAGTTCTTACTCCAAGAAACCACTATTTTCAGTTTGATACGTCCTTTCAGATCTTTTTCTGCACAATGCATTTGTTCAACAAATATTTATTGAGAGTCTACTATGTGCCAGGCACTGTCCTAGGCCTGGGAATATAGGCATGAACAAGACAAAGTACCGCTCTCATAGCATTTTTATTCAAGCGGTAACACACATGTACATAAAGGAATACATAATTTTGTTTTAATTTTTAGAGAAATGGTGGCATATTGTATGTATTATCCACATATACATGTCTTGGAGATTTTTTCCTTATCAATACACATAGAATTGCATTTCTCTTTTAACTGCTGAGTAATATTCCACGTTACAGATGTTCCCTGGTTTATTTAAATCTTCCTCTCCAATTGGACATTTGGGTTTATGTCAGTCCAGGTTGTAAGCAATGGAAACTGACTTTGGCTAAGAGAAGCACACGGGTTTGTTGGAAGGATATTAGAGTGAAAAACTCGCAGGAAGGATGAGGGCTAGTGAGCCAGAAATCCAGCAAGATAATACCATTTGGGGTTGCTTTGCTCTCACTGCAGTCTCCCCTTCAATGACTTCCCATCTATTATGTGTCTGTGTCACCCCTTGGAGAGTCACAGTTAAGAGTGAGAACGTCTGATTGGCGGGGCCTTGGTCACGTGCCTCCACCCTTCTACCGGAAGGAGACTTCCCAACAAAGCTCTCCCCATGGGGAATTACCCCCAAAGGGGGAAAGAATTAGTTAAATGTTTGCTACAAAGTGCATCCCATTTTTTGTTCCTGGGCCTCTTGTGTACATGGGCACTTGTCAGTTCCAGGCTCAGGCAAAGTTTAACCCTTCCGTCTTTTTCTGACACACCAACTTAGCATCTACCACTGTTCCAAATGCTGGAGACTGAAAACAGCTCTATCTGCAGCTTTGCTCTGGAATCATCTTCAAGACGGGCCACAGTGCCAGAGAATAGGGGAGGGAACACAGTGAGGTAAAGGGAAGCAGGTCAAGTTCTGTTGTAGCTAAAAACAGCCGAGTTCTGGATGCTCGGGTGGTGGGGTGGTAGAATGCTCGCTTTCCAGGCGGGAGACCGGGGTTCGGTTCCCAGACCATGCGACTAAAAAAAAAAAAAAAGAAAAGAAAAAACAACTAAAAAAGGACAAGTTCAGGACTGAATAAAAAGCCTGGTGGTCATTTCCCCCAGCCTGAAGAATAAGAAGCTGGGGAAAAGCCAGGTCTTCAGCAAAAAAAAGCAACAGGAGGCTGGCAGAAGGAAGAACTAGAAGTGTAGCAGGAAAACCAGGATTGAGGCCGTAGGCCTCCAGGCACGTTCCCCGAAACTAGAGTAGGCTGAGACTAAGGGACCGCAGTTTCGAAGCAAGTGATTTATTAGCTATTAGCTCCTGCACACGGGGGCCAAGCCGAGTCACCTCGAAAGTCTGAGCCTCGAACAAAAGGCAACCTTAGCTTTTATAGACTGTACAATATGTTAAAGACAAGGTAAACAATTGGCAGATTTAAGTTGAGAATGGCCCAGGGCTTATAGGCTGTTGAGAGGCCCCCACCCCAGGAATATCTTATTCTTGCCTATGTGCATTTTCACCAGTTCCTGAAGACTAGGGGAGAGGGTCTTGGGATTTTCCACAGAGAGCACAGCTAAATCAGAAAGCGAGGGAGGCCTGCCTGCTACAGGAACACGTGCAGTGAGGGAGCATTTGTGGTTGGGACTTGGCATAGTCAGGTACTGAGCTCTGTGCTAAAGCTACAGATTTGAAAAGGCCATGGATCCTATTCCCTGATAACTCACAGACTGTGGGGCTGGAGGCAAGGGGGCCACTAATGCCTTCTGGGCCACACCAAGGTAAGAACCAGACTTTCAGAAAGTCTGGCCACACCCGAAGCCACCAGGCCTGGCAAGGGGGCTGGGTCTGAAGAGGCTGAAGGGGACTTGAGCATTTCAGGATGAATGGGAAGGACTGCAAACAAATCAAAATTATTTTTAATTGGAATTTTTCTGGATATCTAATTACAATCACCCCAGACCACAGGTTAGGAGTCCCCAGGTGCTGATGATTAATTTCAAAGCAGTAACATACCTGATGTTCAGGTGTGGATTGGGTACATTGTGAACCTATGTTGGTGTTATCTCTACCATCATATGAGCTGAAGCCAGGACAGCTCCTTTATTTTCTGCCACTATAATCCATTCTCATAGGGAGTTGTTTTGGTATGGAGACACATTTTGCACATAACATCTCTATAACTATTAGGTCAGGAAAGCCCCAAGGCTTCCCCTACATCTCTGTGCCCTAATATGAAATCTTCAGAGAGCAGCTTCAAAGATTTCCCTATGCAAAATCAGAGTAAAGGAAATCGTCCCTCACCCTCCAGGTCTATGCCTCTACAACTCAATCACCAACCATTGGAGTTATCGTCTTTCAAGGATAGCTGCCTTCCTCACTCATTTACACTTCAGTGTGAATTAAATACAAGGATACTGCTTTTGGAACTTGTGAATTTAAAGTATGAAATAAAAGATTTAGCATCCAGTTAAAATAACTTCACACAATCATTTAGATTAGGAAACAGGAAGAAGGTCTAGGGACCTTTTTTGTACCAGGATACGACTTTATATTTGCTACCTTTCTAAATTTATTTATACAACTGGTTGATAGTATTGGCTTCTCCCAATAGACTGTAGGCTTCATGGGGTAAGGACCAAATTCGGTTTTGCCTGCCCAATTATTTGTTGAATGTACAAAAATATCAAAGAATTAATGCATGAAAAAAATGAGGTTACTCAGGCCTCAGTGAAAAACTATGTCCCACCTATAGTGAACACAAGTTTTTGTTTTGATGTACCCAGTATCTCTTTAGGGGTCCTCAGCTCTTCTCATCTCAATTCATGTGTTTTGGGAACGGTTGACCTCATCTCTGGCTAAAAGAATGGGCAAGCACCTGTTTCTGGTCAGAGGACTCAAAACCCTGGACTCAAGGATCTTTCGATCTAAACCTGCCAAAGTCATTACAGAAGAAAGAATGTGGTAAGAGCCCATTGGTAAAGCTAAATGGAGTAGGAGGGTAGAGGACAGGAAGAACCAATGCCTAGGGAGGAGCAGAGACAGCCTCATGATGGAGGTTTGTAGCTGGACTGAGTGAGATTTAGATGGGTGGAGAATTGGGGGCGAAGGGTAGGGGTCATTCTCTGCACAAAGATCAACAGGACTAAACATGAGGAGACAGGAATGCAAAAGACCTGTTTGGAAGCTGGCAAGAGCCCAGGCAGACAGGAACAAAGGGCATATGTGGGAGTGGAGGACATATGTTTGGATAAGTAGCGCCAGGGCCAGGCCACTGAAGGTTTGAATACTGGATTAAGAAGCTGAGGATTTTACTTAGGCGGCAATGGGGACCTATTCATTATGGAATTAGTAGGTAACCTGAGCAAGCCTGAGCTTTAGGAAGTTGATCTGCCAGAGGAGTGGATTAAACAGAGAGGGACTAGGGCTGACAGACAAGGGGCATGAATCTGGCCAACAAAACATGAAGGATATCAGCAATGGGACTAGAAAGCAGGCATGCTTGCTGGCCAAGGCACTGAAGGACACAATCAACAGGCCTTGGGGAATAATGTCATTTAAAAAACTAGAAGAAAATTAGAAGCCTTCAATGAGGAAGACCAGACCTGGAACATACAAGACGAAGACTTTTAAAAATGGTCCTAAATATGCCCGAAGAGCTAAAGGAAAACATGGACAAAGAAGTAAAGAAAATCAGGAAAACAATAGTGAACACAAAGAGTATCCCAATAATTGTAATTAGAGAGCCAGAAAGAGTTTTCAAAAATCATGAAAAGGAACCAGAGATGAAGACCACTTACAGAAATAAAAATTTCCCTGGAAGAGTTAAGTAACACACTAGAACTGGCAGAAGAAAGAATCAGGGAATTTATAAGGGGGAAGAGTGAAATGAGACAAAGTGTCAATGGCTGAGAGATTCCAAACAGAGTAGAGAGGTTATCCTGGAGGTTATTCTTATGCATTAAGTAGATATCACCTTGTTATCAAAGATGTAATGAAGCTGGAGGGAACTGCCTGAAAATGTAGAGCTGTGTTCCAGTAGCCATGTTTCTTGAAGATGATTGTATAATGATATAGCTTTCACAATGTGACTGTGTGATTGTGAAAACCTTGTGTCTGATGCTCCTTTTATCTACCTTGTCAACAAACTAGTAGAATTTATGGAATAAAAATAAATAATAGGGGGAACAAATGTTAAAATAAATTTAGTTTGAAATGCTAGTGATCAATGAAAGCAAGGGGTAAGGGGTATGGTATGTAAAATTGTTTTTTTCTGTTTTTGTTTTATTTTTCTGTTGTCTTTTTATGTCTTTTTCTGAATTGATGCAAATGTGTGGGAAATGATCATGATGATGAATATGCAATAAATAAATAAATAAATAAATAATGGGGAGCAAATGTTAAAATAAATTTAGTTTGAAATGCTAGTAATCAATGAAAGGGAGGGGTAAGGGATATGGTATGTAAAATTTTTTTTTCTGTTTTCATTTTATTTTTCTGTCGTCTTTTTATTTCTTTTTCTGAATTGATGCAAATGTTCTAAGAAATGATCATGATGATGAATATGCAACTATGTGATGATATTGTGAATTACTGATTATATATGTAGAACAGAATGAGCATATATTAGGAATGTTTGTGTTTCATTCTTGTAATTTTTTTATTAATAAAAATTTTTTAAAAATCAGGGAACTTGAAGATAAGGCAATTAAAATCATCCAGTCTGAGAAGCAGAAGGAAGAAAGAATGAACAAAAATGAAACGAGCCTGAGGAACCTGTGAGACACCATCAGGCATGCTAATATCTGCAGCGTGGGGGCCTTCTGTAGAAGGAAAAGAGAAAAAGGGGCAGAAAGAATACGCAAAGAAATAATGGCTTAAATTTTCCAAATTTTAACAAAAGACATTAATATACACATCCAAGAAGTTCAACGAACTCCATACAGGATAAACCCAAACAGTCATATGATAAAAGAGTGGGAGAAAGATCAAAGGTGATGGTGGAGTTATACAGAGAAGGTCAGGTTTAACAAATTAGTATGGGTGCTGAATCAGTATACTGATTTTTTTTTTAGCCTTCAGTACCTAAGAGCAGCTAGAAATAAAAACCTAAAATTGTGGAATTGTAACACATACCAAACTCTGAAATCTGTTCTACAACTAATTGTTGTGATGTACTTTGAAATTTATTGCTTTTATGTATATATGTTATTTAAAGAAAAAGAGAAGTATAACAGAGAAGATAGGATTTGACAAATGAGTATGACTGCTGAATCATTATATTGATATTTCTGTTGGTCTCCAGCATCTTGGAGCAGCTAGAAGAAAAAAAACAAAAAATCATGGAATTGTAAACCATACCAAACTTTAAACTCTGTTCTATAACCACTTGTTAAAATGTACTTGGAAATTTATTGCTTTTTTGTATAATATTTCACAATTTTTAAAACATTGAAAAAAATAGTCATATGAGAGGTAAACTGCCAAATGCCAAAGATAAAGAGAGAATTGTGAAAGCAACAAGAGAAAAGCAACATGTGATATATAAAGGGAGCCTCAATAAGACTAAATGCTAATTTCTCATTGAAACCACAGAGGCAAGAAGGCAGTGGGATGACAGATTTAAAATACCAAAAAGCAAAAAATTGCTGACAAAGAATTCTGTATCTGGCAAAATTGTCTTTGAAAAAATGAGGCAGAGACTGTTCTTGAAAATGGTATAAATAGGTCATGCATATGATGTACAATGTATTATATAAAGTATGTAAAGCTTCCTCATGATTACTAACTGTAAAAAGAGTTTGATTTTTTGTTTTTGTTTTTTTTTAAAAAAGAGAGATTCTCAAGCCTGGGTAACAGCATTTGCATACTTGTTGGAAAGGGCAGTTATCAGCCATGACTGGGTTTGAATCTTGGCTCTGTCGTTTGTGTAATCTTGGGCAAGTTTACCTATTTCTAGGCCTTGGCTATCTCATCCATGAAAAGAGGATAACACCAAACACAGAGGTTATTGAAAAACTAAAGGAGACAATATCTGCAAAACTCTTTCCAGGGTGCCAAGCACAGAGTAAATAATCAATGTGGCTAATGGGTACAAAGTTTTTTGGAGAGTGATGAAATTTTCTAAAATTAGATTAATCACAACTCTGTAAATATTTGTGAATCATACACATTAAACAGGTGAATTTTATGGTAAGTAAACTATCAATAAACTGTTTAAAAAGTAATATGTGGAAAAAAAAGAAATAAACAAATAGTTACTATGTGACGGCAACCATGAGTATCCGCTTTGTTTCCTGCTGTGAGCACGTGTCCTCGTATGTCTGGCTCCTGGCCTGTATCCCTCTCCAAACCACCTTTGCACTTTGTAGATTTTCTGATTATGTTAGCATTTATCTTTTAAACATTCTGGCTTAAACGAGATAGAATATTCTTTCTCACATAAAAGAGGTAGGCAGTCTAGGACAATACATGTTTTTGTCTTCATGAGACATCTTCAAATCCACTGCCCTTTCCTTCCTGATCTTCATAGTCCAAAATGGCTGTGAGAACTCTATCATAGCCACATTCCAGGCAACAAGATGAAGCAAAAGAGAAAGGTTTGCCCCCTCATAATAAGCAGACTTCTAAAAAGTACCACACAACATTTCCTGCTTTTTTCTCATTGTCCAGTACTTAATCCCATGGCCCCACCTGACTGTAAGAGAAGCTGCGAAATAAAGTCTTGTAACCCTGGTGCAGTTTCAACTTGGGTTTAGTGAAGAGAAGAATGGTTATTGAGAAGCAAACAATACCCTCTGCTATTGCTATTTGTCTAAAAAAGGGAGCAGAATACAAATTGTGTGTGTGTGTGTGTGTTTGTAAATGCATAAAGTATCTTTGAAATGAATACACCAGAATGTATTCTTTCAGGGAGGAAAATTGGGTGGCTGTGGATGGGGATGGGGAGAGATTTCATTTTATCACTTTCGAATTTTGAACCATATGAATGTATTATCAATTTAAATAAATACAACTAGAATATTTTTTAAATCTTGAATTATGCTTCCCAACCTGCTATCTCCTGCCTTCGCTGAACACTGTTGATTCACTACTATCTCAGGCATCATCCAGACACTTGCAAGTCTTGGATCCAAGACTTCCTTTCTCTTGACACCTACAACCAAGTTCTCTACAAGTTTGAGCATTTACTTTCCCATTCCCACAGTCCTCCTTTTTGACCAAGGCGGTGAGGTCCCAGAAATGGGAGCGCTGATTCCATCAGCCTATATGAGGCCATCTTAACAGTTCCTACAGAGATGTGTTCCTTGACAGACACTTTTACCTATGATCAACATATAGTGAGGGATTTATTGGGTCTCTAGGCTCTCCTTCTCTTCATTCTTTATTCCAGTTCTCATGGACGATCTGGCTGGGCCTGGCAGGATCCAGTATCCATCACAGAGGTTCTCAACCCGTGAGTAGCCACACTAGCCAGACTCATGCCCTTTCCAGGTTATTAATTGTAACCATAAAAATAATCCCATGCTTCTTTGGCCTTTGGAAATTAATCAGATTCATTACTGTAAATCAGAGACTTATGTAGAAATCAAAACCACAATGAGATTCCACTTCACATGCACTAGAATGGCTTTTAGTAAACAAACAAAAAAAAAAACAATAATAATCAATGCTGACAAGAATGATGTAGAGAAATAGAAACCCTATACATTACTGGTGGCATTATAATTGGTGCAGCCACTATGAAAATCAGTTTGACAGTTCCTCAGAAAGTTGAAAACAGAATTACAACATGACCCAACAATGTCACTTCTTGGTATAAACCCAAAAGAATTGAATTCAGGGACTTGGGCATATATTTGTACACCAAGGTTAATAGCAGCATTATGAGCAACAGTCAAAAGGTAGAAGGAACCTGTGCTGGTTTGAAAGGATGTATGCACCCTAGAAAAGCCATGTTTTAATCAAAATCCCATTTTGTAAAATGGCAGAATAATCCCAATTCAATACTGTATGTTTGAATCTGTAATTAGATCATCTCCCTGGAGATGTCTCCCAATCAAGAGTGGTTGTTAAACTGGATTAGGGGAGATGTGTCTTTACCCATTTGGATGGGTCTTGACTGGAGTCCTATAAAAGAGGAAACATTTTGGAGAATGAAGGAGATTCGGAGAGAGCAGAGAATGCTGCAGCACCACAAAGCAGAAAGTCCATCAGCCAGCACTTTGGAGATGAAGAAGAAAAACACCCGCTGGGGAGCTTCATGAAACAGGAAGTCAGGAGAGAAAGCTAGCAGATGACGCTGTGCTCACCATGTGCCCTCCCAGCTGAGAGAGAAGCTCTGACTGTGTTCACCATGTGCCTTCTCACTTGAGAGAGAGACCCTGAACTTTATCGGCCTTCTTGAACCAAGGTATCTTTCCCTGGATGCCTTAGATTGAACATTTCTATAGACTTGTTTTAATTGGGACATTTTCTCAGCCTTAGAACTGTAAACTAGCAACTTATTAAATTCTTTTTAAAAGCCATTCCATTTCTGTTATATTGCGTTTCGGCACCTAGCAAACGAGAGCAGAACCCAAATGTCCACTGACAGATAACAGATGTACAAAATGTGATATTCATACACAATGGAATATTATCCAGTCATAAAAAGGAATGAAGAAGTAGGACATTCTGATGTCTTTTATAGCATGGATAAACACTGAAGACATGATGTGGAGCAAAGTAAGCCAGACACAAAAAGAATAAATATTGTATGATCTCACATATATGAAATACCCAGAAGAAGCAAACTTCATAGAGGCAGATAGTAGACTACAGGTTACCAGGGGGCCAGGAGGGGTAGAGTGGAAAGAGAGAGCAATAGTTTAATGGGCACAGAGTTTCTGTTTGAAGCGTTGAAAAAGTTGGGGTAATAGAAATTGGTAATGGTAGCATAATTTTGTGAATTTAATTAATACTACTTAATTGTACACACTTGAAAGTGTAAAAACTCAATTTTGAGTTGTATATTTGTTACCACAATAAACAGTTTTTTAAAGAGTCTTCTTGGCTCAAAGGATGAGGAATTATAACAGAGAATTTAGGATTTAACAAATGAATATGACTAGTGAATCATTATATTGATATTTCATTTTAGTCTCCAATGTCTTGGAGCAACCAAAAGGAAAAACCTGAAATTGCTGAATTATAACCCATACCAAACTTTGAAATCTATTCTATAACTACGTTAAAATGTACTCTGAAATTTATCGCTTTTTTGTATATATGTTATATTTCACAATTAAAAAATGTTTTTAAAAAAGAGATTTCTTGAGAAACTTGGAAAGCTAATGACAAAGAGACAGAGGGCTGAGAGGAATAAACTCCAGAACCCAGTGGAACTTGTCCCCGAGCACCAGCTGACCTGCTGGGTCTGGCCATAAAGCCAGTAAACTGCAATAGAGCTCCAACTGCAGTGTGACTGTAGCAAATACCTGTGGAGTGATGAAGAGTGGCTCTACAGGGGGACAATGGTTAAGATGGCCTGTGACAGCGAAGACCAGAGTGTAGGATGATTGGGGAAGGACTAGGACACACATACACACACACACATCCATAACAATCAACGTCTTGTGAGAAATTACCTTTATTATCTTCAGTGTGCCCTTGTAATTGTTTATTCTCACCTATTCCATTTTTTGTTAATGCTGATCATAATCCACTAAGGTGATTTCATGATCACTAATTTTAAGAATTTACCATTTGTAAAACACTGCTCTAAACCCCAAATGAAGTTCCAAAAGGAAGTTTGCCAAAATAAAGTTTCAGATTGATAGATGTGATGGTGAATGACAGAAAATGAGATTTCAAAGGAAAAGACAAAGTCTATTTACAAAAAAAAAAAAGACAATGCAAATGACCAATAAATTTGTTTTTAAACATGTATCTTCCTTATAATTAGAAAAAAAATTTTCACCACTCATGTTAACAAACAGTTTTAGAAATAATACTACACAGTTCTGGTAAAAGTGGAGGTGAGAGGGGTAGCCTTAAATACTAAATATTACTGGGAAAGAATAAATTGTGTGTTCATTTCCTAAGCTGCTAGAATGTAATATACAAAAATAGAAAGGCTTTTATAAGGGAATTTAATAAGGTTACAAGTTTATAGTCCTAAGCCTATGAAAATGTCCAAACTAAAGCATCCAGGGAAAGATACCTTAATTCAAGAAAGGCTGATGGGTCAGGAACACCTCTGTCAGCTAGGTAGTCATGTGGCTGGCATCTGCTGTTCCCTTGCTCCTGGTTCCTTTGCTTTTGGTCTCCGTTCCTGTGGGGGTTCCTCACTTTACTTCTCCAGGTCTGGCTTTCATCTCTTAGCTTCCCTCGGCTCTCTCCAGGTTCTGGCTTACTTAACATCTCATGGCAATGTCTGTTGAGCTCCATGCATCTCTAAACACCCGTGTCTCTGTTCTCCATGTGCCCACATCTTGTGTCAGCTCTGCTGTGTGAAGTTTCTGTCAGCTCTGAGGCTTCTGTCATTTCTGACTCTCTCCAAAATATTTCCCCTTTTAAAGGATTTCAGGAGACTAACCAAGACCCACCTGGAACAGGCGGAGTCATATCTCCATGTAATCAAAAGGTCACACCCAAGATTAGGTGTGTCACATCTCCATGGGGATAATTGAATCAAAAGTTTCACACCTATGGTATTAAACCAGGATTAAAAGAAACGGCTGCCTCCAGAAGATTGAGTCAGGATTAAAACATGACTTTCCTCGGGTACATAACAGATTCAAACCCAGCACAATTGGTTCCACCTTTCTGGAAAGCCACTTGGCAACATGCGTCTGAGGTCATGTCCTTTAGCCACATAGTTGCACTTCTAAGAATCACTTCTCAAAATCAGTCAGAGAGGGTGGGCAATGGTGGTACAGTGGCACAGTTCTTGCCTGACATGCCGGAGACATGGGTTCGATTCCCAGTGCCTGCCCATGCCAAAAAAAAAAAAAATTAGTCAGAGACAAGGACAAAGATTTTTATATAAATACGTTTATCATAGCATTATTTGAAATACTGACAAATTTGAACAAAAACCTGAATAATATTTTTGGAGAATTTTTAGTGACATAAGAAAATGCCCATGATAAAACTTTAAATAAAAAAAAAAAAGGCAACGTAAAGAACATCTACAAATCAACAATAAAAATATGGCCAGCATTTCACAGAAAAGTCTGTATGGTCAATAAGACAGGAAAAAGCGCTCACAAGTAACCAAGAAAATGCAAATTAAAATCACAATGAGATATACCCACACACCATCAGAATGGCTAAAATTTAAAAGACTGACAACACCAAATACTGTGGAGCAGCCAGGACTCACATACACTGTTCATGAGAATATAAAGTGCTAAAAAATTTTGGAAAAGGTTTGGCAGATTCTTAAAAAACTAAATATAAGCCATCCTATGTCCCAGCAATTCCACTCCTGTGGCTTTTCCCCCAAGAGAAATAAAAACATATTTCCACCAAAGAGTTGTACAAGAATGTTCATTATGGTATCTGTATAGAGAATGGATTAACAAATGGAATACTGCTCAGCAATAAAACAAACAATGATAGTTATAACAAAATAGGTGAATCTTAAAAACATTACGATAGTCAAGCACACAAGAGCACAAACTATATGATTCCACCTAGAATAGACAAAGCTTATCCATGGGGAAAAATCAAAATAATGGTTGACTCAAGGTTTGAGTATAGGGATTGACCAGGCAAGGTCATGAGGGAACTTTCTGCGGTGATGGAAATGTTCTCCGTTTTGTTTTAGTTGGTGAATAGAGGGGTATATACAAATGTCAGAACTCATGAATTGAACCCCTAAGTTTGTACACTTTATTGTATGTGAATTACACCTTAATAAAAAATTTGAATCAACATACCAAATTATGCACAGAGCATATATATTGATTGCTTATGTGAGTGCAAATATGTATACACAAAAAGACCAAAAGAAAATACACCAAATGTCAATAATAGTTACAGCTGGGTCCTGTGATTACGAGAGAGTTTTCTTTTCTTCCTCATACTCCCAGTAAGTAACTCAAACTAATGCAGGGCTCTTATCACTCAATTTCTACTGAGTCACGAGAACTACTAGGTGGCTAAGGGGAGGGGACGGCCCCAATAATGTGGCCAGGATGGAATGAACAATCATAAGTTTCTACCACACTTGCACAGAGTAAACCCTCAAGAAATGGGAGCTGGAATTATAGTAGGGAAACTCATAAAAGATAGAATATAGGTTACCAGGATATAGAATCAGCCTAAAGAATGGGGAGCAGTTGCTTAGTATATGCAGAATGTTTAACTAGGGTGAATGTAAACATTTGGAAATAAAGGGAGGTTGCAGTAGCAAGGTATTGTGAGAATAATTAACGGTGCTGAATGGTCTTTGAATGAGGTGGGAAAGGAAAGTTGGAGGTTAAAACATGGGAATGCATAATACAGTGAATCTTGTGGTGGACAATGTCTGTGATTAACTGTATATTTAAAGTTATTTCATGAACTAGAACAAATATACAACACTATTATAGGGAGTTAATAATGTAGAGGGGTTTGATGGGGAAAAGTGTATGCAAACTGTGAACTATAGCTAACAGTAATATTTTAATATTCTTTCATCAACAGTAACAAATGTACCACACCAATACTATGGGTCAAAAACAGGGGGGACAAAGGGTATGGAAGGATTTGTGTTTTCTTTTTATTTCTTTTCTGGAGTAATGAAAATGTTCTAAAATTGATCATGGGGATGTATGCACAACTATGTGATCATAATGTAAGCCAGTGATTGTATACTTGCAATGGTTTGTATGGTGTGTGACTATATCTCAATAAAATTGCATTTTTTAAAATTGAGAGTGCTGATGGACTGTTGACTTTGGACATTATACATGATGCCTAATGAATAGAGGTGGCTGAAGGATGAACTGACTGAGTAGATTGGCAAATGATGGTGTATGCATATGATCAAATATTGTGCTGCTACAAAAAGGAGCAAAGTTGTAAGGCATGTAACTTATGAATGAACCTGTGGGACATTTGGTGAGATAAAATAAGCCAGAAACAAAAGGGTAATTACTGTATAGTCTCATTTAGAAAATGCTTACAGGGGCCTAGATTGTAAGCTCTTATAGCAGTCACATTTAGTCTCAAGTGGTAATTGTTATTTCTGGATTTTGAGAGGCTGTTTTATATATGTATAACCTGGTGTTCTAGTCTGCTAGCTGCTGGAATACAATATACCAGAAATGGAATGGCTTTTAAAAAGGGGAATTTAATCAGTTGCTAGTTTACAGTTCCAAGGCTGAGAAAATGTCCCAATTAAAACAAGTCTATAGAAATGTCTAATCTAAGGCATCCAGGGAAAGACACCTGGGTTTAAGAAGACCAATGAAGTTCAGGGTTTCTCTCTCAAGAGAGCAGGCACATGGTGAACACGGTCAGGATTCCTCTCTCACCTGGAAGGGCACATGGCGAAGACGGCGCCATCTGCTAGCTTGTTCTCCTGGCTTCCTGTTTCATGAAGGTCCCTGGGAGACATTTTCCTTCTTCATCTTCAAAGGTTGCTGGCTGGTGGACTCTACTTCTTGTAGCTACGTCATTCTGCTCTGCTCTCTCTGAATCTCTCATTCTCCAAAATGTTTCCTCTTTTTATAGGACTTCAGAAACGAATCAAGACCCAACCAAATGGGTGGAGATATGCCTCTGCCTAATTCAGCTTAACAACCACCCTGATCAAATCACATCTCCAGGGAGATGATCTAATTACAGTTTCAAACATACAATATTGAACAGGGACTAAAAGAAACAGCTGCTTTTACAAAATGGGATTAGGATTAAAACATGGCATTTCTAGGGTACATACATCATTTCAAACGAGCACACCTGGTATTTAGAGATAAAAATGAATCTGATCAGATTGGGATTAATGTAATTCAGAACACAGGGATAAGGAAGACATTGTCTGTATTTTAGAACCTCATCTATTCTTTGAGGGCAAAGGAAGAAAGATTTATTTTGTCCAGAACCTAAATTTTTTGTAGAACGTAATCTAACTCAACCTGTCTGGAGAGCTCATTTAAACAATCCAAACACAAGAGCCCAGAATAAGAATGAGGGCCTTTAATTCTGTATAGCTTAATGTAATGCCCAGATTCATCCCACAGTATATTAAGCAGATAATCAAAAGGTATGAGTAAAATCTCTTGAGGGATGGGAGAAAAAAATATGGAACTATTAAACCTTACCACTGAGGAAACCCAGTGTCAAACTGTGATTCTGTGTCAAACATTAGGGACACCCAAATCAATAGTCCAAGCCCTTGATCTTGAGGCCTGGTCTTGTGAAGCTTTTATGTATATAGCAGAAAAGCTTAGCCCACTTATAGGTGTCCCTAAGAGCCACCTCCAGAGGACCTCTTTTGTTGCTCAGATGTGGCCTCACTCTATCTAAGCCCAACTCTGCAAGTGAAATCATTGCCCTTCCCTTTATGTGGAACATGACATCCAGGGGTGAAAGTCTCCCTGGCAGTGTGGGAGATGACTCCCAGGGATGAGTCTGGTCCAGACACCATGGGAGCAATAACGCCATCCTGACCAAAAGTGGGAAAAGAAGTGTATCAAATAAGGTATCAGTGGGTGAGAGAGTTAAAAAAGAGTGGAAAGGAGATTGCTCTTATGCAAACTTCGGTTAGACATTGCTACTTATCATAGCTTGCCAACCCCCAGCCAAAACCATTCCAGCCAATCCTAAAGAACACCTAGAGCAAGATATAAGATTCTACAAAGATTCCATGCACTGGGGTAACTTTCCAGAAAACTATAACCTCCAGATGGGTCCCTCACCAGATAAGTCCTGAAATTTAGAGGGGCCAGCCTCTCCAGAACATCAACTAGTTCCATCCCTCTATCCCATATTATTGACAGCCCCTTACAATATGAAAAAGTTGAAATGGGCACAGCTCAAATACCCCAAAAGTGTGGAGAGCCGCCTCCCGGGTCAGGCCTAGTGGACACGCTGCAGCCTGCTCTAGAGTTCCCCTCGCCCATCGAGTGAGTCAAGATGGCGCCCGCATCCTGTTTCCGCGTATGACGTACGCGCCCACCAACCCTATCTTCCAATCACCTCTGTATACGTGGCACTAACCTATTGGGTTTGGGCACAGTATATAAGAGGTTACCCGGACAGGGTGGGTGGAGACGACCCACAGGGAGCCGTACCTGACGGCCGCATAGAGGTTGTTCCCCCGCGGGGTATCTTGTCCCGCGTGGAACCTGTAACAGAGAATGCAAGCTTAACTCCAGTAAAGGTCTGTGCTCACAACCGTTGCGTGCCTCGAACCCGTGTTTGTCACTTAAGTTGGTTTGCCTGCGCCTGTCTCTTTCTCCCCTCCTGTTCCCTTCGCCGGCCGATAAGTCCTGAAATTTAGAGGGGCCAGCCTCTCCAGAACATCAACTAGTTCCATCCCTCTATCCCATATTATTGACAGCCCCTTACAATATGAAAAAGTTGAAATGGGCACAGCTCAAATACCCCAAAAGAATGGGAGAAAGATTAAAGTTGATGGTGGAGTTGTACAGAGAAGGTAGGGTTTAACAAATGAGTATGACTGCTGTATCATTATATTGATATTTCTTTTAGTCTCCAGTAGCTTAGAGCAGCTAGAAGTAAAAACCTAAAAAATTGAATTGTAACCCATACCAAACTCTGAAATCTGTTCTACAGCTAATTGTTGTGATGTGCTTTGTAATTAATTGCTTTTTTTTAATTAATTGCTTTTTTTTTGCATATATGTTATTTAAAAGTAAATTGTGATGATAAAAAAATAACAATATTCCTTCTAGCCTCCAATGTTCTGGAGCAGCTGTAATGAAGAAATCAGGATTTAAGGGATGAATTTTGATTACTGAATCATTATATAAATATTTCTTTTTGCTTTCTGGCATATTGAAATAGATAGAGAAATACCTGATATTTCTGAATTGTAATCCAGCTACCTTGATCTCTGATAATGGTTGTATAGCCCTTATCTTCTGCCCTTGTGATTGTAAAAACCTTGTAACTAACCTTCATCTGTACCTAAGTATCCAGTTTTTCAACTTTAGAGTCTTGTAATCACTAAAGACAGTCCCTAATAGTTAATGAAGAGTCTTTGGGGTCTCCCTGAACTAACCAACCCCAAGTCCCAAATTACCTTGATGACCAAGACTGGATTTAACTTAAGTGGGCCCACCTGACATGTGCAGCAGCCTAGACTTTAACCTACAAGTCACGTATATCCCATACTGTCATTTTCTTTTATACACTCAGTGACTAAGCATGTAATCAATCTGCACATGCTCAATAATTAGATCACCTCTAATTACATCATCTGGGGCCACTGTGCTCATTATACTAAACCCTGCCCACCTTTCCTCTAATAAAACTATCCAAATTACTGCAGTTTGAGGAGACAGAATTTGGGCCATTAGGCCATCTGCTCTCCTACAACATTTCTTACAATGCTCATAATAATAAACTCTTTCTCTCTTTGAAACCCCAATGTCTTAGGAATTGGTTATTGAACGCGTTGGGCAGAAGAATCTTCCGCCTTTCTCGGATAACAAAGCTAGAAGGAAAAATTTGAGATGATGAAATGGTAGCCCATGACAAACTCTGGGATCTGTTCTATAACTTCTTGATGAAGAGTGCTTTGAAAATTATTGCTTTTTTCTTTATTTGACTTATATATATGTTATATTATACAATAAAAAAGTTTTTAAAACTGCATTTAAAAAGAAAGCAAACACACACATAAAAGAAAAAGAAATGGTAGCTGGGTTATTTTTCGCTTGGAAGACTTATAGAGCCATGAAACCTTTCTCCAAATATTTGAAAATGTGTCAAGGAAAAGAGTTTCCAGGATCATTCACCATAGCTCTAGACAGAAATAGGTGGGGAGAAGTTTCACAGAGACCATTTTCAATCAAGAATAAGGACAAAACCAAGTTGGACTAAGTGGTATACACCTGTTTTGTTTGAAATCTCTTATTCAGCATCCACTCCCGATTTAAATAACAACACCCCAGTCCTTGTTTGGGGGAACCCCCTCTCCTCCTCCTCCCTAGTGGCAATGGGCCTGTCAGTCAAGGAGCCCATCTGCCTCTCCATGGGGCATGTGCCCACAATGGCCTTCAAGTTCTATTCTAAAGTCAGGCAAAGGCCAAACTGGTTTGAGTTCACATACTTCGCCATAGGTTGCAGAAGAGAATTTGTCCAATCCTAGAGTGAGCTGGGACTCAGCATCAAGGGAATGAGAAAACCTTCTGGACCAAAAAAAGGAAGAGAGAAATAAGACAAAGTATCAATGGACGAGAGGTTTCAAACAGAGTCGAGAGGTTATCCTGGAGGTTATTTTTACACATTATATAGATATCCCCTTTTTAGTTTAAGGTGTATTGGGCTAGAGGGAAGTGCCTGAAACTGTAGAGTTGTGTTCCAGTAGCCACGTTTCTTGAAGATGATTGTATAATGATATAGCTTTCACAATGTGACTGTATGATTGTAAAAACCTTGTGTCTGATGCTCCACTTATCTATGATATGGACAGATGAGTAAAACATATGGATTAAAAATAAATAAATAATAGGGGGAACAAATGTTGAAATTAAAAATATATATAAATTGGGTAGATGGAAATACTAGTGGTCAATGAGAGGGAGGGGTAAGGGGTATGGTATGCATGAGTTTTTTCTTTTTTCTTTCTAATTCTTTGGCTAGAGTGATGCAAACGTTCTAAAGAATGATCATGGTGATGAATACACAACTACATGATGATACGGTGAGCCACTGAGTGTACACCATGTATGGAATGCTTGTATGTTAAGAATGTATGTGCTTGTATGTTGTTTTATCAATAAAAAATTTTTAAAATGATTTGAACTAAAACAAAAAAAGAAGAAGAAGAAGAAGAGAATTTGTCCGTTGTTTCTTCTTAACCAGAAACTAGAACTGGCTTGGTTCCTGATCTTCTGGAGGGCTCTAACCTCAGGTTTCCCCCTGATTCTCACAGCTATCCCAGAATGGTCAATAATTTTCTCTGAACTACTCAGGTCAGCACCTCTGGGTGCCTCCCCACCAGCTAATCTGAGAGGAGATTAAGTAGGTTGCTCTCTTCTGAACCACCTCCCCAACACTGAATGCTTCCTCCTTATAAATGGCCTAAAAATTCCATACTGCTGCACTGGTGCTGGCCCCAGCGCTGTCCATCCACTGTAACTACCGGGTTATAAAGTCAACTGTTCCTAACACCCTGGTTAGCCAGTGCTTGGTTATCTTTTCCTGTTCCTATCAGCAGTCTCAAGACATTTTCAATTTCTGCCTTCCACATATCCAGTTTCCTCAGGGCTACTGTCCAGAGAGGTGTTACATGGCTCATTATCACCTCTTTACATCTCTTTCTAAATCCTCTTTACATCTCTTTCTAAATCCCTTCAAGCTCTTAAATTCTCTCAATACAAATCTTTCTCTCCCCCCTGCCCCCACCGGCCCTGCCCAAGGAGCAACCTGTCTAGGAGAGCCTGGGGCCGTGCAGGGATTGGGGAAGGCGTAATCCTGTACCGGCTTTACTGCTGCCTAGGCCCCTCACTCAGGGATGCCACTTGCTCTCAAATTTGAGCCAAGTCTCAGCCTAAACAATTTGAAATTGTCATATAGTTTGAAATCCTCCACAGTGGAGAAGAATTTAGTCAAGTGGCAGCAGACTCCATAGACATCTTTTCAATATGGAATATGAGGCTCCCTTAGCTGTGCAATAACCAAGCTTCCAGCAGGGAAGATGCTTCCTCTTCCTTCCCAAAAGTCAGCCCTGAGCACCACAAGCCCTGGGCAATTCTAATGGGTGTCACAAAGCAATCATTCCTTTTCTGTGGCTCATCAATTCTTCCTAACATTTTATTATGATAATGTTCTAACAGTGAACAAAATTGAAAGAATTTCACAGTGAATATCCTATTACCCATGAAAGAGATTCTACCATTAGCATTTTGAGCATTTTTAAAATTGAGATATATGTCAAAATTAGCCATTTTAAAGCATACACTCAGTGGTTTTCAGTTTTTGGCACATCCATTATGTTCTGCAACTGTAACCAAGAAGTTAAGATTTAAGAAATGACTATGATTACTGAATCATTATCTAGATATTTCTTTTTACTTTCTAGCATATTGGAATAGCCAGATGGAAATACTTGAAATTGCTATACTGTAATCCAGTTGCCTCAATCTTTTGTAATAATTGTATAACTATATAGCCTTTATCTTGTGACCCTGTGAGTGTAACAACCCTGTGCCTGACCCTCACTTACACCCTTTTATCCGAATTTTCAACTTTAGAGTCATATGATCACTAAAGACAGCTCCTACTATTTATTACTGAAGGGCCTTGAGTCAGCCCAGAGCTAACCCACCCCAATGAACAACCTGTGCATGCTCAATAATTAGATCACTTCCAACCTCTTCATCTTGAGCCCTTGTTCTCATGATCCTAAAACCTGCCTATCTTTTGGTACTATAAAACCATCAGAGTTCATGGAGATCGGAGAGACAGATTTTTAGGCCCATTTGATCTCCTGCTTCCCTTGTAGCAATCAACTCCTTCTTTGAAACCCAGTGTCTCAGGAATTGGTCATTTGAGTGCATCGGGCAGAGAACCCACTGCTCTTGATCAGCATCACAACCATTACCACTTTCTAACTCCAGAACACTTCCATCATCTCAAAAAGAAATTCCACCCCTCTTAGCATTTAGTCTCAACCCCCCTCCCCCAATCCCAAAGAATTCTATTCTTTTTAGCAGTTAGTCTCAATCCTCCTCCCCCATTCCCTGGCAACCACTGATAATACTTTCTGTCTTTATGGATTTGCCTATTCTAGGCATTTCAAATAAATTGAATCATACAGCATGTGGCCTTTAATGTCTGGCTTCTTTTACTTAGCATAACGTTTTCAAGGTTTGTTCATGTTGTAGCATGTATCAGTACTTCATTCTTCTTGAAGAATAATATTTCACTGTATGGATAGATCACATTTTCTTTATATATTCATTAGTTGCTGGGTATTCCAATTGTTCATTTCTATTTTGGGGCTGTTACAAGTAATGCTGCTGGTTGACATTTATGTACAAGCTTGTACAGACATATATTTTCAAATCTCTTGAAGATATACCTAGGAGTGGAACTGCTGTATTATATACTAATATTAACATTTTATTACACTTGCTCTATCATATATCTACCCATCTAACCATGCTTCTGTCCATACATTGATCTACCTTCATTTTTGGGTACTTATATAGTACCTAACTTAATATCTTGGTGAACAGTCCTCTTCAAATAAAGTCATTATATGTAATCACACTCAAAAAAATGCACAGTATCTCACCACTAAATTTCTCATGTCTATTATTAACTAGAATTCAGTATCTGTTTATAGTTTTTTCTTTTCATATAAAATTTATATGTAATGAAATCGTGAGTGTACCAGTCAATGAGTTTTGGCACATGCATACACCTGTGAATCCCTAATCCCTATCAAGATAAAGAGTATTATCAGGACCACCTCAAGTCCCCTCAGGCCTCTTCCCAGCCAGTCGCTGCCCCTGCTCCTGCCCCCACCTTCTCCAAAGACAATCAAGTCTTCTGATTTTTCCACCAAAAACTAGTTTGCCCTGTTCTAGAACTTCATATATAAAGAATCATGTGGGGTGGGCCACAGTGGCTCAGCAGGCCTGCCATGCCAGAGGACCCAGGTTCGATTCCCGGTGCCTGCCCATGTTAAATAAATAAATAAATAAATAAAATTAAAATAAAGAATCACGTGTGTGAAGGACTGAATCGTATGCTTCAGCTGGGACATGCTCTTGGTCTTGGTTCTCATTCTGGTGGGTGTAGACCCATTGTAAATAAAATTAAAAAAAAAAGATGTTGTTTCAGTTAAACTATGGCCTACCTGAATCAGGTTGTACTTTAATCTGGATTATTGGAGTCCTTTATAAACAGAGTGAAAGTTAGACAGACAGAAGCCACAGGGAGTAGCCAGAAGCTGAAAGTCAACAGAACCAGGAAGAGACACAAAACACTGCCATGTGCAGTGCCACGTGCCCAAAAGTTAAGAACCAAAGATCGCCCACTGTCAGCTCCAGAATGCCACCATCTTCTGGTAGAAAGTATCACCTAACACTTCAATTTTGGACTTTTCCTAGCCACAAAACTGTGAGCCAATAAATGCCCAGTATTTAAGTCAACCCATTTACGGTATTTGCTTTAGCATCTATACAACTAAAAACAACATGTTGGTCTCTTTTTTGTGGTGCCTCGGAGGCAATTGGTTGCCTCAGTATGAAGTTGAGCATCTCCTTGCCAACCACTGGCTACCAGAAGCTCACTGAAGTGGACAATGAACACCAACTCCACACCTTTTATGAGAAGTGAATGGCCACAGAAGTTGCTGCTGACCCTCTGGGTGATGAGTGGAAGGGTTATGTCATCGAATCACTGGTGGAAATGACAAACAAGATTTCCCCATGAAGCAGGGTGTCTTGACCCATGGTTGTGTCCGCCTTTTACTGAGTAAGGGGCATTCCTGTTATAGACCAAGAAGAACTGGAGAAAGAAAGCGCAAATCTGTTCAGAGTTGCATTGGAGATGCCAATCTGAGTGTTCTCAACTTGGTTATTGTAACAAAAGGAGAGAAGGAAATTCCTGGACAGACTGATACTACTGTGCCTCGTCGCCTGGGGCCCAAAAGAGCCAGAAAAATCCGCAAACTTTTCAATGTCTCTAAAGAAGATGATATCTGCCAGTATGTAGTGAGAAAGTCCCTGAACAAAGAAGGTAAGAGACCCAGGACCAAAGCACCCAAGATTCAGCATCTTGTTACTCCACCCCGTCCTACAACATAAACGTCAGTGTATTGCCCTGAAAAAACAGGATACTAAGAACAATAAGGAAGAGTCTGCAGAATATGCTGAACTTTTGGCCAAGAGGATGAAGGAGGCCAAAGAAAAATGCAGGAACAGATTGTCAAGAGACGGATGCTGTCCTCTCTGAGAGCTTCTACCTCTAAGTCTGAGTCCAGTCAAAAATAAGATTTTCTGAGAGTTGCAAATAAATAAGATCAGAGATTAAAAAACAAACAAAAAAACCCCATGGTATATGCCCTTTTTTGTCTGACTTCTTTCACTTAGCATAGTGTTTTCGAGATTCATCCATGTTTAAATGATTCATTTTTGTTGCTGTAGCTCTTTTTCGTTTGTGAATAGTATTCCTTGGTTAGCATCCTATAATTTGATTTTCTATCCATCTATTGATGAACATTTGGGCTTCTTCCAGTTTTTGGCTTTTATGAATAAAGCTGCTAGTGATCATCTACCTATAAGCCTTAATGTGGACCGATATTTTGTATTCCCTTTGTTAAAATATCTAGGATTGGAATTGTGTGTTATAAGGTAGGTGTATGTTTACTTTCAGAAGAAACTGTCCAATCTTCTTCCAAAGTAGTTGTACCGTTTCTCATCCCCAAGACAAAGTATGAGTATGAGGCTTGTGAATTTTGAAACAAAGAATAAAAACACAAATTGTTAATTGCTACTAACTAGTTTCTTCTTAAATTTTTACATAATCAGGTTCAGAATATTATAATTAATAAATGGCTGTCTTACTGTACCTTCAAATGACCTATGATTTAAAATGAGGTGAGGACTCTTTCATGATAAAAAAAACACTCAACAAAGCAGGAATAAAAGGTGTTTCGGTTTTCTAAAGCTGCCAGAATGCAATACACCAGAAATTATGGCTTTTACAATGGGGATTTATTAGTTTACAAAATAGTTTTAAGGCCATAAAAATATCCCAATTAAGGCATCAACAGGATACCTTCTCTGAAGAAATACCACTGGCCTCAGGGTTCCTCTGTTGGATAGCAAGGCACTGGCTGGCATCTGCTTGTCCTTTGCTCCAGAGTTTTGTTGTTTTCAGCTCCTCGTTCCAGTGGCCTCCTCTCTGAGCTTCTGCAGGTTATCTCTGAGTTTCTCTGGGGCTTTTCTGTATGAGCTCTCTTGGTGTTTCTCTAGGAGCTCTCTGGGCTTTTTCTGTCTTTTGTCCTCTCACAAAGGACTCCAGTAAAAGGATGAAGACCACCTTGAATGGGCTGGGTCACATCTCAATTGAAATAACCTAACCAAAAGTTCTGACCCACAATAGGTCTAGCACCCACAGGAATGGGTTAAAAAAAACATGGCCTTTTCTGGGGTACACAACAGCTTCAAAACAGCACAGAAGGGAACTTCTTCAACCTGATAGAGATCATTCAAGAAAAACCCACAGCTAATATACTTAATGGTGAAAGAATGAATGCTTTCCCCTAACAATCAGGAACCAGACAAGAATGTCCACTCTGATCACTTCTATTCAACATCGTTCTAGGGGTTCTAGCCAGGGCAATTAGGCAAGAAAAATAAAAGGCATCCAGATTGGAAAGGGAGATGTAAAACCAACTCTAGTGCAGATGGCATGATCTTGTATACAGAAAATCCTAAGGAACCCACTAAAGTGAGAGGAAAAATTTTATGACACTCTGAAGAAGCCAGATTATCTGGCTTTAGAAATTCAATGGCTTTCTTCATACTGCCTCTTACTCTATTTCCACATCCCTCTGCACTTGACAAAACTAAACCTAGTTCTTTTAAAGCCAATTCTTCTACCTCTTCTCTCCTCCCCACCCACCCATTTTTAAAAATTGCTCCTGTAATTGTCATCCTCAGCACCATCCACCAAAACCCTTGTTTTCTTAACTGTATCCCCAGGCTCAGTCTCTTCCTTTTGCACCCCTCTTTTTAAATCTTGACACTCTCCTGCTCAATACTTTAAAGTAGGCTTCCCACTGCCAAACTCCTAGTTAGTTTCTGTGTGTTTGTGTCTGTGTGTCTTTTGTGGCTAATTTTTGAAACAACTTATTGATTAACATATCATAAAATTCACTCATTTTAAATGTACATTCAACGATTTTTTGTACATTTACTGAATTTGGCAACCACCATCATAATCCAATTTAAGAATATTTCCATCACCCTGATAATATCCCTCAATAATTTGTCTTAAAAAAAAAAAGTCTACCTCAAGTTGGGTGTTTATAGGTTAAACCTGCGGGGTTTAGGATTTTTAAATAAATGTCCAAAGCCTCCCGGCAACGTGAGGCTAAAGGATCGTTTTCTGCTTCTCCCCTACTGGGCTGAGGCATTCCAGCTAACACACCCTCCCAGCTCACACCTCCTCTCTCCAGTTAGGCCAGCCCTAGACCAGGACCCCCACACCCAGCCTCCTGAGAAGAAAAACCATTTATCTGTGTCCTTTCTTTGCCATCTCCAACTCCGCCTCTCCCACTCACACCACAATATCGCTTCTTTCGCTCCATCCCGGTCAACTTCGGGTTTCCTCACCTCCAGTCGGGCCCCTAGGCTGACTCCCTCTCCTCTCCATCCTCTCCTCCCCAGCACTCCACGCCGCCACTCCCCAGACACCTCCAATCCGGATCTCCAGAGCTGCAAGCTGAAACCAGAAGAGCCGGCGCGCTGAGACGAAGGCTGTGTAAGTGTGCGGGTGTAAGTGTGCGTGCCTGTGTGTGGAAGAAACCAACAGAGTCCGGGCTGGTGTCCATGTTTTGAAAATACTCATCACTTGGGCTGAGGGAATAAGGAACAGCTCCCCGGTGCGCCGCGACTCAGAGCCCTCAGTGGTCGGGAACGCAGAAGCAGCAAGACTTCCCGGTGGACGCCCGCCGTGGGGGGAACCCGCCCCTCAACTGGCGCAGCACCCCCCAGCCCCGACGCGGTGGTAGGACCCGGCGCCGACGTCACCCATTGTTTACAAATCAACCCGAGCCGGTAGGATTCGGCTCCCGCCGCTACTAGCGCGCGGCTCTACTGCCCGGCGGTCTCCGGTTTCCGCATCGGCTCCGGCCGGGGCTTGGGTCTCAGGACCGCCCCTCTACTGCGGCCCACCTAGCCCCAAGGAGGGTCAAGCAGCCAGCGACGCCCGCAGAGCTCCGCGGTGCCCGGGCGGGAGGCCATGCCGTGCCGGAGGGAGGAGGAAGAGGAAGCCGGCGAGGAAGCAGAGGGGGAGGAGGAGGAGGAGGAGGAGGACAGCTTCCTCCTGCTGGAGCAGTCGGTGACGCTGGGCGGCTCGGGCGAGGTGGACCGGCTGGTGGCCCAGATCGGCGAGGCGCTGCAGCTGGATGCGGCTCAGGACAGCCCGGCCTCCCCGTGCGCGCCCCCGGGGCCGCCGCTGCACCCCCCGCGGCCCCCCACCTTGCCGCTGCTTCTGCCACTCGCGTCCGCGGAGGCCACGGGCCTGGCGCCCCCCGGGGCCCTGCGCTGCGCTGTAGGGGACCGCGGCCGCGTGCGAGGTCGGACTGCGCCCTACTGCGTGGCGGAGCTCGCGGTGGGTCCCAGCGCACTGGCCCCATTACCCTTCCAGCCTGGCCTTGATGGACCAACCGGAGCGAGCAAGGGGAGTGCTCCGCAGACGCTGTCGGGCCCGTGCCGGCGAGGATGGCTCCGAGGCGCCGCCGCATCCCGCCGCCTCCAGCAAAGACGCGGCCCCCAACCCGAAGCCGGCACAGGCGATGACGACCCGCATAGTCTCCTGCAGCAGCTTGTGCTCTCAGGCAACCTCATCAAGGAGGCGGTGCGAAGACTGCACTCACGACGGCTGCAGTTACACACAAAGCTTCCCCAGCGTCCGCCGCTGGGACCTTTGTCGGCCCCAGTGCACGAGCCCCCTTCACCTCGCAGCCCTCTCGAGGCCTGCAGTGACCCGTGTGCCTCTGGCAGGAGGGTGCAGCTCAGAACTGCAGACAGCATTCTCGTACCCGGCAGCTAGCACTCCGGTGGTAGCCACAGTCCGGCCTTTTACTTGGAGGCAAGGGGTACCCTGAGGGCTGTAAGCCCTGCTTGAGACCGACAGAGAACTTCGCGCCTTTGGAAAAGGGGGGGGGGGGGGGGGGGAAGGTATTGAAGAAAGGAATTCAAAAATCGCGAACGTTTCGCGGAGAACTGGAGTGAAGGCCCCCAATGTGATTGAGATAACCTGTCTTGGCCCTATTTAAGGCAAATTGCATTTCGCACCCCAGACTCAGTCAGTAGGACTCCTTATTTGGCGTGTCCCGTCTTGGCCCCACAGAGTGCAGTTCCCCGCAGCCTCACAGGGCCCTTCAGCCGGGTCGCCATGTGGCTAACAGTCCACGCTTCTCAGGCCCGCAGTCTCCAAAGGAGACCGCCCAGAACCCGGGCTTAAGCTGGTGGATAATCCAGTTACTTGATTTACCTTTTCTGGGCTGGCTCCTGATCCATTTGGAGGGGCGGGGACGGGGAACGAGATACATGAGTGGACGATGATTTCAGGGAGCACTGCAAACTGCCAGAGTTGAAAATTTATGACACTTTAAAAAACTCCAGCTCATATCTTTTGGAGTGCTGGCTCTTAATAGAAAACACACGGTACCACTAAAGGAAGCTTTTGGAGTTGAACAGGAAAAACTTTTCTCTTTGCCTCTTTGCTTTGCAACTGGCTACTGATTTCAGAGCCGTCGGGGAGGCTGTAGTTCTGGGTGGGGATGGGTGAGTCTGGCGCAGGAGAGGGTGTAGCAGGATAGAAAGATAAGGTGAAGCGCGGAGTGATCCGTCAGTCCTTTTCTAAAAGTGGATTTTAACAGCGCGCCCACCCCTCCTCGGGTTCAAGGTCACTGTTTTCCCGGACACGCACTAGGTTGCAGGGCTTCATGAGGGCAGAAGGATCGTGGGGTTCTTCCTGTACTCCCAAAAGAACGCTGTGTTTTGCAAGTGAGGTGGCTCCTGAGGACACGCGGACTGCCGCCACAGTGGGCGTGGGGAGGCAGGGACGTGCCCGGCGCCTGTGCTGCCAGCGGGCGGCCGCCGCCCCTGGCGCGCTCCGGGTTTTCGTGCAAACTGTGTTGAGGCGAGGCCCTGGCTCCCTCCTCTCTCCCCGTTGGCCCCCCTGTCCTACTGGCACCCACGCTCTGGGGGCCCTCTCCAGGGGCTGGGGGAACGCCACGTGACGGGCACTCCAGGGACACACAGCCTTGCCCTGCAGATTATAATGGGCTCTCCGGGGCCATTTGCAATAACAGCTGCAATTCCCTGGATAGACACCGTTGATTGCCTCCCTCCGCCCATCCCCCCAGCCATACCCGCTCGCCTTTGTAAGTGAAGGAAACCGAGTAGAAAATGTGACCCTCCAAACGGAGAAGCCGCCGGCTTTGCCATTGTGAACCGTGGAGAAGAAGGGCTCGGAACATACTGTTGGCTCGCTCTGAGGGGGCTAAAACCGTTCTGTCGCAGTGGTTTTACAAGGTTCAATGGCTTGTTCATCCAGGTGTGGCTATTGACATATCTACACTTCGCACCGGAGTGTCTGGAATTGTGGCTATCCTGATTATGGGATTATATCTTAACTGAAATATCTGTTTTAAATAAATGTGTTGGCTTTTTTAATGGTTTTATTTTAGCCTCACCGTCGGTGGGAAAGATGTACATAATACATTTCCCCGATCTCCATAAACATGAAAACATTTGAAATCCCTGTCAGCCTGGCTTGTAGATGGTAATTAGCGTGCCTTTGTGTCTGAGTATCTCACTAGTTAGACGAGGTCTGTGAGTGCCTGGGTGTGCACTGGTCCTGGCATGAAATTAAATGAAAGTGAGGTCAGGTTTTGGACCAATCCCATTCAAAACCTCAGAGCCTTTTGGATGATTACTAGTCAGTAATGGAGATGTTTTATGGAGCGGCCTCTATTATCAAAGGACATCAGATCAGTCAGTCATTGCAGACTGGGAGGCTTATCACTTTTTTTTTTCTTTCTACGGTGATTATTAAATGGACTTGTTCCATGAGGTGGCCCTTAAAGCTGGAACAGCTTTTTGGTTAGCGAGGTACTCAGGATGCTAGCCTTGGTGGTGGGAAAGCTAGCTGGGAACATTTTGAAGGATTCCTCTTTGCTATTGCATTTGCTACAATTCTCTCCCTTATCAGTGACTTAACAGCCCATCTCTGCCCCTCCAGTTCTGAATTTTTTCATCTGTTCCCTCAAGGAAGAAGAGGAATGACACATCAGGAACTGGGCTGGGTATCCGGGGTCCACTTACTAAATGGAGAGCCTTGAACTAGTTGCTCAACATCTATGGGCTTCAGTTTCCCCATGTGTGCAACAAGGAAAATGAGATGTAGGGACATGGCCAGCATGAAATGGAAATTAATATTTTGTATATAGTTCCCCTAGCTCTTACTGTCCCTTCTTTCCCTAAGTAGATAAGCAACTGGGTCCTCAGTGTCTCAAGAAAGACCTGCCCTCAGGGTCACAGTGGGCTCAGTCTAGGGATGCCCAGGAAAGGAAGCGTGACTACAGAGGCTCTCACAAAAACTTAGGAAGGATGGCTTCCTCCAGCAGTACAGTAGACTATGACCTCTGGGAGTCAGGGACCAGGGAAAAGTGGTCAGGCGCTGACTTCCCATAGCATTGGAAATTGCCCTGGGGTCCTCAGCCCCACTTGCTTCTCAGGTGGGGTGGGATTTCTCAGAGATCAAAGGGTTAGGAGCAATCCAGGGCCTTCTCTCCATGCACAGCCATGATGTGATAATGTGATGATGCCACTGCACCAGCTATGCTGGTAGCTTCCTATAATAAGAATGGTTGGTTAACTTTAGGGCTCACCCACTACAGCCCTCTCTTTAAAAAGGAAGACTGAACAAAACCAATGCCTACTATGTATCAGACACTTTAAATGTACTATAGCCTGTAATGGTTTCTCTATTTAGAAAATCCTGCAAGGTCTTACTATAACCCCAAAATCATTTTTTGGAATATGGCAGAGTTTATGTAAATGCTTTTTTTAAAGTTATTAGCCCATTAATAGGTGGAAAATAGTTCAAGAAAGAGGGTAGGACAGAGCAACTTGTGAAGGTCATTTATGAAGTCGGGGCTTAGCAGAGTCTATATTCAGTTCAGGCCTCTTTCTAATAGCTCAACTGGCATCTCCAGGTACCTACCATCAGGCAGGGTCCCCACATTGTTCACTGCAGAACTCCACACACCCTATAAAGTGAATGACACTTCCAGACTTTTGCAATTTGACAGCCCTGCCATTGAACCCTGGAAAACTATGCCCCATGTCCCCCAGCTGAGCTAGGGAAAGCCAAGCATGCTGTGACCATTTTCTTAGAAAATGTCCAGCATCGTTTGAAGACAGCTGACTATAGAAGACAGCCTAGGTAAGATAAAAGACCAAGGCTATAAGCTCAATGACAAAAATAAAAATTAAAACATGAAATTGTTTTAATAATTCCATAAGTGACCGGGAGAAAACAATGCTGTATCTCACAAAAAACTCCAGCGTCTGCCATCCGAAGATCTCATTCTAAGTAAAGCATAAATGCAAAATTCAATTTTTACCCGTTTTTTTTTTCTCTTTCTTTTTCTAGCTTAAAAGCTGAAACATGTAGTGAAGATCAGACACCACTTTCCTACCCAGCAAAGTCTGTGTTGAACCCTGTGATCCCCTTCTTCCAATCAGGAAAGAGTTACCTTGGCAACCAAATTACTAACTCATTCAATTAGCTTCTCCCCCCCACCCCTTCCTCCAGTGTTCAGTAATCATAGAATGTCAGCCCCAGGAGAGCTCAGCCTTAGGCATTCTAGTGCTACCACCTCATTTAGACATGAGGAACTGGAAGCCCAGAGAGGTTTCCATTCAGAGGTACACTCCATTTGAAAACCGTAAAAGCTGGCACATGCAAAGGAGGCAAAAACTCTCCCACGCGAGCCTCCTCCTGATTATCCATCCGTAACTGAAGGGAGAAAAGTGACTTACCCATAACAGCATTTCCCGGAAGACATAAGCGTGTGTGGGCTCAGCAGGCAAACCTCCATCACTAGCTGTATGATTTGGGACAGGGTCCAGAACCTCAGTAACTTCAGTTAACTCATCTGCCAAATAGGCTTAAGAATAGAGCCTACCTTGTGCAAATATTAAATTCAATATGTGATGCAAATAATAAACCTCAAATAATAAAACACAACCTTGTTCCTGAAAACTATTGCATTAAGGCTACTTACTTTGAGTAGAAAATCTTACCTCTTAACAACTTTATTCTGTTCCTTAAAAGGCACAAACCTGTTTTCTCTGAGGGTAAGACTGGTTTTCTGATTATGTACCCCTGTCACGTAGGTAAATATTAAGGAAAGATTCAGGAGAGAGAATAATGGTGCAGAGGAGGTTTCATAGGGAAAGATTTGTGTGTGTGTGTAGAGGTCATCCTTGAGCCTTGAGCCAAGCCTTGAAAAAATTGGAAAAATTGAAACTGGCAGAGGACAGGGCAGCAGGGAATATTAACCACAACCCTTAACTTCCCCATCTTCTATCAGAAAATCCACCCCCTTCTAATTAAAATTCAGTGCTTAGCTGAACTTCTGCTTGCCTGCCCTGTCCACGCCTGTCTATAATTTGAACTGAGAAAATTATGCCATTTCTTTGTAGGAGGGGACCCTTGAATTAATTTTGTTCTCGTTTGTTTTATTTACTGTCATTGAAGGGTTATCTCAGAGACTCATATATGAATGTCTTCTTTTTGCCAAAGAGATGATATATTCTTTAATGACAGGATGAAGAGGATGTTTTAGGCAGATTAACCAGGCTGAGGGGATCATTCAGTATCCTCCAGGTCAGTTGAGTGGCTGTTCTAGCACCCAGGCACCTGGTGATAAGGGCCTGGATGGGAAGGGAGAGGAAAAGATAAGAGAGATATTTCAAAGGGAAGACCAGGAGGCCTCAGAACAGTACCACATGGCCGTTAAAATATGGGCTCTGGAGCCAGAAAGCTTGGGTCACCATCCTGGCTCCTTCCTTTAAAGCTGTGTGACCTTGGGTAAGTAACTTCACCTCTTCCATCTCATTTCCCTCATCTGAGAAGTCTGATAATAATAAAAGTCCCCATCTCATAGGGTTGTTGGGAGGATTCGAGCTAATGCTTATAAAAATGCTTAGGCCAGTGACTCCAACATAGCTGTTATTTCATAGCAATGCTTGGATATTGGCACTTAGTAAATATCTGCAGAGTAAACAAATGGGACAATTTCAATAAACTTGCAGAGAATATGGGAGTGGGGCATAGATGATGAGTTGTGGTGCCTGAAGTTCAAAGAAGATGGGAAAGGAGGGACAGTAGCTAAAAGGGAAAATGGGACCAAGGAAAGGATTTAGCTGATCTAGGAGGAACTCTGGGCTTATCCTAAGGAAAATGACAAAAGACATGCAAAGGAAGGCTCCTGGACAGGGTGGGGAGAGATAGTTTGAAGGTCAGCCTCAGGTGTGGAAGTCCCATGTGACAGTACCCTGTATCACAAACTGTCCTACCACAGGGAGGCAGATGAGATTGGTTGTGTAACAACCTTGTATGAGCTTTCATACCTGGGGTGGTTGGAAATGTTTGTTGTCTTTGTGTGAATGAAACCTTCTCCTCCGTAGCTAACTATAGAATTAAAACTAAAACTGATACTAAAGAGTTTATTAACTGTTCCTCCTTATCAACTAGTAACTGACTCATGGGAATAAAATTCACAACCCCCTTGATAAACTGTTCAGCAGTTTGTTTGACTTATTGATTTGGGTGGGTTAAAAAAAAAAATCACAAGCTGCTTATCATCATTACCTTTGCCCTGCCTTCTGTCTGCTTCTTTTTCACTGTCTAAATTAGATTCCAAATGGTTTTGATGACAAATGGTTTCCTAGTTTACCTGAACATCTCCCCTTGACTTAAGTCAGAATCACCTTTCTCCAGAGGCATCATAAACAGTATTTTCCTTCAGTTGGGTTAAAGAGAGGAGGAACTTACACTGAGGATGTTCAGAACACACTACTTAATGATGCTGATAAAGGAAAGATGAATAACTGCAGGGTTTAAAAAAGACAATGAAAGTCATTGAGCAATATCTGATTCCACACCCTGAACCTCAGTGACCGGATCTTAGTGGTTATACACAGAGAATATAGAAATAGCTCTGTGTTGCGCGCGCGCGTGTGTGTGTGCGCGCGCACAGCGTACTAGGAATGGCCTATCCCTGGCTATAACACCTCTGACAAGGTCCTTCTTGTCTGCTTGATACGGGAACATTACCCAGGTCCACGGGTTGGGACAAAGGCTCTATATAGCCTTTGCTAACAACTGGATCAGTAGCAGGAGCTGCAGTATATGAGAAAAGAGATCTGGGTAAGCTCCAACAGGAAGCAAGAGGACCAACGTGAGAAGAGCTGAGTTCAGATATCAGCTCTACCATCAATAATCCCTACCTCTTATCAATATAAAAAGCAAAATAACATCTAGAAACATGTGCTAGAGTGCCTACCCATCAAGGGATTCAGGGAGTTCCCTTTCCCACTCTCTACCTTGCTCCCCAGGTCCTGTAGATAGTGCCTCCTTGTCCATAGTCACCATTCTCATTGTGTCCTGGCCACATCGCAGACCCCCAAGACAATTGCAGTGGGTGATAGCTTATCATCCAGCCTCATGGCTTCTTCCTCCAGAGCCCCCGAAGTAAGAAGCGTCCGTATACCATTTGTCAGTGCCTTTCCTGTGTGTGACCTTATGTGAAGGGCTCAAGCCCCAAACCTCATTGAGGGTTCCACCAGGACATCTCAAACTCTGCCTCACCCCTCTTTGGATCCCCAGCATCTTGTGCACAAATGTGGCTGGCATATGAGAAAAGCGTATGGTGATGTTATTAGGTTGGGGGTATTATTGGGGCAAGGTTTGTGGGATATTCTTAAGAATGTTTAATAAATCCAAGATAGGAAAAACTGGTGTCAGGAAGCAGTCTCACGTTTAAGATTTGGTTGAGGGAAGCAGGAGATCCTAGAGCTACACTGTATGGGTTCAAACCCCAGCTCCACCACTTAAAAGGCAACTCAGCCTCCAGGGCCTTGGTATCCTCATCTATAAAATGGAGATAATATGCGTACCTCATGGCACATAAATTAAGTTCTCAAAATGTTACTACACAGAATGATGAAAGCAGACAGACCCCTTGGAATGTGTGTGGGACTGGCCTTATGGAAGAAGTTCAGAAAGAGGCACTTATGGGTTACAGCAGCCACAGAGGCTGGGTGGTGGAAGAGAAAGGGGTGTATGAAGTGTTACTATGGGCCAGTGGGACACACTTAGGAGAGACAGATATGAGCCCCTTGAAGAAGGGGAAGTGGTGGTGCCCAGAATTAGCAGCTATGTTTTTTGGAGTGTGCCAGACACCTCAGGGCCTTAGTTAACCCTCCCAACTACCCTTTTAAGTATTACTGTTTTAAAAATGAGAAAAGGGAAAAGCTCAGAGCAGTGACTTGCCCACTGTGCCACAGTTGTTAAGCAGCAGGGCTGAGTCAAATCCCGAGCCAGTGAGCACTCCTCCTACAGCCTCGATGTGGGAGTGTACCAGAGAGGAGAGTGGCCAGGCAGGGGAGGAAGAGGTGCTGAGCAAGAGAATTTCCTACCAGTGTGATTCTGTCCCAGTCCCCAAATGGGGCTCAACAGCAGAGCTGGGCTGAACTAGAAAAGGTTTCCTCAAAGAGGGCAAGGAAGCAAGTAGGAAGGGGCTCAGTAAGGATTCCTTTTGAAGCTAGGGAGAATGAAAGGACTCTGGGCCAAACCATTTTACAGCCTTATATCAAGTGATTTCTGTGAAACCTTGTTTTCCTTTCCCTAGGCCACAGTTCTCGGCTGGATCAGTCTCTGTGGGTAGACTGAATCATATACCCCACAAAGACATATTGAAATCCTAGCCCCTACCCCTCTAGGTGTGAACACATTTATGAATCAGTTATCTTCAAATCTCTTTTTGAAATGAGGCCCAAATGAATTAGGATGGCCTTAATTTGGTATGACTGGAGTTCTTAAAAGCGAAGGAAATTTGGACATGGAATTAAATACAAGTCAAAAGGACGCCATGTGATGGAAGCCCTCCAGCCCACTAGAGTATGTTCTTTTTCCACAAATGGAGTGGAAGCCCATGTAGCAGCTAAAAAAACAAACAAAAAACAAATAAAAAAGAATAAACACTGCACTTAAATTTGTAATCTTGTGGAACCTGAACCAGAATCACTCAAGAAACACAGCTTTACTAGGTGGCTCTCCTATTTGCCCGGGTCCCCACAATTCCCCCAAATGCACCCTTCATTATGAGGGTATCCCATATATGCTTGTTTCCCCCACTTTCCACCAAAAAGCCAAACCATGCTCCAAAACAAAAACCAAATTTATTCAGCAGACATTTTAATTAAGAAATCCTATAAATCAGGACCACCACAATTTCAGACACTCCGGTGCGAAGTGTATGTCAATAGCTACATCTGGAGGATGAACAAGCCATTGGATCTTTAAAAAAAAAAAAAAAATGGTTTAGCTACCTTAAGTTTGGGGGTGGCACCTTCTGAAAGGGCCGTCAAGTTTCACAACAGTAAAGCCAGCGGTTTCCTCTCAGAAAGTCACATTTTAAAACGGTTTCAGTCACTCACAAAGAGCTGGCAGAGCAGGAGGGCACAACCGTGCCCAGCGAGGAACCATGGAGGCTCAGGCCCACGGCCCCACAGAGCGCCAGGGCAAAAAAATGGGCGGCCTCTCTCCCCCACCCGGTACTGACACCAGAAGGCTGGACTGGGAGCACAGGCCAGGCGCAAGAGGTGGTAGATGAGGGTTTCTAAGAAAGCTCGCAGCATGGCCAAGAGTGGCCTCCTGGGAGGAGTAGTTGTGGAAAGAGGAAAGCACGAAACAAATAACTCTTCCCCACACCGTCCCACTCCGCCTGCGTGTTCCCGGGAGACTCCACGCGGTAGCAAAGCACAGTCAGGGCAAAGAAAGAGAAGCCTCCGGGGTGAGTTACCTCTCCCAGGCACCCCACAGCCTACCACTCACAGCAAACTGTGACCTTGAACCACAGGTGGCGAGGTCAGGTCACTTAAAAGTACACATTCTACTCTCCGCACCTTCGTGATTTTCCAACTCCCTCGGATCCCCTAACCGAAGTTCACATCTTCCACCTCCACCACGACCGATGAGACGGAAAAGGTGGACGATGCCAACCCATCCACCAAACTTTTACATTCTTCCCCGCAGTTTTTCTGCCCGGCAATTGTAGCACCATTTTCGCTAAGCTCTTCCTCCGGATAACAAAGAGAAAATGTGTGCGTCTCATTAGTTTTCAAGTATTGTTATAAAGCCCTCACGATTCCCGCCCTATCTTTAAACAATCCAAGCAAGAATGTTCCCAAGGGCCAAGTCAGGTACAAGTCGATATAAGTAGCTGCCATAGTTCTCCCAGCTTATCCCAGGTCCCGGGCACCGGGACGGCCGGGGGAAATTCTCCCGCGGCACGGGCGCGCCCTGACCGGTGCATTTCTCCACTTTCACGTTTTCTCCGACAGCCTCTTAGGGGCCGGAAATTTGTTAGTTTCGGGGTCTCGCTCCACACGCCTCCTCCCGCAGCCTAGGCGGTCACTCCCAGGACAGCGGCGGCGGCTTCAGCCTCAGGGCTGGTGGGGACAGGATGCCGTCGGTCTGCGCGGCGGCCTCCTCTTCCCCGGGGTCTCGAGTCAGTGAAGGGCGCCTGAGGGCTGTAGAGCGACCTGGTCGGGTCCGCTGCGAACGCTGCCAGGCCCAGCGGCACCAGTAGGGCCTGTGGCTGCAACCGCGGCGGCCGCTGCGACGGCTCTTTGAATCCTCCGCACGGCTTCCTTGATGAGGTTCCCCGAAAGTACGAGTTGCTGCAGGAGCCGATCGTCGTGAGTGTCGTCGTCGCCGGTGTGGGTCCCGGGCTGGCGCCAGCGTTGTTCCTGCAGGCGGTGGGAGGCGGCGGCGCGCCGGAGCCATCCGCGGCGGCACGGCCCGGGAAGCGAGGTAGGGTGGGTGGCGAACCCGGCCACGCAGTAAGGCGCAGTCCGGCCTCGCACGCGGTCGCGGTCCCCGAGGGTGCAGCGCAGGGCCCCCGGGGGCGCCGGGCCGGAGGCCGCGGCCGAGGCGGACGGCAGAAGCAGCGGCAGGGCTGGGAGCCGTGCCTTGTCCGCCGGGGCCGCCGCCGGGGGGTGCAGCGGCGGCCCCGGGGGCGCGCACGGGGAGGCCGGGCTGTCCTGAGCCGCATCCAGCTGCAGCGCCTCGCCGATCTGGGCCACCAGCCGGTCCACCTCGCCCGAGCCGCCCAGCGTCACCGACTGCTCCAGCAGGAGGAAGCTGTCCTCCTCCTCCTCCTCCTCCTCCTCCTCCTCCTCCCCCTCTGCTTCCTCTTCCTCCTCCCTCCGGCACGGCATGGCCCCCCGCCCGGGCACCCCGGAGCTCTGCGGGCGTCGCTGGCGACTCGGCTACTCCCGAGGCTCTGTGGGCCGCTGTGGAAGCGGACGCGATCTCGAGGCCGAGGCCGGGGCCGGGGCCGACGCGAAAGCCGGAGCCCGCCAGGCACTCGCACTCGCACTCGCCAGTCGCCGCCGCCGCCGCCGGAGCCGGAATCCTACCGGCTCGGGTTGATTTGTAAACAATGGGTGACGCACGCCGGGCCCTACCACCGCGCCGGGGTGGGGGAGGCGCGCAAGGAGACGCCAGAACGCGGGGCGTCTGGGGCAGCCCAGTGTTGCGGTCGGAGCCTTGTGGTGTCCGCGCCCGTTATTCACCTATGAGGGGATACAAAGCACGGGTAGAGCTTTCCTCTTCTCCCGGCCTGACGGGCAGTAAAAGAAATGGAGACGCCGAGGTGGCCGAGATTGGTTTCTCCCACTCACTGACACACCCACCCACACACACCGAATCCCTTCTCCGACGCTCCAGCCTCCCCACGTGTCAGCTCCGCCTGGGCTCTCCCAGCCCCTCCCTCGCGCTCCGTCAGTCAACAGACAGGGGCGTGGCGAGGGAGGGGCGGGCCCGGCCCGCGGTTCGGGCTTCAGACAGGTGGGGGTGGGGATAGGAGGAGAGATTTAAGGTGAGGGGGAAACGTTGCAAAGAAGGGCAAATTCCACCCGAGGTCGGGTGCCTGAGATTCCACCTCTGCCCAGTCCTCAGTGCCCCTGGCAAGTGGAAAGAGAAGGACACACTGTATGGCTAAAAATGAGTTATGTTTATGTGTAAGAGAAAAAAGATTCAAATAGGAAATATAAGAGGATGGAAGAAATCTCTCACAATCGTAGGACTCAAACATGATTCACATTTAAAAACGATTTTCCTTTCCACCCCTTTTCTATAAAAGTATATTACATAACAGCCACACTTACAAGTTTATATACTGTTTTTTACTTCCCACTACCATCATAAACCATTTTCGTGTCATTGCATGCACTTCAAAAACATTTAATGTTTGCATTAAATGCACAAGTTTCCAACAAGTGGTGGTACCACAAATTATTTTTTAAAAACCCTTTAAAGTTCGCTGTTTTCCTCATTGCACTATTGTAAGTGTTTGATAACATTTTTGTGCATAAAACTTTTTCCATATTGATGATTCTTTCCTTAGGACATATTCTCAGAAGTAGAATTTTAAGTCAAAAGAGCTGGCCATGGGCAGGCTATGGTGGCTCAGCAGGCAAGAATGCTCGCCTGCCATGCCAGAGGACCCGGGTTCGATTCCCGGGTGCCTGCCCATGTAAAGAAAAAAAAAAAAAAGAGGTGAATATTTTAAGTTTTCTGATGAATTCACCGAACTGCTTTCCAAAAGAGCTGGGTACATTTACCCTCCCATCATTACGGTGGGAATACATTTTCATTACACCTTCACCTGTTTTTTTTTTTGTTATCGTTAAAAAACACTTTTTTTGCTGATTTCGTAGATGAAACTGATATTCTCTTTCAGTTTTCATATTTTTAATTTTAGTTAGAGAAGTTTTCGATGTGTTTGTTATCTAACCGTACTTCCTTTTTTGTAAATTGTTCCTGTCATTTCCCTACCGAGTTTTTCTTATGAATTTAGATGACCCCTGTACATGCTGAAAAGATTTCTTCAGGATTTTTGTTTGCCCTGTACAGTCTTTTTCTTTTCAGTAAAAAAACTTAAATTTTAAAGTAGTCAATCCATAAATCCCTTCCTTTGAGACTTCGAACATGATGCTAAATTTAGTGTCGCATCTAAGAAGTTATTAAATATTCAGTTCTATTTTCCTTAGATTCTTTTAATATCTCAATTTTTTCAAATCCATCTGGAATTCATTTCAGTCTTTGGTGCCAGGAGACAATATGAAGTTATTATCATTATTATTATTTTTTTTTTCCCCCAGGGAACAAGCCAACCAGAGCTGCATTTCTTCATCAGGGCAGAGGTGTGTGAGTAATAAAAGCACAAGCTGTGTCCTAGCGAGTTTCCCAGCTGCCAGGTAAACTGATGGTTGTGAAGACTGGGTGGGGCTCAAAATATTTTGATCAGGCTGTATTGTGGAGTGAAAAGAAAGCCAAACAGGTTATTCAGAGGCCTAGATTCCAGTCTTGTCCATGCCATGTCCTGGGTGTGTGGCTCCTAGCAAATGAGTTTACAAGTGTTTTCACTTGTGAAATGGAAAAAATAATCCCTGCCCTGCTTGCCTTTGAGGATTGTTTTCAGGATCAAATGAGATAATGGGAACGGACTTTGTCAGGCATTACACAAATGTAACGTGGGATTAGGGCCAGTGGTTTACCAACAGAGGCCTGGCTCCATTCCAGCAGTTCCCCCGGAAACAGCTAATCTATTAATGATAAAGGTTCCCCCTTGCAGCCCACTAAGTAAAACGTGCCCCAAAGGCATTGCATCCTAGACTTGCCAGATGTCCTGAAATTTGCTTCGTGTCTTCCCTGACCTGGGATTGTTCAGGGCCTTCCTGAAGTCAGCCCAGAGGCTTCCAAGTCCCAAGGTGCGTCACCACAACTAGTTCTGCAGGTTTGGGTGATGGATTCTTTCCCAACAGGCAGCCTCCCCCTCCGTCTCCATGGAGGGCTCTTCACACACTTTCCTGATGAGAGCTGGAAGCCATTCCCCCAGAGAGAGTGATTCTCATTTTCATTCTGATGGTACTTACTGGAGAATTTCAAGGGGAATGAAAATTAGGGGAGGGCTTATGGATTTCAGTAGAGTTAGAATGGTAATTTTTTTCTCCTCTCTGTAAAATGATGCCTGCCTGTAAGTAGAGAAAAGCAGTTTTATGCTCCATTGACTTTAAACATTAATGGGGCTGGTGTAGCTATTGTCTGTAACCCAGCATCCCTGGAAGTTGTTTTTGTCTTCCTGTCGGGGTAATTCTGGTAGTGTTCTTAGTACTCTAGGAAATGGAGCTTTAAGATGGCATTCTTTTAAAAACCTTCTCTTTGTAATGTTGCTTTTGTGTGAAGATTGCTATGTAAATATGTTGGGACTCGATATTATACTGTTCATTATAGAGATGAATTCATTATAGAAGACCAGCTCTGTCTTGTGGGGGAGTGGTTGGCAGCTCTCTGGAGACAGCTGAGAGGGAAGAACTGTGCTCAGCCAGCGGGAGGCAGAGAAGGGCCCTGAATTTAGGACTCACGGTAGAAAATGGGAGAGAGGCTCAGACGCAATTAAAAGGAATGAGTGGGTATCAGAAAGGGAAATGATGAGAGCTGTGTGCCTGGTAAGAGACACTCATGGAAAGTGTTCAGAATCACCCATGGAATAATGCAGAATTCGAGGTTTTTCTACTTTAACTCAGACTGCCTTAAAATCCACCCCAAGGGGCTTGCTTTCCACCTGGACCTTATTTTACGGAACTCGCGCTTAGAGGCGCAGTAATAGTCAAGTGGGATGAGCAGTGGGGTTAGGAAGCCCATCTGGGTCGGGTCTCTTCATCCTACTGTGCTTCCGATTCCCCACCTGTAAAATGAGGGGATGACCCCTTCTTTCATAAGACTTGTATTACGTGAGCACATGTGTGGGAAAGCTCGTCACGTGGACCCTGGGGGTGATGTTGGAGTTAGTGATGTTTGCCTTCAGCAAAGGGTAAATTCTTTGCTGCGATATCGGCTGTTTAATCCCGTTCTTTCTTTGTAACTGCACTATACGGGCTGCCATGAAGGGGTTGCGTCTTCGCTGTGCTTCCGGTGCAGGTCTCTGATCTTTTTCAGCGTTGAGGTCACGTCAAGAAGAACACATTGAAAATACCAGCTCACCTGATTCCCTCCGTCCTCATCCATGATTTTTCTGGCAGTAGTGAGCTGGGTCGTTTTCTTCCCTCCCTCAGCCTGGAAGTGAACGCTTGTGCACAGGCAGCCTGGGGACCGCGGGGGCTGCACTGCCGAAGTCCTTCCTCCTCAGAAGCTCTCCTTCTGGCCGCCTGCCTCTCTCCTTTGTGCTAAAGGTGTGGGTCGGAGAAGTGGATACAGTACAATGCACAAAAGGAGATGGATTTCTCAAAAAGGAAACTGCCATCTAGGTAGCCATAAATAAAAGCTGTCTTGGACAAAACTATAAGGTTCAGATAACGGAGCAGCAGTTTCTAAGGGGTAGGGTCGGGAAAGGGGGAGCACAAGAGAGTTTTGGGGAGTGATGGAACTGTTCCTTATCCTGATTGTGTGGATGGTTACAAAAGTTTATACCTTAGGATAACTTTCTATATAAAGTGTGGCTGGAGTACAGCGTCTGGGGGAGGCGAGGAAGGGGAGTTATAACATGGTGCTAAGGGGTGAGCTGTGCTGGTGGGAGCAGCAGGGTCAGATGGTGAGGACTTGTGTCATTGGGCGGTAAGTGCAAATGGGCCAGGTGACCTGATTTGCGTTTTTAAAAGAGAGATATCCCCAGAGATGCCAGGGCCCAGAGGCTGATCTAGAGGAGGCAACCCTAGAAGAAAGAGTGATCACAGAGGCCAGGCGCCAGTGTTAGTGAGACGGCAGGCCTCCCTGCTTAAGGAAAGGCTCGGACAGCACATGGGAGCAGCTCCCAATCCATCTCCCAACCCCTCAACCCCTCACCCCCACCCCCATTCATTCCAGGCGGCTTCCAGGTTCTGTTTCTCAGTCCCCACAGGCCCTCTGTTTTATAGAATCTTAGCTAGTTTCTCCTCCAGCCGGCAGGTTGCTTCAATTAGGCCATTCTGAGTTCCCCTCCCAAGAGTGGCTTTGCTTCCGGTTTCTTGGGGGAAGGAGGGGAAAGTGATGCAGACAGCTGTAAGCCCAGAAGGGCAAATGCACTTGAGGCCTTTACTTTTCCATTTCAGATCCCTGCATGCAGACATTGAGAATCCCCTTGGAGGCAGTGCTGATCTCATTCATAGAAGAACCCCGGGACCTCATCAGAGAAAATACGAACCCTGCCTACCTATCTGCCCATTTGGAAACGCAGATGCTGTCCAAATTCATTCTTACCTGCCGCAGGCCCACACTTCCGAGCCTCGTTCGCTGTCCCTGGCCAGCAGCCTCCCTGTGTGGTCCTGGCCAGCTGCAGCAGGGAGCCCTGGGTTAGGAGTCAGGCAGCTGCATTCTAGGCCTGGCTCCCCCAGTAAGTGGACCCTGGGAGCGGTAGCTCCCCGCTCCGGGCCTGGTTCGGACTCAGGGTTGAAGGGCCCCCTGGCTCTCGAATGCTGGGTCATCGACTCTGCTGTGTCACCCTGACCGTTGTTTCTAGCCCTTTCTCCTGTTCTCTCACAAAATTAGGACAGTCAGCAACTAGCCCCCCCAAAAAGCTGACAGGACTGGCCTTTCTTACTGTTCCCTCCTCTGTAAAACGGCAGCTGCAGCTGACCTGTAGAAACACCTAACTCAAGAGCTCTTCTTATGGGGGAGGCAGACCTAGCGGGGGATCAGCCTCCCCAGCCCAGGTAAACCGAGGCCCCTCCCTCTTAATCCAGGCCCCTGAATACACACTTCCAGAAACCTATTAGCCTTGTTTTGGGGTCCATTCTTTTCTCTCTTCCACTATGCAATTTTTGTTGGATTTTTAAAAAAATTATTATATTGAAATTATCATGACCGTAAAATGTTATGCGGTTTTCGTCTTCTTTTTTTTTTTCTAGCAGTCTTGCTGTATATTTGATTTTTATTATATAAATTTGTGGACGGAGATGAACTATACATTTGTGTTTATTTTGGGGTGGTTTTTGTTTTGGACCGTACGTTTAAATAAGTAAAAACTGCTCTCTTCTAATAAAGAATGAACAGATCTAACCGGCAAGAGTAAAATTAGAAAACAATTTAGATAATAATTCCTAACATTTATTTGAATTTATGTGCCATGTAGTGACCTTTGTGCTTTACACGTTTCTTTTTATCATCAGATAAATGTATGAGTTAGATATTATCTCTGGGGAAAGAGGTAGTAACCAGCCCAAGGTCACACAGGTAGCAGGTGGAGGACTGCCCCTCTGGGTGACCAGCCCTCCAGGTTTGCCCAGCACTCTCCCAGGTTTAACACTAAAAGTCCCACGTCCTAGGGCACGCCCCAGCCACCGCAAACCAGGATGACTCAGTGGTCCTCAACCATGGGCGATGTTTCCCCAGGGGACATTTGGCAATGCCTGCAGACATTTCTGCTTGTCACAGTTTGAGGTGGGGCTGAGCTGGGGGCTACTGGCAACTAGTGCATAGTGGCCGAGGGTGTTGCTAAACCTCCCGCATTGCGTGAGACTGTCTCCTGAAGCCGACCAAAATGTCACCAGTGCTGAGGGCTTGGGAAACCCTAACGTAAATGAACTTAGTGTCTAACACCAGAACCAGTACTACTGCAGTGCTACTTATGTGAAAAACCTCACATGACAGATTAGACATTTTGCTAACCTCTATTGCCATAAAGGATGTGAGGGAATGCCCTCATTTATGCATTGCTGGTGAGAAGGTGTGTTCATGCAGGTTTTCTGCAGGCCAGTTTGGTAATACTTATTAGATAGAATCTGCAGTGTGCATTCTTTGACCAGCAGTTTTTCTTTGACTTTAACTCAAAGAAGTAACTGGGTGAATGGGCAAAAGTACTGTGTACAAAAATGTCTGTGGTCTTGTTCACAACAGCAGCAAATTGGAAATCATTCTAAATGTTAAAAAAAAAAAAAGCTTAGCACATTGTAAGAACTCAATAAATAGTAGTTTTTACTATTTGTATAACTAGTATTACCACCAATGACGGACGTCTCACTCTCAGTCTCCTTACCACCGTCATGTCCCTAAGAAAGTATTCTTGCTGAAGCACTTCCGATGCTTGCATGAGAAGGAAGGGTGTTGTTTTGGAAGAACCCAGGGTGAAGGTTTCCTCCTTTTAACCAGGACTCACTTTTCCTCACTAGGCCAGAGCTTGAATGAGAACTCTGAGCCTGCCGCATTCTGCAAAGCCCTTCTGTCAAGAGAGGAGCCCTGGCTGCACAGGAAGAGAGAAGAAGGCTGTATGACTCGATGAGTAACTCACCTGAGTGTCTGCCGCTGAGTGTACGGTACTTTCCTTTAAATCTCGATGCTTACAGGACACTTTCCCTTTCTCTTTTCTGAACAATGAAAGTGCATTGCAAATAGAATGTTTCTAAAACAAGGTTGCTTTAAAAACACAATTTCCACACAAAAACAAAGTCCTCTGAAAGGTAAAGAGCTCTACACAAACGCAAGGCAGGGCCTCCAGGGCCAAGTGTTCTTACATAATGGGCCTAAAAAATGGCTCTAAGAATTCCATGCTGATGGCAATGAGAGGCAAGGGACAGCAAATGGCTTGAAAGACCCCATTCAGGTACAAGTCACATTTGAGCAGCGAGCCTGCCCTGGGCCAGGCAACCAGCGGGCACCCTCATAGACTGTGGTCTAGATGCAGTGCATTCACTGCATCCTCTGACTTCACTGCATCCAACATTTCCCAGGGCTGGTGTGTGCCAGGTACTGTGCTTGGACCCTACTGCAAGGAGCTCAGTTTACTGGGGAAGAGTGTATCAGTTAGGATAGTTTTGATGGCAAGGAGCAGAAAATCTAACTCAAACTGGCTTATCTATGTGTATGGGAACACTACCCAATTTCCAAACTTACTACAAAAGGCAAAGTAATCAAGACAGTGTGCTATTGGCACAAGGATAGGCATTTAAATGAGATAGGTTCAGTAATGGGAGTCCAGAAATAAATCTTTGCAATTATGGTCAATTGATTTTTGACAAAGGTGCTAAGACAGTTAAATGGAGGAAAAGATAGTCTTTTCAACAAATGATGCTGGGATAACATGCCAGAAGGAAAAAAAAAATGGTTAGATCTTTACTTTACACCATAAAAAAGAACTCAAAATGGATCGTAGACCTAAATCTAAGAGCTAAAGTTATATAAATTCTTAAAATTATGTGAATCTTGGTAACCATGGGTTGGACAAAGGGTTCTTAGATGCAACACCAAAAGTATGATCCACGAAAGGAAACAAACCTGGCAAATTGGACTTTATTAAAATTAAAAGCTTTTGTGCTTCAAAAGACATCATTAAGCAACTAAAAGAGTGAATAGCTAGGAATAAATTTAACCAAAGATGGAAAAGAGTTGTACACAGAAAACCACACATTACTAAAAGAAATTAAAGAAGGCTGAAATAGTCAGAACTATATCATGTACTCATGGACTTGAAGATTTATTATCAATATTACCTATGGGGGGTTGAAGCTGTTATGTACCCCAAAATGGCCATGTTATTTTAATCTGTTCCAGTGGTGCAGATCTGTTGTGGGTGGGGTCCTTTGATTAGGTTATTTCTACTCAGATGTGACCTACTCCATTCAAGGTTAATTTCCTTATTGGAGTCCTTTATAAGGGGTTAAGAGGATACACACATACACATGCACACACACACACATTAAACCTAGAGAGAAGCCCCAGAGAACCTGAGAGATGAAATTAAGAGAAGCTCATAGAGAAAAACCCCAGAGAAGCTCAGAGAGGAAGCCACTGGAACGAGAAACTGAAAGAAATGAAACCCAGAAGGAAAGGACCTGCAGACATGGCCATGTGCCTTCCCGTGTGACAGAGGTGTCCCAGATGCCAACAGCCTATCTTCAGAGCCCATGTATTGTCCTGTCAATACCTTGAGTTGGACATTTTCATGGCCTAAGAACTGCAAATTGAGAAAGTAAAAAGACAGCCTACACAATGGGAGACAATATTTGGAAACGACATATCAGATAAAGGTCTAGTATCCAGAATTTATAAAGAGATTGTTCAACTCAACAACAAAAAGACAGCCAATCCAATTACAAAATGGGAAAAAGACTCGAACAGACATGTCTCAGGCGAGGAAATACAAATTGCCAAAAGGCACATGAAGAGATGCTCAATGTCCCTGGCCATTAGAGAAATGCAAATCAAAACCACAATGAGATATCATCTCACATCCACCAGAATGGCCATAATCAACAAAACAGAAAATGACAAGTGCTGGAAAGGATGTGGAGAAAGAGGCACACTTATTCACTGTTGGTGGGAATGTCAAATGGTGCAACCGCTGTGGAAGGCAGTTTGGCGGTTCCTCAAAAAGCTGAATATAGAATTGCCATATGACCCAGCAATACCATTGCTAGGTATCTACTCAGAGGACTTAAGGGCAAAGACACAAACGGACATTTGCACACCAATGTTTATAGCAGCATTATTTACAATTGCAAAGAGATGGAAACAGCCAAAATGTCCATCAACAGACGGGTGGCTAAACAAACTGTGATATACACATACGATGGAACATTATGCAGCTTTAAGACAGAATAAACTTATGAAGTATGTAACAACATGGATGGGCCTTGAGAACATTATGCTGAGTGAGACTAGCCAAAAACTAAAGGACAAATACTGTATGGTCTCACTGATATGAACTGACATTAGTGAATAACTTGGAATATGTTGTTGGTAACAGAGATCATCAGGAGATAGAAATAAGGTAAGATATTGAGTAATTGGAACTGAAGGGATACAGACTGTGCAACAGGACTGGATACAAAAACTCAGAAATGGACAGCACAATCCTACCTAACTGTAATATAATTATGTTAAAACACTGAATGAAGCTGCATGTGAGAATGATAGAGGGAGGAGGGCTGGGGACATAAATGAAATCAGAAAGAAAAATAGATGTTAAAGATTGAGATGGTATAATCTAGGAATGCCTAGAGTGTATAACAATAGTGAAATGTACAAGGTACAATTTTAAAAATGTTTTTGCATGAGGAAGAACAAAGGAATGTCATTATTGCAGGGTGCTGAAAATAGATGATAATACTTTAAAATGTCATCTTATGTGTGAGACTAAAGCAAAAAATGTTTATTTGTTACAAAATTTATATTTTGACTAGAGCATTTCCTAATATAACTTATGTAGATAGTTTGATTGAACATCATAAGTACTTGGAATCTCAGATAGGACATGAGATTTTGTTGGTTTGTCCAGAGTGATGCCCCGATGAATCCCAGAGTGATTTGATCAGTGAGTGGAAAGGTATTTGCAAGCCCCTTTCGGGGAATGGTGAGAGCGGGGAGAAATTCAACCTCCCCAGGTCGAATTCTTGATATTCTCACAAGCAGTGTGGACAACCAAAGCTACAGGCTGAGCCCCCAGTCTTGGGGTTTGTTCATATGAAACTTAACCCCACAAAGGATAGGTCAAGTCTACTTAAAATTTAGGCCTAAGAGTCACCCCCAAGAGAGCCTCTTTTGTTGCTCAGATGTGGCCTCTTCCTCCAGCCAACATGATGAGCAGTCTCACCACCCTCCCCCTCTCTGTGTGGGACATGACTCCCAGGGGTGTGGACCTTCCTGGCAACGTGGGACAGAGATCCTGGAATGAGCTGAGACTCAGCCTCAAGGGACTGAGAAAAACCCTAGAATGAGCTGAGAATTCACTTCAAGGGATTGAGAGAACCTTCTCGACCAAAAGGGGGAAGAGTGAAATGAGACAAAGTGTCAATGGCTGAGAGATTCCAAACAGAGTCGAGAGGTTATCCTGGAGGTTATTCTTATGCATTAAGTAGGTATCACCTTGTTGTTCAAGATGTAATGGAGAGGCTGGAGGGAACTGCCTGAAAATGTAGCACTGTGTTCCAGTAGCCATGTTTCTTGATGATGATTGAACAATGATCTTATTGTTTTGTTTGTTGTTAATTTTTTTAATTAATAAAAAAAGCCATTAAAAAAAAGAACTGCAAATTGTAAATAATAAATTCCCATTGTAAAAGCCAACATATATACAGCATTCCGTCAGCATTAGCAAACCAAAACACTAGCCAAAGTGATTTATAGATTCAGTGCAGTCCCAATCAAAATTCTCATGCTCCTCTTTGCAGAAATGGACAAGTCAATCATCAAATTTCTGTGGAAGGGTAAGAAGCCCAAATAGCCAAAATTATCTTGAAGAAGAACAAAGTTGGAGGGCTCACACTTTGAGCACACTCCAATTTTGAAATCTATTACCAAGCTATAGTAATCAAAACAGTGCACAAAGCAGGCACAAGGACAGACATATAGACTAATGGGATAGAATTGAGAGTTCATAAATGAACCCATACAATATGGGTTCAAAATATAGCCAACTAATATTTTTTGAGAAAATTTTAATGAAGGGAAATACGGCCCAAGTTTATCTGCTGATTCAATATAATTCCAAACACATTCCATTTTCTGGGTTTGTGTGAGATTTGCAAACTGATTCTAAAATTTATATAGATGTCCAAAGTCATTGTTTAATAATCTGACACTTCTCAAGACTATAAAGGTGGGGGAGTGTCTTTCAGGATATCAAAACTTACTAGAGGGCGGTATGACGGTGGCTCAGTGGCAGAATTCTCTCCTGCCACGCCAGAGACCGAGGTTTGATTCCCAGTGCCTGCCCTTGCAAAACAAACAAACAAACAAACACACACACAAAAAAAAACTTACTAGAGTAAGTTGCAACAGTAATTACTACAGTGTGGAAGTGGTGTAGGGACAAGGAGGAGGCAGATAGATGAGAACAAAATTCCCAGATCCATCATCTATGTAAACCTGATATATGACAAATCTGGCATTGCAGATTGGTGAGGAAAGCATGAAAATTTCAATGAATGGAACAGGGACATAATTTTCTTTAAGGGATAGAAAATGGACCCTTATTTCACAATGTATACAAAAGTAAATTCCTGCTAAATTAACAACTGACGTAAAAGGCAAAACTATACAACTTTAAGACAAATGATATAATCAAATATCCTTACAACCGTGCAATATGAAGGAATTTCCTAAACAAGGTGCACACACGTATACATACTGTTTTAGCTTCCTAGGCTGCTTATAGCAAACACCATGAAATGGGTCAGGTTAAAGAATGGAAATTTACTTGAGCACAGTTTTGAGGCCGAAAAAATGTCCAAATCGACAGCTAATTGATTTTTGACCAAGTGCAAAGTCTGCCAATGGGGAAAGAATAGTCTCTTCAACAAATGGTGCTGGGAAAACTGTATATTCACATGCAAAAGAATGAAAGTGGACCCCTCCCTTGCACCATATACAAAAATTAACCCAAAATGATTCAATGACCTAAATATAAGAGCTAAACTATGAAATTCTTAGAAGAAAATATAAGGAAATATCTTCAGGATCTTTTATTGGGCCATGGATTCTTAGACTTTATACCAAAAACAAGAGCAACAAAACAAAAAAAATAGACAAATTGTACTTCATCAAAATTAAAAACTTTTGTACAAAGAACATTATCAAGAAATGAAAAGACAACCAGGGAACAGAGTGGGGATAGGGAGAGAATGAGAAGTTAAGACTTAAAATGTACAGGAACAACAGAAAGGTTTTGGTAAGGATGGTGGCGATGGGAGCAGACATTGTGAACATAATTAAAGCACTGAGATACATATCTGATTGTGGTTATAAGGGGAAATGCTAAGTTGTATATATGGGAACAGAATAAAAAAAATCCATGGAACTGCTCTGCACAGTGAACCCTAAGTTAAACCATGGACTATAGTTAATACAGTCATAAAAATGTGCTTTCATCAGTTGTAACAAATGTTCCACACCAATGCAAGGTGTTAATAATAGGGTGGTATATGGGAATCCTGTATTTTATGCATGACTATTCTGAAAACCCACAACTTCTGTAATAAAAAAATTCAACCTTTAGAATGGGAGAAAATATTTGAAAATCGTATTTCTGATTTGGGTTTAATATCCAGAATATATATATTTTAAAAAGCCTCCTGAATTAAAAAACAAAAAGGCTAACAACCCAATTTTTAAAAAATGGGCAAAGAACTTGAATTGACATTTCTCCAAAGATATACAAATGGAGAATAAGCACATGAAAAGATGCTCAACATCATTAACCCAAGGGAAATGTAAATCAAACCCACAAGGAGATACCACATTATACTTACTAGAATGGCTATTATTTTAAAAATGGACAATAACAGGTTCTGGTGAGGATGCCTAAAAAGAAGAACCCTCTTGCATTGTGGTTGCAAATGTAAAATGGTCCAGCCAATGTGGAAAACAGTTTGGCAGTTTCTTAAAAAGTTAAACATAAATCTACCATATGACCCAGCAATTCCACTTAGGAGTCTACTCAAGAGGAATGAAAACATATGTTCATGCAAAGACTTGCACACAAATGTTCATAAAAGCCCAAACTGGAAACAATCCAAATGTCCATCAGCTGCCAAAAGGATAAAGTGTGATATTTCCATATAATGGAGCTCTATTCAGCCATAAAAAGAAATGAAGTACTGATAAATCCTACAACATGGAGGAACCACAAAAACGCTACATTCAGTGAAAGAAGCCAGACCTGAAAGAATATATATTATGTGATTCCATGTGTATGTTACGTATCCAGAGAAGGCAAATTTATAGAGACAGAAAGCAAATCAGTGGCTGCCAAAGGATGGCAGTTTCCTACTATGTCACACCTGACCTCCACCTTGACCCAAATTTACAATCCAATTTACTAATTTGAAATAATACCTAATTTGTCAAGACCAAGCCACATGAGCTATTCAACACTTGAAATATGATTAGTTTCTCTCCTCCCCAGCTACTCTTAACATTGGAGTGTCACAAGCTCAGGCCTCAGATGTCGTGCTTTCTCGTCTCTTGTTTATACCCATCCTTTTGTTGATTTCATCCCACTCACACTCAACTCCCAAATACCCAGCCTGGACCTCTCCCCTGAATTCCAGATTTGTATGCCCAGCTGCTCCTTTACATGGTCTCTGGATGTCTAATAGCCGTCTCAATCTCAGAATGTCTAAAACTGAACTCCCGACTTCCCTGTCCCCAAATGCGCCATATGTAGTCTTCCCCATCTCAGTTAGTTAAAGGCCGCTGCATGACTGAAGCTGCTCAGATATGAGTCATCCTTGCTTCCTCTCTTCCTTTCACACCCACATCCAATCTTTCTGCATATCCCGTGGTCTCTACCTTTAATATATATCCTGAACCTGGCCACCATTATCTCTTGCTTGAATAACTACAATAACCTTCGAACTGATCTCTCTGCTCTACCATTGCCCCTCTACAATGTATTCTCAACACAGCAACCCCAGTGATTCTCTGAAAAAATGTAAGTCAGATCATGTAACCCCTAAATCCTTACAGTGGCCTACAAGGCCCTCCCCTTCTGGTCCCTGTTCCTTTCTGAGCACATCTCCTCCCGCTCTCCCATTCCTCCAACACCTCCAGCTCAGGGCCTGTACATTGGCCATTTCCTCTGTCTGGACCATTTGCACAGTTTATCTATCAAGAAAGAGTGTTGAGTTGTACTGAGTGCCTTTTCTGTGTTTATTGAAATAGCCATGGTCTTATTCTTCCATTCTATTTATGTAGTATATCACATTGATTAATTTTTGTATGTTGAAGCACCCTTACATTCCTGGGATAAATCTCACTTTGTTTATTATATCCCACAGAATATAATCTTTTAAATATGCTTTTGGGTTTGGTTTGCCAGTATTTTGTTATGGATTTTTGCATCTATATCAAAAGGGAAATTGGTCTGAACTTTTTTGTGTGATGTCTTTATCAGGCTTTTGTATCAAAATAATGCTGACTTTTAGAATGAATTAGAAGTATTCCCTTTGCTTAAATTCTTTGGATGAGTTTGAGAAGGATTGGTGTCAATTCTTCTTTAAATGTTTGGTAAAATTCACCAGTGAAGCCATTTGTTCCTGGACTTTTTTTTTGGTAGAAGGTTTCGAGTATTGATTCAGTCTCTGTACTTGGTATATGTTTGCTGAGGTTTTCTTGAGTCAATTTAGGGAAATTGTGTATTTCTAGGAATTTTTCCATTTTTTCTAGATTATCTAATTTTTTGACATATAATTGTTCATGATATTCTTTTGTAATTCTTTTTATTTCTGTAAGGTCAGTAGTGATCTCATCGTCCTCCTTTCTGATTTTAACTATTTGCATCTTTTCTCTTTTTTCTTTGTCAGTCTAATTAAAACTTTGTCAATTTAATTTTTCTCAAAGAACCAATTTATTGTTTATTCTCTCAATTGTTTTTCTATTCTCTATTTCATTTATCTCTGCTCTAATTTAAATTATTTCCTTTCTTCTGCTGACTTTGATTTACTTTGCTTTTTTTTCTAGTTCCTCAAGATATGAAGTTACATTATTAAATTGAGATCTTCTTTTTTAATACATGTTCATGCTGTAAATTTCTCTCTGAACTCTGCCTTCACTGCATGTCATAAGTTTTGGTATGTTTTGTCCTCGACTTCATTTACCTCTACATTTTCTAATTTCCCTTGTAATGGCTTCCTTAAGTCATTGGTTGTTGAAGAGTGCGCCGTTTACTTTCCATCCCTACAGCTATCTAAAGGCTCAGTTCTTTCACCACCTCCCCTAGTCACCCTGTAAGAAAATTAAGTTTAGCTTTCACTCAAGATGGTGCAAGAAAGGGCTGCAGAACAACTCAGGCTGCAGGCAGGGAAAGAGAGCACCTCGGATGCAAGCCAAGAATTGGCACCAAACGAGTAGAAACAAGTTTAAATAAATAACGGCTGGAGTCATTGAAATGTAAAATGTAATCAAAAGGGGAAACCTTCCAGGGGAAATTTGAATTAGTTAGACTATCCGGATAGGCTGTTACTCCAGGATTATCCAATCAGCAGAGAAACAGGGGCGCGGACTGCGTGCTAAGTTTAGGACATAAATACCTGTGGGGATTTCCCGTTTGGCACGCTGACCACCATTTTTCCGGCAGGCGCCTGTTCTTGCAAGATTGTGGATAAATTATTTTCTTCTCCACAATCAGGTGAGCGCTTACTCTCTTTCAAGTACAGTGTTCTTTCTAATAGCCCAATTTAAATTGAAGCCACCCCTTCATCCCATCCAGCAATTCCTACCTACCTCCTCTTCTGCTTTATATCTCTTTTTCACACTTATCACTATCTGACCTGCTGAAAGTACTTATTTGTTTGTGTTCATGAAAGCTGGAAGTTCTGTTTGTTTTGCTCACCGCTGGATTTTGAGGGCTTAGAAAAGTGTGCAACACAAAGGAGGTAACAATAAAAAGGTGTTGAGTGATTGCACTGTTACAGCCTTGTGGCCCAGTTCGCAGGGGGTTCATCTTCCCTCTCCAGAAGCTGAAGGGTCTCTGCAAGATCCCTCACTAGCAGCACTGGACTTCAGGTCGCAGTTTTCCTGTCAGTTACAGCCACTTCTCATCGTCTCCATTCCCTCCGGTCTGGGTTCTGACAGCAGCCTCCTAGGTGTCCCCCTTCCCTCTTGCTCTCATCCAATCCATGGTCCACACGGCAGCTAATGATCTTTTTAAAAAAAATGCGAATCAGCTTGTCAGTCCTCCACTCCCCCCAGGGAATCTATCCCCCTCCCCTAACTTGTTTGAGTTAGGGTAATTCAAGGTCTCTCCCGCTCCCAGGCCTCTGTCTGGCCCATGGCTATCCCATGCTTTCCTCATTCCTCTTGCAGGGCAATCCCTGGCTTTCAATTTTGGTTTGAGGGCCTCTGCACAAGCAGTTCCCTAATCTGGAACATTCTTTCCCCCATTCTTTGCCTGCAGCAGTATGGCCCAAAAGCAGTTTAGAGGAACTTCAGCAGAACCACTCACCCCATATATATATAAACATATGATCTAAATAAAAACAATGAGACTGCAAACAGAGTTTGAAGGCAAGTCTGGCCCCCAAAGCCCACCTTCTGACAAGATTCCAACCAGATGGCTGCTCTTAGGTCCAGGTGTATGGCAATTCTGGGCCCTCAGTTGTTTGTATCCCTACCTCTCCCTTCAGGTCTCAGCCACGTGTCACTCATTCCAAGAGGCTCTCCCATCATGACCCCCTTGTCCAAATCAGGTCTGCTCATAGCATCACACTTAACCTTCATAGCATTCATTCCAATCTTGTGTTTTATCTTTTATTGGTTTTTATTTATAACCTATCTCTTCCATTTAAGCTTCATAAAGTCAAGAATCTTGCCTGCTTTGCTCATTACTTTATCCCTAATGTCTCACCGACTGTTCCTTTGGAAGGAAGTCCTTTGCTCAGAAGAAGTGCTCAGTGAAACTGTATTAGACAGGTTCTCCAGAGAAACAGCACCAATAGAATATATTTACACACACACACATATAGATGTATTTCCTATATATAGATATAGAGAATAAGGAATTGGGTCATGAGATTGTGAGGGCTACTGAATTGCATAGGCAGGTCAGAGGCTGATAACTAACTCTGGATGGAGTGATTATGAAGTCTTCAGTTTGAGTCTGTAGGGAGGCCAAGGAAGGTAGAGGATATACCTTGGAGGCAGAATTCCTCCTGATTCTCAGTTCTCCCTTAAGACCTCCAACTGATTGAATGAGGTTCACCCACCTTTTGGACGGCAATCTTCCTTACCTTAGGTCCACTGAATGTAGATGCTAATTCTATCTGTGAGATACCACCATAGTAACAACCAGGCCAATGTTTGACCAAACAACGGAACACCATAAGCTAGCTAAGTCAGTACATGAAATTAACCATCACAGAGTGCACACGAGAGAAGAGAGACAACTATGGAAGATGAAAATGATGCAAAGGAAGACAGACTTGCAGCCAGCTCTGTTCTCCCTTCCTTGAAAGGAATACCCAGCAAGCTACCTTGCCCTGCCCTGCCCCACCAAGAAAGGCAGTTCTGGCACAACTCCAGCTTCCTCCCACAAGATACAAAGAAATCCGTTCTGTAGTTGGTCCTCGTTTTCTGAGTCATCTGCTTTGGGAGCAAAGAGCCTGCAAGGTGATGAGCAAGAACAGATACTGGTGTCCTAACTGCACGGTTTTGAAATTCACAGCCTGGCTTCTTTGCAACACTGTTCTCCCTGGGGCTATGGTTACAGCAGCCTGGGCTTGAACTCTGGGAGCCCAGGTGCTATCTTATGCAACCTGCTTAGCTTGGCGCAAACCATACATTTTCTATCTTTGAGTTCTCAGCTGTTAAGTGGGAATCATGATAATAACCATAGTCATAATGTGACTGTCACAGGACCAAAAGACACAGTGGACATGAAAGAGTATGATAAACTGGGGAGTTCAGAATGAGCAGAAGTGGTAATTACCACTCCACCTGCCCAGGAGATTCACATCTGCCAGGCGTGGATCAGTGTGACTGTGTAGGTAACAGATCCCAGGCCCCTAGGCTAAGTCCCCAGGGAGGGACCCACATCACCCATGTGACAGTCCTCATGTGAACAGGGAAGAATTTTCTTCAGAATAAATACGACATGAGTTTGCCAGCTGATTATGTGTGTTTGTTTTGGAGGTGCACCCCACCTACTTTGCAGGAATTAAACTAGCCGCTTGGAATGATTAAGGCATGTTTTGATAAGGGTTTATTTATCACCATAAATCAATCAATATACAGGGCCAGGGGAAATCTACTCAGGGTAATATTAAACTCTGTCATTTTTATGAGCATATTTACAACTGAGGGTTAGTCCCGTGTTATCTGTGTATACGGTTGAGGCCCAGTGGCCTCAAGTCCAAGATCTACAGTTTAGCAAGTTCTGGTTAAAAGCAAGACATTACAAGGGTTTGCACAACCTACAGAGGCTCAAAAAGACTGTACGAGCTCTTTCCGGCATCATTCACAAATGGGTCATGTGGTTGGTGCCTCAGATTGTCTCTGAAATTCTGACTTAAAATGGTATTAGCTCGGGCGGGCCATGGTGGCTCAGCAGGCAGAGTTCTCGCCTGCCATGCCAGAGACCCAGGTTGGATTCCTGGTGCCTGCCCATGCAAAAAATTAATAAATAAATAATAACCTCTCCCTTTAAAAAGAAAAAAGGGGGGTTAGCTCTATGGGTCTACAGGGTGACATCCCTGGAATGTGGAAATCAGGTTGCCCTCTAAGTTAAACCCTTCAAGTCCACCCTTGGTGGTAGGATTAGTTATCTCCAGGAAGCAACAGAGGAATAGGACACCTCCCAGGTGAAAGCAGGAAGAACTCGGTTTGGAAATTCAATGTAGGCATGCCTGAATGTGAAGGAAGTAGGAGGAGCCTAATTAAATCTCAGAAAATCTTGTGAACAGAAACTGGCTGCAGAGTCTTCTTGGAAGACACCGGAGAGGATCTGTCTGTCTCTGCAGCACTAACCAGAACTGATGGGGACCCAAGAGGCTGCCAGGAGAATGGGTCCCACCAGCAATTATATCCCCATGGAGATAAAACCGTCCCACCTGAATGACACCTAATGTATCATTTGCATGATTCCTTTCGCTTTGACTTCCTCCGCAAGGGACAGCATGCACGGAGCAGCCACCATGAGTGTCCTGGACTCCTTGGCAGTTGTAATTCTCATTACAAATTAATAGTTTATAATTTTGACTAAGACTTTCTAATCTGTTTGTTCTTCTCTGAACCTAAATCAACCCTGATTTTAGAATTGCAAAGCTGATATCCAGACCCCAAATCTGGGATGGTGACTGTGTAGCAGTAAGCCACCACTCTTTTGGTCCATGCCCACTGCACACGTTCTTAATCATATTAACTGATAACTGATCCATCTCCACAACCTGTCCTAGGCATTTCTACTACCATCAACAGGACTCGGCACGTGAGGAGAAAAACATCTACCATCACAGCCCAGAGCCGGACTCTACCAGTCTTTTTAATAAAAACACCTATCTTTTTTTTTGCATTAAAAAAGAGCTCCATGTATAGAAAAAGGAGTGAAATACATTGAAGCTAAAAGAGAATCTAAGTAACAAATGAGTATGACTGCTGAATCATTATATTGGTAATTCTTTTAGCCTCCAGTACCTTAGAGCAACTAGAAGTAAAAAACCTAAAATTGTGGAATTGTAACCCTTACCAAACTCTGAAACCTGTTCTACCACTAATTGTTGGAATGTGCTTTGAAATTTATTGATTTTCTGTGTATATGTTATTTTTCACATGCACACAAATATTTCTTCTAGCCTCCAGTGTTTTGGAGCAGCTAGAAGGAAAAATCTGCAATAGTAGAATTTTAACCCATTAACAAACTCTGAAATCTGTTCTGTTACTACTTGCTGAAGGGTACTCTGACAATTATTGTTTTTTCTTTCTTTTCTTTGTATGTTATATTTAACGATAAGTGTTTAAAGAAGAGAATCTAAGTAGAAATGTACTAAATGAATCTTACTTGCAGAGGAAGAGCCCCTGCTCTTATTTCCGTATTTTTCTAAATATTCTATGCATCTTTGTGACATATAGTGAAATAGAGAGCCCTTTAAATTTTAAAAATTACTCTTTGAGGACACAAAAGCATTTGAGAAGGAGAATGGGAAAGTACCCTGAGGACTGAAAAGAGACTACCTGAACTTCACTAAAACATTCTCATATGTTGCAAGTACAGGAAAAAACACCCTTCCTGGGGCTGATCAAGCTTGGGGGTCTGAGGTGGGCTTGCAAATACAAGGTGTCCCTACTAAGGACAACCAGTGCTAGGGGTGAACTGCTGGGACAGTCCCCCCCGACCTTGTTGTCTCAACCACAGGAAATTACAATTCCCCAGAAGGGACATGGTGAAGGGGCAGGATTGGTTTAACCCGATCCACTTGTGTCCAAAAGTGTACTACGGGGTGTCCTGACTAGCTCATCTTTGTAAATCTGCAAATCCTCATTGTGAAAGAGACAAACTCGTCCATGCTTGACCATTCCCTCAAGTGAGGGTTGCTGTTTTGGTGCAGTCAGATGGGGTATGTTTTGTCTTCCATTTTTAAGAAAGAGTAGATGGACCCCAGAGAAGAAAAATCTTAGATTTTGACAATGTCAAAAGCATACCGCAAGTAAAACAGTAAAATTGGATGTTGGGGGAAAGAGGGGCGGTTCTCAACTTTTCTACTTGCCCATAAACCAGATGAGCCTTGGGCGGTACGCTGTGCCTGCCCCTCAGCTACCACTGACTTGCATAACAGATGTTGGCACCTGAAGTTTCAACGGCAGGTTAATAATTTTTGCTTCTGCATGAAAATAAGGTGCACTTGAGATCTGCTTCCAAAAGAATATGGAGCTCAACACACACAAACACCAAGCTTTCTACATCACCTGCCCCTCCCACCTTTGAAAGAAAGGAAAGCTCCTTGGAAAACACTGTAAGTAGACTGGCTTCAAACTTTTTTTTAAACATCAATACTGGGTAATTGGCTCATACACGTACCCACTTTATACCAAGCTTCCTGCTGCATTTTATATTTCCCAATAAAGGACACAGTAAAGGGCTGGAAGTGGCATAATTTGACACACCTCGTGTCCAGAGTGTCATAATGGGTCAGGGTTAGACCACCTCTGCAAATCTCTAATAACCACTTCTTTTCTTCCAGGCTTTCTGTAACCAAGGCCTGTAAACAGCGCCACCTCTGGGCGAAGTGTTGTACATCTCAGCTTCCTCACCCAATCATGGGGAGAGAATGCCCAAATTTGGGGAGCAATGAATCCAGTTAAGACTTGAGTCCCCTTAGAGAAAAAAATGGAATATTATTGTGGGCCAGGCTGCTAGGAACAGCAGCCTGTTCTGAGAACATTATCAGAACTAAGAGCATTGAACAGAAATGGAAATTCTGAAGGGGAGGAGATGAGATCTCATCTCAAGTGAGGAGAATCTACCATGAGAAAAATGAGCACTCAAGTGGCAGAGGACAAAGCACAATTCTTCAAGGGGGAGGGAGGAGTGCTAGGTTATGTGCTTCTTGATCTCTGCTGGAAATGCACACACAAGAGGAACCCTGGGCTGATGGGAGGAGTGAGCTCAGGAGCACAGGAGGCCTGTGCCGTACTCTTCTCTGCTCTGGACCAAAAATTAAAGCTGGACCAGTGGGAATCATGTTGCACTTTGCACAACATGATCCACTTTGCCTAGGAAAGAAAATGCAAGGAAACAGGAGGTGGGTGAATCAGGCTGTGTATGCACGAGGAGGGGATCAGTAACACTCGGTTGAATAAATGAGCAAAGCTGTAGGGAGAGACTCTGAGCCCAGGGGAAGCCTGAGGCAGTAAAAGCTGCAGCTCTGACCAGCTCTGGGCCTGCAGCCTCCTCCTATTCTGAATCCCTAATGCTCAGCCCACAGCTCTGGAGACCAGTCCTGTGATACTGGCTGCCCTCCCAGCCCCCCAACCAGCACTGACTAGGATCGTAAAGTGAAGTCAGAGGTGGGTACCGCTGGGCAAGTTCCAAAACCTGACCTTGTGTGCCAAGCATCCAGCTACACTCTGGCCTGGATGCATGGAGGTGGGTAGAAAGGGGTCGAGCCACCAATGTCAACAGCTGACTACTACTTTTTTGGTTACTACTGGTGCAAAACAGTGTTTCTAGGGATAATGTGAGGTTGTGCATGTTTATTCTACATCTGGTCACAGTAAATCTCACATAGCCAGACCAGAGCCAGGCTGAGAGTGCCACATGGCTACAAAGCAGTTGGAGAAAACAAGAGTGCTGGGGAAATCCCTGGACTGTCTGCTCCATTAGGCACCATTCTTGGCAGAAAGTACATGCGCCTCTTTGGGCCTACCCAAGGGCACTGAGGCCACACTCCCATCTCCAGGTGCCAGGGACGTCTCTGAAGGATTGTCCTGATTTGGAGCTTCCAAAATCCTGGGTGTCCGTCTGGAAGCCAACCCTGGTTCCAACAAGTAATTCTGATGCTAGGCTCTGCCAGAGTCTCGTGCATCTGGAGGCAGCTCTGAGGCTAATAAGGGGCCTCAGGCTGGACCACAGAGCAGCCCCAGGGGCTTCAGGAACGCCGATCTTTTCTGCGGAGTTTGTTTCCCACCTGGGACCCCCGTTGGGCAGCTTTGACCAGGCCTTTGAACTGTCCCTGCAGCTTCACCTTCTTCCTGCAGGGATGAAGAACAGGAGGGTCACACCGTACTGAGAACAGGTAGCCTTCCCGTTATGTCAAAAGATGGCTCACCCCAAGTGCCAGCAGGGACTGGGGGAGTGCACTGCCAGGCACAGGAACATGTGATCAGGCAGACACGTGCACAGCTCCAGCTTCCCCACGATACAGCCTGGACTTGGCTGTCCCACTTGGGGCATGATCCCCCAGGACAGAGCAATTGCTCTTTCCGATACCTCTTTAAATGTATGTGCAGAGAGGACTGAAGCTCACTCTGCCCACCCGTCCTTCCATCTAAAGGTAACTTTTATTCAGAACACACTGCATGGTTGCAGTTTAGAACATGGTCCTCCTATCTGTGCAATGTTAATTTCCAAAGCCTCTCGCATACGCTACCTTATGTGACCCCTAAGAATCTGACTTAATGGCCCAAAGTTGGAAACAACCTAAATTTCCCACCAATGGGGGATTAGTGAGACAAATTACACAAAGCTATTTGAAATGATGACTGTAGAGGTGTATATGCTAGAAAATGCTTTTATGTCATATCACATTTAAAAAGCAGTTGAAATCATAATATATATACACCAACTACATATATGTGCATCTTAAAAATGAAAACTGGCAGACTAGAGCAGTGGAGTTTAATGAGACCAGGCCTGCCTTCCTTAGTGTCGAGCCCCCCACCCCAGCACAAAACCATACCTGCGGTTGAGCTTGGTTCTGTTGAGGGGGATGTAGGCGTAGGGGTCGAGCCGACCTTTCTTCTTCACATCACCCTTGGCTTTCTGCTCGTTCAAAGAAACAGGCACTGGGAGTGCTGCATCCCCTTCTGGCCCTCCCCAAGCTCCACAGGCACGACCCCCTGCCCTTCAGTCTCTGCCTTAGGTGGTACCAAAGAGTCCCGGGAACCCTGGAAGGTCACTCAACAAAGGTCCTTAACCTCAAATGTCAACAAAGGCTCAATGTGTCCCCTTCTTCCTCCCTGGCCTCCATCTGGCTGCACAAGGCCGCCTCTCCAGGATGGTGCTGGGCACAGATGTCCTGGCCCCTTTCCCAGGTACTCTGCCAAGGTGGCAGCGCTGCACCTACTCGCCCCTCCATGACACCAGTCCAGAAGGCCCCTCTCCCCTGCCCACAGCTCTTACCTTGGCCTTGTATTCAGCCCCAGGCGCAGCCTTCTTGGCCACAGGGCGATGGATGCCAGAGCCTCCAGCTACAAGGGGACATGGAGACCTTAAGTCAGATAAAGGCAGGGGACTCCTCCTCCTGGAGGGTGCCCAAAAGCTGAAGAAGGTAATGGGCACCTTCTCTTTGGAGAGCTGCCGGGGCAGAAGGGGAAGGCGAGGAACTTGGCTCTGTTCTCTACGAACCCAGGACAAAGCTCTCCTTCGAGGATGGACTATCCAGGGATCCAACAGTTGGGCCACTGAGTTCCTCAGACTGAGACAGAATCCCCAGAGACCTCTATGTATTTTCTACTAACATAAAAGCACCCCACACTCTTCAGAGCTAAAACTGGTCCATTTGTTCTAGGAGAAAGAACACAGGCTTTGAAGTCAGATGGACCTGTGTTCAATAACCAGCTGCCACTTATTAGCTCCAACCTTGGGCGAGTCTCCTTCTAGAGCCTCTTAACTTCATCTACAAAATGAGCTACTTTTAATTTCAAAGGCTTTCTCCTTTATCTCATTTGGGCTTCACACCAACACTGTGAGATAGAAAGGCAGGGATCCATCCCATTGCCCAGATAGGAAAATGGCGGCTTAGGTCACAGTTGTTTCCGGCCTGGACTCTGACAGTCATAGATGGAACCCTGCAAAGCTGACTCAGGAGCACTCTTGGAGATGACTAGGATGAATCCTTCTTTCACAGATGAGAAACTAGAAGGTCAGAGAGGGGCAGTGTGACTGGGTCAGGGTCACAAAGCAAAGCAGCAGTCAGGTGAGGAGCTCTGAATGCAGGCTTTCTGCTTCTTGTTCGGTGCTATTTCTTTTGCACCTCAGAGCAGAAGAGAAGAGCTGGGCCCAGACTTGTGGGGTTACAGGAGAAGGAGCCGTGGTTCTCCAGCTAGGTTACCGTGCCTCTAAGGAGGGGTGCACCTGCTACGGGGGTCAGGACGTTTCTACAGGAGCCCCTGGACCATGAGGTACACAGCAAGGGCTGTGCTGTAAAGACTGCCCTGGGAGGAAGGAGGCAGAGGGGAAGTAACACAGGCCTCCTCTAGCACTGGACACCGCCTTGGTATTTCTAGCAGCTGCTCAGGAGAGGGAGACAGCTTGGGGTCCCCTAGACAAATGTATAGGGGAACCCCCTTGGACCAATACCAACCCTCCCAATTCCCATGCTCAACAAGGACAAAGTGACTTCTCTAAACCTGGCCTGACTCAGGCCTGGAATTTTTGAGGCAGAAATACTTCCTAGGAGTGGGCTGCCAGCCTCACAGGAGGCCTGCGTGGGAGGAGAGGATCGGGGCACAGAAGCTCCCTGGAGGGGCTGGGGGTCCCATGTTCATCTCCTAACTCCCAGGCTCCCCCTCACCCCCTCATTCCTGGCCCTCTTAGTCCCCAGCTCACTGCTGGGTAACTATCAGCCCATCTATCTTTGTGCCAAGGGCAGTTAGGCTCTGCTGTCCCTCCCCAAGCAGGTGACAGAGACCAGCATGTCCCAGGAGAGACCAGAGCCTCACCTTGATACTGAGGGGGCATCTCCAGCTCTTCATCATCCTCAGCCTCTTTCTGCTGCTTAAGCTTCTGATGTTTTTTCTATAAAGAGAGAAATAGGAAGTTAGTGAACAAGGGGATGGGATCATCCTCAACAACGATAACAGTAAAAGCAGAGGTCATCTGCATTGAGCATGAAAGGTTCCTAATTCACAGATGTGAAAATAAGGCTCAGGAAGGGCAAGGAACTATCCGAGATCAAACAGCAAGGAAGTATAGGTTCTAGCCCAGCTCCTGACTGCAGGGCTTGTCACAATTGCTCCACTGCTCTGCCTCCATGCAGAACCCCGCCTGCCCATCTGGGCACCCCAACCCTCAGCTTAGCATCCTTCTTCCTAACGGAAAATGAAGTCTTCAGCCTTGACAGAACAGCTTTACTCATTCTTCACCTCACACAAACTGTACTCTACCTTCCTCTGATTCCTCACTAAGTGCCAGGCCCTGGGGACACAGATGACAGAAGCAGTTATTATGATAGATTGGGAGTACTTTACCCTCATTGGTTCAGGCAGGGCCAGTTAGAAGTCTGTCCCATGCTGGGCAGAGGCGAGTGCCAGGTCAAGGGGGATAATGGGGGCAGGGATGTTAAGTGCTTGGGCAGAAAGACCTGGGTTTAAACCCCTACTACTACCACCACCATTTGGCATTTAATGAGCCCTGTCATCTTGGGCTAGGTGTAAGGAGTGTGATGTACCTCTGGAAGCCCCTTTCTGGAAACAGGAATGATAAAGTGCTCCTATCTTCCATGAGGGATAATTCAAGGAATGCCTGGCACAGCGTGCACCCCTCAAATGGTGGATGCCCCCACCCTATGCAGGAGCCTCCCCCTTGGAGCACACAGGCCACTTGTGGCCCTTCCATCCATACAGCACATGGAGAGACTCGGATGGGGCTTTGCCTCTTTTCCTTCCACTGGATAACTCGGCCAGCACTAACTGCCACCACCAAGAGCTTCAGAACAATCCAAACCCCACCCACCGTGCTTAGCCATCACATCTCCTCCCTGCCACGGGCACCCACATCCCTCTAGACTGGCCACCATGTGTATCTGTGAAGATTCTAGAAACAGAGCAGGTGGCGGTAGGGAGGAATCTGGGGATGAGAAGGGGGTGCTGGGCCCAAGGCTTAGGGCAGAGCCCATGGGCCTCCACTCAGCAGTGATTACTCACATTCCTGACACCCATGTCTTCCATCAGGTCAACCATCTCTTCATCCTCACCTGGAAGGAAGAGAGGCCTGTGGGCACTCCGGGAGCCCTGCTGTTTCCCCAAAGCCCACCCTGTCCTCCTGCTGCATCCTGATTCATCCAGCAGAGACAGCTGCCAAGTCTAGCCCCAGGAAATTTGCCTTCCCCAGAAGTTCTCCTTCTGTGGCAGAGAAGTTCTCCTTCTGTGGCAGACAAGAACCCCAAATGCTGCCCCTCTCTCCTTCCCATCCCAGTCCCGGGGGACAATGTCCCCTCAAGGAGGCAGTGACCCCATTTCTGTGGTGAATGTGACGATGTTTGAGGCTCTAAGAAAGCCCTGAGATTCCTGGGAGTACAGGCACTCCCCCGGCCCCACATATGCCCCTGCTTTGCCAGGAGGACTACAAACCTTTTTCATTTGCCCTGAATGTGCTGGGCACTATGTGGGGATATAAAGAAGGATGAAACTGACCACCTTGACGGAAGACAAATTTAAGCAACCGAAAACCAAGTCATAAAGCAAAACCAAAAAATACCAGTACAGGACTAGACTTGGCGGGATTTCTGAGGGAAGAGGCCTGAAGGCTGAGATGCCAGAGAAAGGCCATGAAAGAAACCATGAATTGTATCTTATAGAGCAAGGACGGCTTGGAGAGACAGAAAGCAAGAAGGGGGATTCTCAGGATCAGGAATACATGGGCAGAAAGGGACCAAGGGGACCAGGAGTGAAAGGGGAGCAGCAAAGAGCCAGATAAGGTAATAACAGTCACATTCACTCCAAGCCACACACGTCACCTCCTTTCATCCTTCTAACAACTCTGGGAAGGATGTACTGGTACTCGGTCCACTTTGCAGGTGAAAAAACTGAGGCACAGAGAGGGTGAATAATTGCTCAGTCACACAATGGTGCATGAGCTGGCCAGGATCCAAACTCAGCCAGTCTGACTTGCAAATCCAAGCATAGCACTAGCTCTGCTTGAGGACAAACAAGATTATGTGTGCCTAGAAATGTGAGAAGGGCACTAGGGACTACCAGAGGCAGCACTGAGGGGGGCTGGCCAGGGAGCTACAGCAAGCTAAGGACAGGAGGGCATGGCAGAGGGAACTGAAAAAAAGGAAAGACAGAGTTTTAGAAGACATAAGCTTTTGTGATTTAATGGACGGCTAAGTGGAGAGAGGGAGCAAGAAAAAGCTAGATGACTCCAAGAAGTTATGACCGGGTAACCCCTGGATAACAAGAGACAATGGAACTGGAAAATGGGGAGGGTCTGAGTTTGGCTCTTTCTACCTTTAAAATGAGCTTCAGGGCCTCAGCCAAGTTTACATTAAAAAAAAAAAGTCTGGGGGGAGAATAACAAGAGTGAATCTAACATGGTAAGGGCAAAGCACTGTTTTGTGAAGATTTTGTTTGAATTATAAATGTATTATACGAATGGCTGGGCAGCCGGAAGGATTCCTTAACATGGTTAAAAAAGTTTGAGAACTGTGGGACATGACTCCCAGGGGTGTGGACCGCCCTGGCAACGTGGGATGGAGATCCTGGAATGAGCTGAGACTCAGCATCAAGGGACTGAGAAAAACCCTAGAATAAGCTGAGAATTAACATCAAGGGATTGAGAGAATCTTCTCTATCAAAAGGGGGAAGAGTAAAATGAGACAAAGTGTCAATGGCTGAGAGATTCCAAACAGAGTCGAGAGGTTATCCTGGAGGTTATTCTTACGCATTAAGTAGATATCACCTTGTTGTTCAAGATGTAGTGGAGAAGCTGGAGGGAATTGCCTGAAAATGTAGTGCTGTGTTCCAGTAGCCATGTTTCTTGATGATGATTGAACAATGATATAGCTTTCACAATGAGACTCTGTGAATGTGAAAACCTTATGTCTGATGCTCCTTTTAACTACTATATCAACAGAAGAGTAGAACATATGGAATAAAAATAAATAATAGGGGGAACAAATGTTAAAATAAATTCAGTTTGAAATGCTAGTGGTAAATGAAAGCGAGGGGTAAGTGGTATGGTATGCAAAGTCTGTTGTCTTTTTATTTCTTTTTCTAAATCGATGCAAATGTACTACGAAATGATGAATATGCAACTATGTGATGATATTAAGATTACTGATTGTATATGTAGAATGGAATGATATCTAAATGTTTTGTTTGTTAATTTTTTTTAATTAATAAAATAAAGTTTAAAAAAAAAAAGTTTGAGAACTGAAAAAGTTTAAGATAGAGGTTCCTGGTATGTTTTCACTTTTGCTTCCCCAACCAAGGGCCAGCGAATGAAGGAATGAATGAGTGAGTGGATGGACGAAGGCATCCCTGGCCCAGACCAGAAGCAGCTGCGTTTCCCGAATGGGTAGGTGGCCTCACCTTTGGTGTCCGACTCATCCTCCGTCTTGTCATCTTCCTCCTCCCGGATGATGAGCCGGCCATCGGCGCTCACCTTGAAGCCGTGGTCCTTCCGCCTGCCCCGGCCGGGCCCCGGCTGCGTGGCTGGGGTGGCAGAGCTCAGCAGTGAGGAGGTGGAAGGCCAGCACTGACCCACTCCCCCCTCGCCGTAACCAATGGGCCCTGGTCTGTGCCCCTGAACGTGCCCTCCAGGCTCTGGCCCACAGCGATGCCCAGTGAGTGAGGAGTGTCCACTGGCCAGCACAAACTCCCGCTTCCTCCAAAAACCATGCACCAAGCCTGTCCTCAGAAGTGATGGCCGGCTGCTTACCAAGGACTCGCTGGGCCACCTTGGGGTCCAGGAAGTTGAGGGGCTCGTCTCCTCCACCTTCCTTCAGCCACGCCCTGCTCCTCTGACGGGTCAGCTTCCGCCGCTCCTTTCCCTGGCTCCTTTCCTCCTCCACATTGTCCTCCTCGCCCTCTGAGTCAGCCAAAATCTCCTCGATGCTGAGAACAGAGAAGCCCCAGGTCAGAGGCACTGCCGAGGTGTCAGGGATGCAGGGTGCCGCCTGGTGGGGCCCTGGTGGGAAGAGCCCAGGTCTCAGGAGCCTTGCCAAGGCCTTCACCTGTCGCCTCTGCCCTGGGTGGGGTCCTCCTCTTCATCTTCTTCCTCCCCGCCAGCTGCCTGCTTCAGGGCACGCTGCCTCTTGGCCCGGGCCTCGGCCTTCCGGATATTTACCAGGACCCTGTGGTACTCCTCAGGCAGCAGCCCCTTCACCAGCTCAAATCTGATGGTAGCAAAGAAGGGCCGGTGAGGGCAGTGGTCAGAAGCAGGTGTTCAGCGCAAGCCCTCCCAGGCCACAGCAGAGGGACCTTGTCTCCCACCTGGTCCCTGGGATCTGAAGCCCCTCAACCCCTCCCCTGCTCCCTCCCATCCTGATTCTGCCCACAGACCCAAACTTGCGGATGAACTTGGTGAACAGGTTCCGAAGTTTCATGCGGAAATGCCGCCGCATATCATCTGAAAGCTTCCCGATGGCTTCCATCTGCCAGACAGAGCACCAGGGCTGCACAATGGGTAGGGGACTGCCTCCCACCATGCCTACCCCTTTCAGCACTGTCCAGATCAGGGGCACAGGATGACAAGGCCCGGCTAAGAGGTAGGGTCGGAGTGGGCTTGTTCCTGACCACCTCTGGTCCAATCACACAACCTGGGCAGCCCTTCTTCCCCCACAAACGCTCCTTCATGACACCGTACTGATTACCCTACTACCCCACCAAGATTATGGTTGAACAGTGGTTGGCACTTCCCATGCATTACCTCAATAAATCCTTAGAACTCAATGAGGTAGATGCTATTATTATCCACAATTTACAGATGAGGAAACTGAGAGTCAGAGAGTTAAGGGGCTGCTAAACGGCTTCAGTAGCAGAGGTAGGAGTCTAGTCCAGGTCTATCTAAATCCCTGCCCACACTTTCCCCTACAGTTTATCTTTCTCAGTTCTATACTCCTCACTTCCATTGCACTGTGTTATTCTCTGGCTTGACTATTTTCAAGCTTTACCCATTTGTAGCAGCTCTTACTATCTGAAGAGTCTCTCAATGGTATTGGAGGGACAGGGACCACCATCCTAAGGGATCAGACTGATCCTCTGAAGGGATTTTATAAATCCTAATGCCCCTGTTGCAGGTCACTGCTTGGGTTGCTCTACCTTTCTCTGTAGGCTCTGGAGGGCAGGGGCAGGACACCCTAACTCACATCTGTCCCTTCCTGCCTTGACCCACAGCCAGACACCAAAAGGGACCCAGAGGTCAGATGTGGCTCAGCCCAGCTGGAATTAGGAAGCTGAGGCAACAAGTGTGGTACACAGAGGGTTTGGATTATTAGGCCTAGTTTGTCCCAAGCCGTATGTCCTGCTGGGTTATGCTCCACTTAGGCTGGTGGAGCCATGCACCCAATTCCAAAGAACTCTTCAGACTTTCTGCAGCCCTTGCAGGGGGTATCCAGAGGATTTGCTGAGAACCACAGGAAGGTTCAAATGAATGTTGAGGGGAAAAAAGCAAGATGAGGGCCCTGCAGATGGAGAGCCCAGAGTTCTGAGCCATGGGTTCTGGCCCCAGTACTGCTGGTGACCAGCACCGTGACCTCGGGAAATCCTGGGTCTCTGGGGAGCCTCAGTTTCCCTCTCTGTATCAGGGGTAGCCCTGCTCATTTGGCTATTGCTCTGCAGAGACCCTGGTTCCCTGGAGGGGCTGTGGTGGGTGAAGAGGGGCAGCCTGGGCACTGCACCTCTCCTTGCATACACCAGGGTGGCATACCCCTGCTCATCCCATTCCAGGGCTTCTGCATGACCTACTGTTGCACAAAATTGTATGTGGAGCTTGGAGGCCTGCTTACAACCCCACTCCCATCCTAAGGGGAGGGGCACTCACCACCAGCTGCACGTGCTTGGCCAGGTGCACCACGTCCATGACCACCAGTGCCACCTTGATGAAGCCCAGTGCAGACTTGACCACATCGCGGGTGCGGGAGGCCAGGAGCAGGCACACGTTCACCAGCAGCTGCTCCACTGTACTGGTCCCCATCAGACCTGTGGGGGTGAGGAGCTCAGTGTCAGACAGCCAACACCCCACGCATGGAAGCAGCAGCTGCCACCTGCCCCTGGCAGGTGAAAATAGTGGGAGCTAACACTTGGGGGAATTTCCTCATGCCTGACCCAGTTAATCACTCTCTGTGGAGTAGAGCTCCTTCTTCTCTAACTCCCCTATGATGAAGGTGCTACTCCATCCCCCGTTTGAGAGGTAAGAAACTGAAGTTCTTACAGGTTAAGAACTTGTTCACCATCCTACATGTCAGTAAGAGAACCAGGACTAAAACCCAGCATCTGACCACAGAGTCTGTGTTCCTAACTGGCAACTGATTTGAGACCCAGAGTGGCTAGGTCATGTGGCTGTTCCGTGGGCAGGCTTGAGGAGGGGTAGAAAGAGAGGTGCCAAGGAAGGACCATGAGAGGCAGGAGGCTGGGTTTGTTTGGGCTCTTCCTGCCCCCGTGGGCTTCCCCCACGGCTGCCACTCTGACCTAATTGCCAGGCATTTTCCCATGCTGTGGATTTTCCAGGCCTTCGAGGAGGTAAGCATTTACCTTTAAACTGGAAAAGGAGGTGGGTCAGGGCCAGGATGCTGCAGCTGACCATGCTCACGGGACCCACGAGGCCAGGGTAGATGAGGATGAGGTAGCGCTGCAGGGCATCTGGGAGGGCAGGGACCAGGCAGATCACACCAGGACCAAGACCCCAGGGAGGGGGATTTTGGGCCAGAGAGTGATACCTGCTCAGGTCCAGAACCCAGGAGCTGGCCCCCTCTTTTCTCTTTGATCAGTGGCTGTGGGGAACAACCCTCCCTCCCCCCCCCCCAGGCTGGGGGCAGAGCATCCCTTCCCTGCCCACCCCCCCATCCCACAACACCCGGGCCTCACCTTCCTGGTTTGGACCAAAGCGAAGGAAAGCATGGCCCATCTCCCCCAGCAGGGCAAAGGCGCTCTTCCGGGCCCCCACCGACACCTCCTTGGTGCACAGGATGACCTGGCCCAGAAAGCCCCATCCGATGAGCTCTCGGGCCTCCCTGGGAGGCAAACTGGGCCCACCATGCACCCCCAGCACCGCCCTCCCTCCATCCTGACGCCCTCTGGAGCCACCCTCCAGGGAAGAGCCCCCAGTCCCGCCCTCACCTCCGGCACAAGGGCGGCAATGAAGTCCTCGTGCTCAGCCGAGAGCCTCCTCACCACGTGCGCCAGGCACTTGAGGCGGGGCTGCGGGCGGGGGACGACAGTCAGGGCCCCCAACGTCAATCCCCCCACAGGCCCAAGGGGCCTCCACGGCTGCGCCTCTCCCGGGGTCACCCTCCCCCTCGGGTGGGGCCTTCACCCGCTTGGCAGGGGAGGAGGTGCCTCGCAGCGAGTCCAGCAGGGTCCTCTTCAAGTCGTCCAGGTGGCTCTGCACGAAGTGGGCCCCGGGGCCCTGAGGGCTGGCGCACACCTCCTCCAGCACGCGGTAGGCCTTCTTCTGCACCCCGTGCTCCTTGCTCTGGGAGGGGAGCACGGCAGACGGAGAGGGGTGGGAGGAGGGAGGAGGCGGAACTGGGGTTCCACCACACTCCCACAGAGCAGCAGTCACAGAGCATCCGCCGTTAACTGGGACCAGCACTGGAGGGGATGCAGAGGCTAGTCTGCCCTTCTGGGGCTCACGAGGTCTGACGAGACCAGTAAAACATGGACAACAAGAGATTTACTTCCGTGCCAGGTACTGGGGATATGGCAGGAGTGACCCCAGCACAGCTCTTGGTTCCTGCAGATCTTTCCAGCTGGAGCACTCTACTTTCTCCGTGTACCTGACTCCTTGTTATTTCAGTGTGGCTCTGTTACTCTGCCCCAGGACACCTACCTGGACTTCAATCCACCTGCATGATCTCCCCCCCAGCACTTTCACGCCATTTGATAACTTCTTATTAAAATGTCACTATGGTGGAGCTTGCAGGGGGTAGCTGCTGAGCCGAGTTTGACATGGCATTAGCCTCGGTGGGCAGGGGCACGCGTTACAGTAAAGAGCCCAGGTGAGGCAAAGGCACCGAAGAAGTCTGTTCTATCTGGGACCCTTAAAAGCAGCTTAATAAGCCTGGAGAGATGTTGGAAGTGGGGGGATACTGAGATGGGTTTGGGATGGGCCTGGGGAGCGAGCCAGGCAAAGGGGCATAAGAGACACCTGAGCAGTTCAGGTACTTTGGTACCTACGTGAGTGATGGCTGGATGGGGACATGGGGAAGCCACCACAAGAGAAAGCATACAAGGACCTGATCAGGGGTAGCAGCAGGTGATGGACACAAGATGTCCCACATTCCCAGGGACCCCACTTCCCCAAAGTGAGCGCCTGCAGGGGTCTGCCGTCCACAGCTCACCTCTAGGTAGGGCCGGATGGTGGAGTACAGCTTACTGATGGCAGCTTCATCAGCATGAGGTGCCAAGGCCACGATCAGGTCCAGGACAGACAATCTGCTCAGGGGCAGAAGACCAAGGAGGGGTTGGGGGTCTGGAGAAAGGCCCAGGTGGTCAGTGTTCTTCAGTCTACTCGGTACTGGGGTGGTGGAAGAAACCAGGGAGGACAGAAGCCTCTAAGTAGCTGGTGAACAATACACAGCTAGCGCCTAATTGAGCACGCACAATGGGCCAGGTGTTTTCAATCCTCACAGTAAGCGGTGAGCCAGGTACTGCTATCATGTCCATTTTATAGATGAGGATACAGAGGCACAGAGTGGGTAACTTGCCCAAGGTCACACAGTTATGTGAGTGATAAAGCTGGGATCTGAACCCACACACAGTGTGTCTCCAGGGTCCTTCTTCTTCCCAACAGGTAAAATGCCTCTCCAGGAGAAAGGAACCAGTCAGGCATTGTGGTGGAGCTGGAACACCCAATATCTCAGGACTTCCCCAAATATTTCCAGACAGAAGTCACAGGGCTTTGGCCAGCACATCCCCAGCCCCATGGGCTTCTCCAGCTCAAGTGAGGAAGCCCTGAGCATGTTACCTGGTGAAATCAGAGCTGGTGGGGTCGAGAACCTTCTCACTGGCTTTCTCTAGGAAACTGTTCACCAGCTGGCAGTCCCGAGGAGAGAAGGAGGAGTTGTTAGGGAGGAGAGAAACAGAGCAGCAACAGCATGCCCTGAAGTTGCTGCCTCACCCTCACGGCCCCATGGTACCTGACCCCATGTTCTCCAGGGGGAGAAACGCGAATGAGCCTTGGTGGGCTGAGTGAAGAACACTAACAGTCTGGGCCCTTCTCTCTCAGCCTCTCCCACACGCCACCCACCTGAGGGCACCCCTCCTCCTCCTCCATTTCCCATTTCACCTGAGGCTCAGTAATGGTGAGGTAAGTTTTGATGGTTTCCAACACAGCCCGGCGAGGGGCTGGGGAGTCCCCGGTTGCAGTGGGCTGCCCATAAAGATTGAAGAGAATTGGCAGAAAGTTCTTGGCAAAGCGGCTCACTTCGGCCCGGTCGGCCTCTGGTGGGAGAACCAAAGCTTGCATGAAAGGGATGACCCGCCTCAACAGCCTCTGGGGCTGCAGCCTGGAGGCATCTTTTGGGGCACTCTGTGGCAGGACCTGAATACATGGGTTTGGGGCTTCCATGTGACAGGAGAGGCCGAGACCAGGACACAGGCGCTGCTCCTCCATGGCTCCTGTCCCGGAGGCCAGCACAGCAACAGCCACACAGTGCCTCTGGCACTGACTGAACAAATTCACAGCAGTTGGGAATCAAGAGTGAGAAGGGGCAGTTTTCCGCTCCTTACTAACTCCTCAGGTCCCTACCATACAAAGAAGCCCCAGGTCCTTGCAAAGGATTAACTTAAGAGCTGCTTCTGTGGCTCTGGCCAGGAGACTGGGGCAGGGGTACTGTGTCACTCAGCTGCCCCCTGCCCAGAGCCCACACATACCTGCCTCACAACCCTTGGTGATGAGGGTGCGCAGGGCCTGGCACACTGTAACCCTCAGGTCCGGGCGCTCACTGATGGCTGTGCCCAGCGTCCGTGCCAGCCCTTTGAAGGAGGTGGCCACATCTGTGGGCCTCGTGCAGAACCCAGGCAGGAGGGTCCAGATCTGGGAGGGAGGTGATGTCAAGGGGAAAGTGACAGGTGCAGTCCTGGGCCTCTGTCACCCAGCCCAGGCTCCTGCCCCTGATGGCCCCTCACCTGCCACTGGAGAGTGTCGTATATCTTGGACTCCACCATGCTGTCTGCCTGGGCCAGGACCATTGCTGGAGTGAAATAAGGACACAAGTGACCCTGGGTACCTGCTGGTCAGTGGGCATCATTTTACCCAAACTTAAAGACCAATGATGAGGGTGGCATTATGGGTATTTTCCCCATAAACTAAAACATAACACTTGTGCATTATAAAAAACTAAAACAGACCTACATAAAACAGAAAGCAGGTATCTTTCCGTAATCTTACTCCTGCAGGGATTGTCAGAAGAAAACATACCTCTTTAAATACATGTATGTGTTCTTAAAGCATAAACAGAACTGCACTATATACCTTTTGTTCTGTAACCCTGCTTCACTTGACAATAAATAGAAGTTGGTAGCATTTACTGAGCAGCGTCTGCCTGCCGGGCTGTGACCTGTGAACTCCACGGGCACCATTCTGTTCAGCCCCTACAGCATCTCCATGGCTGTCTTTGTTTCACAGCTGAGGTGCAGCCCCACGGTGTTAAATCACGTCAGCCAGTGCCCTGTGGGTAGCTGAGCTAGGATCTGAATCCAGGCTGTAAGACCCTGACACCTGTGCTCTTTACCAGCTACTAAAACACTTCCATTTCTACGAACGGTCTTTCTTTACAACAACTACATTGGATCCCATGGCAGGACTTGACCTCAACTAACTTAACTGGCACTCTAGTGGGGACAGGTAGGTTGTCTTGGATTTTTTGCTACTGTAAACCATGCTGCTACAGACATCCTTGCATATATATAAATCGATGGGCATATGTCCAATTATTTCCTTAGGACCAATGCCTATATGTAATATCTCAAACTGAAAACCACTGCCAATGCATATGGGTATTGCTAACATCCCAGGAGGGGCTCATCTGTATTTGCTTTGATGTCTTTTTTCTTAAATTGCAGAGAAAAAATTTTCTGACATATATAGAGTAACTTCAATTTGGTACATAAAGTGTAATTCCTATTTGGTAAAAATATAATACTACTTTTACACACAAGAAAATTGAGAAGCAAATAGGTTACGATTTATCTCTGGATGGGGGTATTGAGTAGTTTTTACTTTCTTCTTCAAATGCTTCCTGTACATTCTGCAAAATAACATTTGAAATCAAGAAACTCTGCTTTAGAGCAGCAGCGTTTCTTATCCTTGCACTTCTGACATTCTGGGCCAGATGCGTGCTGGGGGGGCCGTCCTGCGTACTGCAGGACAACATTCAGTAAACTCTTAGCCACCACTGACGAGACGCCAGCGGCACAGCCCATTCCAACTGTGATAACCAAAACTGTTCCCAGGCATTATCAAATGTCCCCTAGAGCGCAAAATCTTCCCCACCCACCCCTGCCCTAGATCACGGGCTGGCAAACTTTTCCTGCAAAGGGCCAGTGTTTTAGTTTTGCAGGTCATAAGGCTTCTGTTGCAATGACTCTGAAAAAAGCTGAAAAGCACTGTGAAAGCAGCCATGGAGAATATGTCAAAATAACGTAACATCCAATAAAACTTTAGTTACCAAACAGGCGGTGTGTAGAATATGGCCTGCATATTGTAGTTTACCCACCCCTCCCCTAGACCCTCAAAATCTAATGAGACCAAGGGCTCCTGGAGCCATCACCTGGCTAAGAAACGTGACCCAGTCCCTCTGCCTGTCCCTCGTGCAGGTGTGAGCCTAATTAACATAGGATATAAGTAAACTAGAGGATGGGGGGAAGGAAGACCAAGATTATGAGGGGAAACAAACCATGCCTTAAGAGGAGAGTGGGAAGGAGTGAGGACTTTCAGCCTGAAAAAGGGACATCTCAGGGAGGTAATAACCATGTTAAAACATTTAAAAATTCCCATTATTGTTGTAAAGTAACCCATACATAGGCCATATGAGTAAACGCACAGACAAACCAAAACAAATATACTGTCAATTTTAAAGAACCTATCCCAAGGGTTCTCAAGCAGAGGGACAGACTTGTTCCTTGTGACCCAAGGGGGTAAGAACAAGGCTCAAGGGACCAAGGCCCCATGTGGGTGGGGCCAACGTCTGCATGACAACGAGCAGGTTCTGTAAGATATGAAATGCCTGTCATGCCTCAGAGCCCCACTAAGGAAGCACCGGGCACTGGCCAGCTGCTAGGCAGGGACATGCTGCCCGAGGGCCTGACAGTGGGAAGGTACTGCACTCGGGGCCTCTCCCAGCTCCTCCTAGCTAAGGCCCCAAGACTGCGGTGGCCCTGAGAAGCATGCAGTTAAGGGCTCCTCACCTTTGCTCTTCAGGGTGGTAGCCAGGGGCAAGAAGTAGGTGGTAAAGAAACCAAGTCGCGTTTCCTGGACGTGATCCCTGATGACAGGCAGCAGCCAGCTTCGAGGGAAATCCAGAGTCTCTCTAGGCAGAAGGAGGAAAGGACCCAGGGAGGATGAACTGACAGCCTGGAGGCCGGCATTCCCTGCTGAGCTGAAGAGCAGGTCCCTGCTCTGGCCTCTCCTGCTGGTCCCTGGCCTGCACATGAAGACTCAGCCCGAAAGAGCGGACACCCTTTCCTGGGACAGAGCAGGTCTGACTGCTGGGGCTTGTGTGGAAGCCAACTCAGGTCACACTTACTCAGAGCCATCAATTTCCAAAGGCACAGCCTGTAACAGCACTTCGGGTCCCATGCTGGCCACAGCAGCCCCCACCGCCTGGTCCAGTGCTGCCGTGTGGGGGAAGTGGGGGGAGAGGCGCAGGTCACACAGGGACTGTAGGCACTGGAGTGGACGAGAGAACACACAGCAAGACCTTCGCGGGGGAGGACTGCGGCGGAGTCGGGGCCAATGTCTCAAAGGCTGAGTGTGGCTCACGGGTCGAGTTCCCAGCGTCACCAGGCCCAGGCCACAGCTGATAACCAAATTTAACCCACTGATGGGTCCGGCCCCCTCCTCTAACTCCCAGGATTTAAAATTCTTTATTCATTAACAAGATGTAAAAATTAGGAGATAATATACATATATACAAATGTAGATTTCTAGTTTAATACGAAGGTCTGGCAAAGGCAACAAAGGGCCCCTATTCCTGCATGCTGACAAATTAGCAGCTGCTCCTCCAGCCAGAGCTGAACTCTCTGTTCATCATCTGCTCCGACCCCTGCAGCCCCACTCCCTATAAGGCCTGGCCTCTTACAGGAAGCTTTGTTTGCCACTCACATATGACAGCCAGAGCCAGGCATCTCAAGAGAGGCCCTGTCCTGCCAGGGTCACCCTTTTCCTCCTACCAGCAAAAGGAGTTGGTGAGGAAGGCCATACGAGCCCAGGGGCTGTTCCAACTGCTGATGTGGGGGTTTGCAACTGTCCTCAGGCCCCACCCCCCCGCCCAGAGCTGATCTAGACTTGGCTCAGAATCCCTGAGCCCTAAATGGTTTGCTCTGCACTGCAGTGACCTCTGTGGGATCTATGGCTGCTTAAAAGTATCAACGTGGGGTGCTAGGGTAGTTCAGTGGTAAATTCTTGCCTACCATGCAGGAGACCTGGGTTCGATTCCCAGCCCGTGGACTTTCCCCCCGCCCCCCGAAATAAGAAATTCAACAAATAGTGCTGCAAAACGGAACAGTCACATGGAAAAAGAATGAAACGTGATCCCCACCATACAGCATACAAAAAATAAATAAATACATAAAGCACCAATGCTCTTCATAGAGAACAGAAGAACTAAAAATAAAAAAAGACATAGGAGTAGGGAGGGGAGGAATCATACTGGTTCCCTAAGCTTCAAAAAGATCAATTTCAGCCAGGACAAGAGAGCAGGAGTCCTGACCTCCCCACCCCTTCCTGTTCCTCCTAAGCTGACCAAGTCACCTGGGTGCACATTCCCACATGCCTGCTGTGGGCACTGCCAGGGGGTGGGGTAGAGTGCAGAGATAACAGGCACACACACCCCTCCACCCCATGAGCTTCCAGTGGCAGGGGGGTCCAGAACTCCACACACAGCCCAAGCACTGCCTCCTCCCCAACTCACCTTCTTCATCACAGGGTGGGCCTGCCTCCCACAGGCCTCGAAGAAGACACACAGGAGTTGCAGCACGGAGCTCCACGCTGCATGGAATTTGTATGTCAAGCCCTCCTCCACGGCCCTGCCAAGGGAACAGGCAATCAGTGCCATGCTCATGCCCAGCCTGGGCCGTGGCCAGGAGAGTCTGTTGGCACAATGAGCAACAGGCCCTCGCAGGCTAGTGCGGGTGGGCTCCAGGAAAGGCAAAGGGAAGCGCTAACACTTAGGATGCATCCATACTACTCTGGACACAATGCTAGTTTAATTCATGTAATTTCTAGCCCTCAAAAAACAAAAAACAAAAAACAGACCTGTGAAATGGAGTATTTGTTTCATCTTCACATAGGGAAACTGAGGCTTAGAGAGATTAAGTGACCTGCCAGGGTCACTCTGCTAGTGGCCAAACTGAGCCTCCAAAGCCCGTTTCGTTTGCTGTCCTTTTTTTCTCTTGGTTTGATCCAAGGTGGAAGGATGAAATAGAAGCAGGGTGATCTGGGCAGAAGGGGCAAAGCTATAGCAGCGAGGGGGCCAGCCCAGCCTCTAGCCCCTTCTAACTTGGATATCCCTCGACTCTCCATCCACTAAAGATGCCTAGTTCTCTGGAGGTTTAAGGCAAGAATACCCAACAGGGGTCAGTCTGGAGAAAAGGGTGAAGCTGGGAGTGGTGGAAGTTCCAGCCCTTGAGTATTCCTAAAACTGTGTCCCAGATCCAACCATAAGAAACAGGCCTACTTGCTCCCGAGGGACAGTAACCAAAGCACCACACCTTGGAGCTGAGCAGACAGATCCAGATCCAGGACACCTAGGGATACTCAGGGTGCTTGGTGCTCTGCAAGTTCTCACTGCCCTGCCAGGAGGGTGAAGGTAAGTAATAACCTCATCTGTGAATGGCTTCTCTTGCAGGTGTGGAGGGCAGCATGGTGAGCAGGTAAGGGAACTCTGCAGACAGGCTGCCACTTACTAGGTGGGTGAGCCTCACCTCCTCCATCTGTAAAACGGGGCTACTAACCATCTCCTAGAAGCATAAGAACTACCAGTAGCAGTAATAATAGCTTACACTTAATTAAACACTTTGCTATGGGCCAGGCACTGTTCTGAGACCTGTATGACCTCGGTTAATCTGCTCTTCCCTGTCAATCACTTTTCACTGATGAAGACACCGAGGTATAGAGAAACCTGCCCCCAATGACTTGAGCTTGTGATCTCATGCCAACAGAGGCTGCTCTAAGAGGAGTCCATGAATAAACACAGCCCCAAATTCCATCATGGCCTGCACTCTGTGCAAGGCCCACTGTGATACGTGAATACTCATCATTATAAACTTTCCCTGAAATGCAGCTCACCCCTTACTAACGCATATACCATGTTCTCACCTGAACATTTTGGTGATGTACAGGGCAGGCCCTGGGGCCAAGGAGGTCACGGAGTGGATGTCAGCCATGTGGGGAGTGACACATTCCTTTAAGATCTCCTGCAGAGAGAGGCCACGGACTGTCTGGACTCCTGGCAACCCTCTCCCTCCCAGGCAACCACTACCCAAAGCTTCTTCTAGGGAGGCCCTTTCCCACCCTGAGAGCCTCCTCACCAGGCTCCAGCTCTGGGCGAGAGTGGGCAGCTAGCAGGCACTACCTTGAGGCTCTGGGTGGCAGCAGTCACCACCTGCGAGTGGGGGGAAAGGAGGCAGGTCATCGCAGTTCCAAAAAAGCGAGGGAGGTGGCCCAGCCCTAGGTCCCGCTGCAACCTGTCAATACAAAAGGATTCTTTGTGGCCCGGCCCTGGGCCTCGGGGACCCAGGTAAGCAAAGCTCAGCACTCAGATGATCCAGGTCCAAACACAATTGACAGACAGGGTGTACTGGGCCCTTCCTATGGGTGATTAAAAGCAAGTTCTGTTGTTTAAATAATAACTACCTGTGGTACAGGATCCACACTCAGAATAAAACCAAGAGCTCACCTTCCTTATCACGCCTTCTCTCAGACTGACTCTAAGACCCAGTTCCAAGGGGAAATCAATTTTAAGTTTCTCAGATATCCTTCCAGCAGTTTTTATACATTTACAAACATAAAATAATAACAGTAGCTAACATTTCTATAGCCCTTTTCACATGCCAAGCACTGGCACTGATACAACAGCACAATACATTCAGTCATTTAAACCCTGTACCAACCAACTTAAGTCCGATTATACAATCCTCATTTCATAGATGACGAAACTGAGGCACAGAGAAGTTAAGTAACTTGTCCAAGAATCACCCAGGCACTATGGCAGGGGCTAGAGTCACACCCTGGCAGTTTGAAGGTGCCTCATACAGGCTGCTGTGCCCCTGCCTTTTCTGACTGTATCTTGGAGGGTTTTCCATGGCACCATGTGCACATCTACTTCAATTATTTTGAATGTCTACGGAGCATTTCACTGCTTGAGGGATCAACATCCAGTTCACCAGTCTCCTCCTGTGGCACTTTTAGGTGGTTTCGCATTTTCTGCCATTATCTATAGTGCTACAACAAACACCCTGGGATATGCACCATGACAAGCTGGTGGAAGTGCTCCTGCCGGACAGATAAATCCTGAGAAGTGGGCATGTTCTGCCTCACCCCACCCCCTGCCAGGTGAAAGGTGGCTCAGTGTAGGGGAAATGAACATGGGCCTGACAGGGCTGGCCTGGAGACCTGGCTTTGCTCCTTAGTGGCTGCATGACAAGTTAACTCACACAAGTTCAGTCTGTTTACAAAATGGAGCTAAGACCTTCCTCATAGGGTTGTGATTATTAAAATTAAGCAATGATGCAAAGCTCTTAGCCAGTGCCAGCCTCAGAGCAGGCCAACTGGGCCCTCAGCTGAAGGGAAAATTCAGAATCACAGAAGGGTGGAGCCACTGGGGCCTCAGAGACCCCCATTCTGGACAAAACGCCTCAGTACAAGTCAGCAATTAACGTCTGTATCTTAACCTTCTCAGCCTTATTCCAGAAAAGTGGAATTATTAAGTAGCTACTATTAAGTGACCAAGTCCCAACTGCGAAGCTATGACAGAAACTAGGTTCATGGAATTAGGAAACCCAGAGGAGGGACCCTTTTACTCAGGTGTACAGTGGGGTGGGGTGAAGCAGCAGGAAGGAGATGATACATTCTGATGAAGGAAAGCAACTGCACAGGCTAATACGGCCAGGGAGTGACAGGGATCAGACTGAACTTAGGCCCTAACCTTGGTGTCTCACTACTACCTGGTGAATGCTCTGGCAGGAATCCCACTAGAATATACCATACTCTTTGTGGTAGTTAGATTCAGGCGTCAACTTGGCCAGGTGAAGGTACCTAGTTCTGTTGCTGTGGACATGAGCCAATGGTACTGAACCTCATCTATTGCACATTACATCTGCAGTTGGCTAGGAGGCGTGCCTGCTGCAATGAATGATGTTTGACTTAATTGGCTGGTGCTTAAATGAGACAGCATTAACATAGCACAGCCCAAGCAGCTCAGCATTCCTTATCTTAGCACTCACGGCTCAGCCCAGGCCTCTGGAGAGGCAGAAAGGAATCACCCCAGGGAAAGTTGTTAGAACCCAGAGGCCTGGAGTGAAGGCCAACAGAGATCGCCCTGAGCTTTCCCACATAAGAAAGAACCTCAGTGGAAAGTTAGCTGCCTTTCCTCTGAAGAACTAACAAAATAAATCCCCTTTTATTGAAAGCCAGTCTGTCTCCGGTGTGTTGCCTGCTGGCAGCTAGCAAACTAGAACACTCTTCAACTCATCATATATGACATGGGAACACCTACCAGGCCACAGGAAGTTCTGATACATATCCCTCCTTCCAGAGATATCCCAGAGCAAGTCCCCTAGATGGAGATATGGGGTACTCTTGTCTCTACCTGACGAGGTTGATGTGGGCTTTCTCCATGACCTTAAGCCAAGCCAGCAGGGGCTGCAAGTCATTCTCGCTGGGAAGGTAGTCGTACAAGGCCTGGAGGTGGGAAGGGAGAATAAGCGGGTGACTGAGTGAGTGCGTTCAGTAGCAGTCCCAATTCCTAGCAGTATTCCCATGGCAGGCTGCACACAGAGACCTCTTGGCTTTCCCAGTTCTTGCCTTTCCTTGCTCCCATGAAGCCCTTTCAGTTCTGACTCTATGGGTAAAAAGCTTTTAGGAGCAGTGGAGTATAACTCGGGTCACACAAAAGCTTTTATGAATCTAACAAAAGCCACAGAACTACTCTCCAGGAAAATGCATGTGAGAGCATGAAGACATTTTGGAAACTATTTTGGGGGTTTATGCACACACACACCCTGAAATCCATTCATGGATCCCTAAGGTTGAGAGTCTCTGCTCAAGGCAACTATTAACACCATGGAACTAGGCTAAATAGCTTATTGCATTAAACCCACTAGTCTAAGAAAGACACCTGGTCCATTCAAAAGACGGGCCCCTAGCCACCATGGACAATGATGTAGCTTCCAGGGTCACTCTCTTGTCTACTGGCTTCCTCCTCTGGGGCAGATCCGCCCAGGCTGATTCAGCCTCACTCTGCAGGAAAGACACAGGGCCCAGGCCCACCCAGCCCAGCAGGCCCTCTTCCCCCAACAGCATCAGGCCTCACCGTGATGATCTGGGCGTTGAGCTCTGCTGACAGGGTGCGTGGGCCAGGCTTGGCGTGGAAGAGGCTGTGAAAGGCCTGCATGGCACAGGCCGTCACCAGCTGGAGAGGACACACAGACTGAATGGGGAGCTACAAAGTCCCAGAACCCCTTGCACCCCTCACCCTCCCACTGCAAAACATGGCCCCCACACCCAGAAGAGGACTGTCACTTTAGCAAGGATGTGGCAGCACTGAAAGATATGCACATGATTTATACAAAGTCAACGGAGAAACAGGAACAAAAATACTTCTAACAGGATAACAGGCCAGAAAAGCAGGCTATCAAGCTCGGCATAAATAACTAGAGCTGTATTATTATGTAGATTTGTTTATCCAAAGAGAAAATATCTGAAAGGAAATACAGCAAGTTGTCTCTCAGGAACAGGAACTTTATCGCTTGGACTTGGAGGGAAAAACAGACTCTTACTTTCTACTTTATATATTAGTGAATTATGTTTCTTTTTAAACAATGACCATGCTGCTTATATAATAAACATTTAAAATATGTACATGAACAAAAACTATAAAGAGATGTACAATGATTAGCAGGAGTGTGATAGGATAGTAGAAATACAGGGGACCATTTTTTACGCGTTTTTAAAGCTACTATACCGATTTGTTATAAATAACCACAAAGAAATATTAAAGAGAAATAACAATCTGTGACTTGTAGCAGCAGAGCTCGTGGGCTGGGAAGGATGGAGCCTGATGCCGTGCCAGCTCCACAAGCTTTCTGGCCTCATCCTGACCTGACCTTCTCGGAGGCCAGCTTTCAACTGGATGCTGACCCAGAAGGTGGCCCACCCTGCCTGACAGTACGGATGAGATGGTATTCTCAGTGAGAGCAGAAAAATAGGGGCAGGGGACATCCGCGACCCTGCTCCCTGCCTGATGAGTGAGTTACCCAAGCTCCAGCACTGTGGGCATAGGGTCTGAAGCTATGCTTTCCCCTCAGCTCTCGGGCCCCGAGCTCACCACGTGGCTCAGGGTCATGACCCTGAGAAGGGTTTCACTGCAGCTCTTCACCAGTCCTTCCGGGAAACAGGGAAACAGGTCCTTCAGGAGTGTCAGCATATGCAATGTGGTGGTGGCCTCCTTGGAGCCTGGCAGGCAAGACAGGAATTGAGAACCCAGCCCATCCTCTGAAGGTGCTGCTGCCTCCCCCGCACCCTGCCCGCAGACTGGCTCCTCCACCTCCAGACTTCTCAATCTCTTGGATGCAGAACTTGGCAGTAGAAATGGCAGCAGGGTGGTGAGCAGGGGCCTTTTCACCAAACATGAATTCGCTGCCCTTGAGAACCAAGGACACTCCGTATTGGGCACCCTTCCGGATCTGCAAGACAAGAAGGAAGAGAGCTGGATCTGCACTTAGCCACAAAGCATGAAGAATGCCTCCTACATGCCCAGTGCTAGGCTAGGGGCTTCATAAGCATAGAATCCTGGGCTGTGGAGCAAGACAAACATCAGTTCTACATCCCCACTCTGCCATTATCTCGAGAGGTCCCTGAGCAAGCTAAACTAGTAATCTCAGAGGTCAGTGTCCTCATCTTTAAAATGAGGATTGAGCTCTTTCTCCGCCAGCAGCGCTCCCGCCACCATCTAGCCCTCCTCTTCCCCCTTCTCTGCCGGCGCTCCCGCTGCCATCTAGCCCTCCTCTTCCTCTTTCTCCGCCAGCGCTCCCGCCGCCATCTAACCCTCCTCTTCGTCTTTCTCCGCCGGTGGTGCGCCTGCTGCCATCTTGCCCTTCTCTTTCCCCTTCTGCCCTGGCGGCGCTCCATCCGCCATCTTATTCTTCCCTTTCTCCTCCTGCTCCAGTGGCTCTCCAACCACCACTGTGCCCTCTTCCGCCTTCACCGGCTCCTCTGCCACCGTCCTCGACAGCCTTGCCATCCTCACCTTTCCTCCTCCAGAACAGCTACTAGGGGAGTAGAAACGATACAGAACAGCTCCCGGAGCCATGACAGAGATCAAAAAGACAGCGTACCCCATCCTGGAACGGCTGACTGGCTGGGAGAACCCGCTCCGGTGAGATCGCCGAGGGGCGCGGGCTTGCCGGGGCGGGGCGGCAAGCGGCCGGAGTCCCTCCCCTCCTCCTTCCCGGGCCAGCTGGCAGAATTGGGCAGGCGGTCCCCTCAAGCCGCGGCAGATGGCACCCCCACCACGTGCGGCCCCCCGGACGAACAGAGAGAATTGGATCAGAAATCCCCAGGCCACGGAGAACGGTGACCTGGGGGGTCCCTTCCAAACACGTGACTCCCCGGTCCGGCTGGGAACGGTGCACTATCCCGGGCAGCCGTGGCTGGCGCCCTCCCACCACACTTGGCGCCCCGGGCCGACTAGGAAATTCGGACGGGCGCTCTCCCGGGCTGCGGTGGCCGGCGACCCTCCCCGCGTTCGGATCCCCGGGCCGGCTGGCACTCCTCCAAGCCGCTTCGGCTGGCGAACCTCCCCCACGGCGAGAGTTTTCCAGGGTTAAAGGACCCACAGCACCTTTTACTGGTGGGACCCGCAGACAAACGTATGCCCCGAGCGCCACCTACTGGGCAGGATAAGAAAAACAGAACCCAGAGATTTCACAGAAAAATCTTTCAACCTGTTGGGTCCAACACCCAGGGAAATCTGACTAAATGCCCAGACGCCAGCAGAAGATAACGGATCACGCTCAGAAAATTGAAAATATGGCCCAGTCAAAGGAACAAACCAATAGTTCAAATGAGATACAGGAGCTGAGACAACTAATGCTGAATATACGAACAGAAATGGAAAACCTCTTCAAAAACGAAATCGATAAATTGAGGGAGGACATGAAGAAGACATGGGCTGAACATAAAGAAGAAATAGAAAAACTGAAAAAACAAATCACAGAACTTATGGAAGTGAAGGATGAAGTAGAAAAGATGGAAAAAACAATGGATACTTACAATGATAGATTTAAAGAGACAGAAGATAGAATTAGTGATTTGGAGGATGGAACATCTGAATTCCAAAAAGAAACAGAAACTATGGGGAAAAGAATGGAAAAATTTGAACAGGGTATCAGGGAACTCAAGGACAAGATGAACCGCACAAATATATGTGTTGTGGGTGTCCCAGAAGGAGAAGAAAAACTAATGGAAGAAATTATCACTGAAAATTTCCCAACTCTTATGAAAGACCTAAAATTACAGATCCAAGAAGTGCAGCGCACCCCAAAGAGATTAGACCCAAATAGGCGTTCTCCAAGACACTTACTAGTTAGAATGTCAGATCAAAGAAAAAGAGAGGATCTTGAAAGCAGCAAGAGAAAAACAATCCATCACATACAAGGGAAACCCAATAAGACTATGTGTAGATTTCTCAGCAGAAACCATGGAAGCTAGAAGACAGTGGGATGATATATTTAAATTACTGAAAGAGAAAAACTGCCAACCAAGACTCCTATATCCAGCAAAATTGTCCTTCAAAAATGAGGGAGAAATTAAAACATTCTCAGACAAAAAGTCACGGAGAGAATTTGTGACCAAGAGACCAGCTCTGCAAGAAATACTAAAGGGAGCACTAGAGTCAGATACGAAAAGACAGAAGAGAGAGGTATGGAGAAGAGTGTAGAAAGAAGGAAAGTCAGATATGATATATATAATACAAAAGGCAAAATGGTAGAGGAAAATATTATCCAAACAGTAATAACACTAAATGTTAATGGACTGAATTCCCCAATCAAAAGACATAGACTGGCAGAATGGATTAAAAAACAGGATCCTTCCATATGCTGTCTACAGGAAACACATCTTAGACCCAAAGATAAACATAGGTTGAAAGTGAAAGGTTGGGAAAAGATATTTCATGCAAATAACAACCAGAAAAGAGCAGGAGTAGGTATACTAATATCCAACAAATTAGACTTCAAATGTAAAACAGTTAAAAGAGACAAAGAAGGACACTATATACTAATAAAAGGAACAATTAAACAAGAAGACATAACAATCATAAATATTTATGCACCGAACCAGATGCCCCAAAATACGTGAGGAATACACTGCAAACACTGAAAAGGGAAATAGACACATATACCATAATAGTTGGAGACTTCAATTCAACACTCTCATCAATGGACAGAACATCTAGACAGAGGATCAATAAAGAAATAGAGAATCTGAATATTACTATAAATGAGCTAGACTTAACAGACATTTATAGGACATTACATCCCACAACAGCAGGATACACCTTTTTCTCAAGTGCTCATGGATCATTCTCAAAGATAGACCATATGCTGGGCCACAAAGCAAGTCTTAACAAATTTAAAAAGATTGAAATCATACACAACACTTTCTCGGATCATAAAGGAATGAAGTTGGAAATCAATAATAGGCGGAGTGCCAGAAAATTCACAAATACGTGGAGGCTCAACAACACACTCTTAAACAACGAGTGGGTCAAAGAAGAAATTGCAAGAGAAATTAGTAAATACCTCGAGGCGAATGAAAGTGAAAACACAACATATCAAAACTTATGGGACGCAGCAAAGGCAGTGCTAAGAGGGAAATTTATTGCCCTAAATGCCTATATCAGAAAAGAAGAAAAGGCAAAAATGCAGGAATTAACTGTCCACTTGGAAGAACTGGAGAAAGAACAGCAAACTAATCCCAAAGTAAGCAAAAGGAAAGAAATAACAAAGATTAGAGCAGAAATAAATGAAATTGAGAACATGAAAACAATAGAGAAAATCAATAAGACCAGAAGTTGGTTCTATGAGAAAATCAATAAGATTGATGGGCCCTTAGCAAGATTGACAAAAAGAAGAAGAGAGAGGATGCAAATAAATAAGATCAGAAAGGGAAGAGGAGACATAACTACTGACCTCACAGAAATAAAGGAGGTAACAACAGGATACTATGAACAACTTTACGCTAATAAATACAATAATTTAGATGAAATGGATGGGTTCCTGGAAAGACATGAACAACCAACTTTGACTCAAGAAGACATAGATGACCTCAACAAACCAATCACAAGTAAAGAAATTGAATTAGTCATTCAAAAGCTTCCTAAAAAGAAAAGTCCAGGACCAGACGGTTTCACATGTGAATTCTATCAAACATTCCAGAAAGAACTAGTACCAACTCTCCTCAAACTCTTCAAAATAATCGAAGCGGAGGGAAAACTACCTAATTCATTCTATGAAGCCAACATCACCCTCATACCAAAACCAGGCAAAGATATTACAAAAAAGAAAACTACAGACCAATCTCTCTAATGAATATAGATGCAAAAATCCTCAATAAAATTCTAGCAAATCGTATCCAACAACACATTAAAAGAATTATACATCATGACCAAGTAGGATTCATCCCAGGTATGCAAGGATGGTTCAACATAAGAAAATCAATTAATGTAATACATCATATCAAATTAATGTAACAAATCAAAGCAGAAAAATCACATGATCATCTCAATTGATGCAGAGAAGGCATTTGACAAGATTCAACATCCTTTCCTGTTGAAAACACTTCAAAAGACAGGAATACAAGGGAACTTCCTTAAAATGATAGAGGGAATATATGAAAAACCCACAGCTAATATCATCCTCCATGGGGAAAAATTGAAAACTTTCCCCCTAAGATCAGAACAAGACAAGGATGTCCACTATCACCACTATTATTCAACATTGTGTTGGAGGTTCTAGCCAGAGCAATTAGACAAGAAAAAGAAATACAAGGCATCAAAATTGGAAAGGAAGAAGTAAAACTATCACTGTTTGCAGACGATATGATACTATACGTCGAAAACCTGGAAAAATCCACAACAAAACTACCAGAGCTAATAAATGAGTACAGCAAAGTAGCAGGTTACAAGATCAACATTCAAAAATCTGTAGCATTTCTATACACTAGTAATGAACAAGCTGAGGGGGAAATCAAGAAACGAATCCCATTTACAATTGCAACTAAAAGAATAAAATACCTAGGAATAAATTTAACTAAAGAGACAAAAAACCTATATAAAGAAAACTACAAAAAACTGTTAAAAGAAATCACAGAAGACCTAAATAGATGGAAGGGCATACCATGTTCGTGGATTGGAAGACTAAATATAGTTAAGATGTCAATCCTACCTAAATTGATTTACAGATTCAATGCAATACCAATCAAAATCCCAACAACTTATTTTTCAGAAATAGAAAAACCAATAAGCAAATTTATCTGGAAGGGCAGGGTGCCCCAAATTGCTAAAAACATCTTGAAGAAAAAATACGAAGCTGGAGGTCTCGCGCTGCCTGACTTTAAGGCATATTATGAAGTCACAGTGGTCAAAACAGCATGGTATTGGCATAAAGATAGATATATCGACCAATGGAATCGAATAGAGTGCTCAGATATAGACCCTCTCATCTATGGACATTTGATCTTTGATAAGGCAGTCAAGCCAACTCACCTGGGACAGAGCAGTCTCTTCAATAAATGGTGCCTAGAGAACTGGATATCCATATGTAAAAGAATGAAAGAAGACCCATGTCTCACACCCTATACAAAAGTTAACTCAAAATGGATCAAAGATCTAAACATTAGGTCTAAGACCATAAAACAGTTAGAGGAAAATGTTGGGAGATATCTTATGAAACTTACAATTGGAGGCGGTTTTATGGACCTTAAACCTAAAGCAAGAGCACTGAAGAAAGAAAGAAATAAATGGGAGCTCCTCAAAATTAAACACTTTTGTGCATCAAAGAACTTCATCAAGAAAGTAGAAAGACAGCCTACACAATGGGAGACAATATTTGGAAATGACATATCAGATAAAGGTCTAGTATCCAGAATTTATAAAGAGATTGTTCAACTCAACAACAAAAAGACAGCCAACCCAATTACAAAATGGGAAAAAGACTTGAACAGACACCTCTCAGAAGAGGAAATACAAATGGCCAAAAGGCACATGAAGAGATGCTCAATGTCCCTGGCCATTAGAGAAATGCAAATCAAAACCACAATGAGATATCATCTCACACCCACCAGAATGGCCATTATCAACAAAACAGAAAATGACAAGTGCTGGAGAGGATGCGGAGAAAGAGGCACACTTATCCACTGTTGGTGGGAATGTCAAATGGTGCAACCACTGTGGAAGGCAGTTTAGCGGTTCCTCAAAAAGCTGAATATAGAATTGCCATACAACCCAGCAATACCATTGCTGGGTATCTACTCAAAGGACTTAAGGGCAAAGACACAAACGGACATTTGCACACCAATGTTTATAGCAGCGTTATTTACAATTGCAAAGAGATGGAAACAGCCAAAATGTCCATCAACAGAAGAGTGGCTAAACAAACTGTGGTATATACATACGATGGAATATTATGCAGCTTTAAGACAGGATAAACTTATGAAGCATGTAATAACACGGATGGACCTAGAGAACATTATGCTGAGTGAGTCTAGCCAAAAACTAAAGGACAAATACTGTATGGTCCCACTGATGTGAACCGACATTCGAGAATAAACTTGGAATATGTCATTGGTAACAGAGTCCAGCAGGAGTTAGAAACAGGGTAAGATAATGGGTAATTGGAGCTGAAGAGATACAGACTGTGCAACAGGACAAGATACAAAAACTCAAAAATGGACAGCACGATAATACCTAATTGTAAAGTAATCATGTTAAAACACTGAATGAAGCTGCATCTGAGCTATAGGTTTTTGTTTTGTTTTGTTTTTACTATTATTACTTTTATTTTTTTCTCTATATTAACATTCTATATCTTTTTCTGTTGTGTTGCTAGTTCTTCTGAACCGATGCAAATGTACTAAAAAACGATGATCATGCATCTATGTGATGATGTTAAGAATTACTGATTGCATATGTAGAATGGTATGATTTCTAAATGTTGGGTTAATTTCTTTTTTTCCGTTAATTAATAAAAAAAAAATGAGGATTGACCCATTCATTTGTTCATTCAATCATCCAATACATACTAAGAATCCACACCAAGCTAGGAACCATTTCAGGGGCTGGCAGTTTGGCAGTGAACAGTACAGACAATTTGCCTTTTATTTGGGAGGGAAAAAAAAAATACATATCAGAAGGTAAAACATATTTTGTAGAGAACGGAGGAGGGACCGTGACTTTTTAGAGAGTGGTCAGGGAAGAAGTTTCCCATGAAGTGACCTTTCAGCAGAGACCTGAAGAAGTGAGAGAAATACCACATGAACATGTAGGGGTGGGGATGTGAGTATATCCGGGATAAGAGACTTCAGCAGTTAGTGATCAATGATGACCACTTTTATTACTGTATATTCCTTGCCTTAAATTTCAGCAGGAAGCAAGAGAGGGACCCATCACGCCCTGGGTACTTGCTGTAAGCCAGGAACCTTGCCTAGCTTGGGATACACGCTGAACCTTACCACAACCTTGCAGCAAGTTTGTGTTATCATCTCTAGTTCACAGTTGGGAAACTAAGGCTCAGAGAGATTAAGTAGCTTGCCCAAGGTCACTCCCCAAGTGGTGAAGCCAGCATCCGACCCAGAAATAGGTGACTCCAAAACTCAAGCTCCCTTCACCCTTTGGCCCTGCCTGCCAATATAAACATGGTATATGATTCCATGTGACTCAAGAAGGTCTACAGTCAACATCCCTCCTGTACAAGGAGGGGTTGCCCCCTGTCTTCTAGATCTAAGCAGAAGAGGCCTTAAGGGCCTGAAGTAGAGCCTTGGGGCAAGAGCCCCAAGCAATCTCCCTGACCCCACTCAGACAAGCCAGCCCCAGCCCCAGACTCAGCCCTGTTTTCTGGAGGTCCAGCAGTCTCACCTTAGGCTTGGTATGCACAGTGAAGCTCAGCAGCCCGTGGTACACCTGGAGGGTCACAGGGTAACTCCAGGCCTCCAGGTTTTGCTTCCGCAGAAGGGTGGCCAGGCAGGAAAGGACCTTGAAAAAGTAAATGAGGGTATCTCAGCCCCACCAGGTTTGGCCAGGGGCAAAAGAGCCCAGGTTCTCACCAACTCCAGTAAATGTCAAAGGGATCATCTGAGAGTCCATGGAGCACCTAAACCCTTCCCAGGGGACATCCAAGCTTTTGCCAAATCAGACAAGCTATGAAAAGATAGCCAAGGGAAAAATGATAAGATACTAACCCATCGGAGGGCAGAAGTGGAGCCGCTGCTGGCCTGGGCTGACATGATATCCATGAAGGCTTTGGAGGTATCAGAGAACTTCTTAATGAGAACCGGGCTAGGCACTCTGTGGGGAGAGAAGAGAGGTCAGAACCCCAGAGGGGCCTCCGACATCGGTTAGTGGAACCCATCATGGTACAAAGGAAGAAGCTAGGACAGAGAGGGCACTGTTTGCCCAGTCACTCAGCTAGTGAGCGACAAAGACAGGATAAGAACTCATCCTTCCTGGCACCTAAGCTCCGCCCCCCTCACCTTCTCCATTGCCCACAACCCATTCTCTGTGGTGCTCATGAGATCAGGATCCTTACTAAACCCATGACTAAACCCTTACTAAATCCTCTCCTTACTTCTCCAGGTCTCCAGTTATCCTGAAGCCAGCATTCCATCCCCATTTCTCCTAGCCCACTCGTTGCATCAGGGCTCCCTCTACCCAGGCTCCAGGCTGCTAACGCTTAATTCCCCTGGAGCTTGATGTTATAGAATGCCATCAGACACTCAAGTATCTTGGGTTAACAACTCCCTGTTTCTGTTCTTCCTGTACACACCCCCTCATCCCTTCCACAGAGATACTTGGGTTCAAACAGGCGCCAGGACTTACCGCTTCAGGACCAGGTTCAGCAGATAAGCAACAGCAGCCAGAGACTCGGGGGACTCCACTGTCTCCATTGTAGTCATCTGAGAGTCAGATAGAAGGGGTGTGAAAGGGAAATGTGTCGTGCTAGTCAAATGAAAGAGGAGTGGGCAGGGAAACTATGTGCCCAGGAAAGCAGTGATGACCAGAACTCTGGAGCAGATATTGAAATCCCAGCTCTGTCACTTACTAACTGTGTGACTTTGGGCTGTGTGACTTTTAGGGTTTCCTCATTTGTAAAATGGGCACAATAGTACCTCATAAGTTGTTAGGAGGTTTGAGTTAATACATGTAAAACTCTCAGAACACTGCCTAGCACAAGATAAGTATCATGTACTGCTGTCTCATCTATTTTAGTATTCTGGAGCAGGGGCTGGCTAACTTTTTCATAAAGGGCCAGATAGTAAATATTTTGGGCTTTTTAGGTCACATAAAGTTCCTGTTGCATATTCTTCTTTGTGTGCATATGTTTAAATATTCCTTTAAAGAATGTAAAGGCTATTCATAGCTCTCAGGTTGTTATAAAAATTAGCTAGAAATCAGATTTGGCCCACAGGCCACAGTTTGCCAGCCCCTGTTCTAAAGCAGTCATTTTCATTCTCAAATTTTTACACCCTAAAAAATTATTAAGGACCCCAACAAGAGTTTGTTTATATAGGTTATGTCTATCAATACTTACCATATTAAAAATTAAAAGTAAGAAATTGTTAAAATGCAAGAATATACAACTGTTAAAATAACGTCACCAGACATAATGCAACTTTAAGAAAACTTTGCTGTACAGTTATGAGAGCATGCAACTGAAAATGGTAAATGAAATCCTGGCGTCATCATGGAAATAATGTGACCTCACCAACTCTTTAAAAAGGTTCAGGGGATGCCCAGGGATCCTGAACCAAATGTTAGCTCTAACGAGGCACCTGTGAATGAATGATGCACTTTCACCTTGTCAAGGCTGGCTCCTCTATCCACAGGTGCCGGGGATGTCCTCCAATTCTATCTTCTCTCTATAGCCTGCATAACCCACTGCTCTGAACACCCATCCCCAACCTGCACCCACTCACCAGTGCAGCAAAGTATTCAGTCTCTGTCTCCTTCCCGCCTTGAGAGCGGATCACCTCAGTGACTGCAGCAAGGACAGCACAGATCTGCACAGAAGGGAGATGGTGCCTGTGACATCTCTTAGAGCTAACCCACCCCAGGGTAGCCTCTTTCCCTGCTCCCTGACAAATGAATATCCCAACAATGCTCAGAGACAGAAAAATGAGCGGCCTTCAGAGCTAAGATTATACACCATGGGCCACCATGAAGAGTCAGAACAGTTGTGCCCAAGTTCCACCTCTGGAACTCAATCTTTTAGAAATCCCTGCACAAGTGTGCAATCATTTCTGTATCTAAAAAAAAAAAAAAGAGGATCAATAATGTTGTATTATCATACAATAAAAAAGGGTATATTCAAATACTATATAACCAATGGTAAAAATAATGTATATACCATTCAGTGGAGAAAAAAGTTGCAGAGTAGTGCATATAAAATATAATCATGTTTCAGTAAATCTAAATAACAGAATGTGGGTAAAATATATACAAAAAAGTCTAGAGCAGTGATGTGGACAAGAGGTTACTGAACACTTGAAATGGGGCTAGTGTGACTGAAGAGCTCTCTAATTTTTTGTTTTAATTAATTTAAATTTAAAAACTAATACCTGATTCAGGGCAGGCCACAGTGGCTCAGCAGGCAGAGTTCTCGCCTGCCATGCCAGAGACCGGGGTTCATTTCCGGGTCCTGCCCATACCCCCCCAAAAAAACTAATACCTGATTCAGTTCTTGAACCACACACACTTTGAACAACTTGGATACGCGTATATTCTTTTATATTTTCATAATTTTATTTATTTTTTAATTTTTACTTTTGAATCTACTTTTTAAACTGTAACCTGTATGAACTTTAAATACAAATAAAGGATTTCCAATGAAAATTTAGCTTCCAAATGGAGATGTGCTATAAATTAAAATACACATTAGATTTTGAAGACATAGCATGATGAAAGTTAATATTTTTATACTGATTGTAGGTTGAAAGAACATTTTGGATATACATGATTAAATAAAACATATTAACTTCAATTGTCCCTTTTTCCTTTTTAATGTAGCTACTAGAAAATTTAAAATTATATATGTGGCTTGCATTAATTTCTATTGTAGAATGCTGGTCAAGGATACATAACTTGTTAAAAGCAGCCACTGCTATAGACACAGGTTGGAGAACAACTTTCACATTGTATTCCAGTCACTTTGGTATCATTTAGAATTTTGACACTTTCCATTTTTTTTAAAAAAAGGAAAAGATACATAAATATATAACTTTAAAATACATAATTTAATTCTTGCTAAAGTAATTTCTAACTACTATTATGCAGCATTTAATTTACTCAACAAATGTTTCTTGAAACTATTCCATGTGGAAAGTCCAGTGTCAGGTACAATTAAGTAGATAAATATTAGGAAGCTATTTCTACCCACAAGGGGGGAACGTTCTTTAAAAAAGCAAAAAGTGGAAACTGTCCTGGGAGAGACAGTAAGTAGGGTATACAAAGGGAGATGATGCATCTTCCAGAAATACCAGCAGCTGTTATTCGACTGCAATCACCCTGAGCTGGAAGGAAATAAAAAGCATGTCTGTCTCCACCTCACTTTCCCAGGCATTCTGGACCCGTCCCCTACCTCCTTGTGGGCAGCAGAGTTGGACTCCCAGAAGCGCTGCACTTTGCTGAAGGTGACATTTGTGCAGTCGGAGAGGCCACTCAGGAAGGTGCCAGAGGACTTTTGACTGAGAGCCGGCTCCACCTCTTCTTCCATGGCCATCTCAGCAGCTTCACTTCTACCCAGTTGCAAGGACCCTGACTGCAGCTCATTATGCAACTTCACTGCATCAACTGTCAGGTCGCTCTTTCCTAAGAACGGGAGGCACAAGGGAAGCCCCCCATTTCTACCCAACCCGTTTTTGGCAGAGAGAACAACCCCTACAAACCAGGAGTCCAGGCTCCAAACCAAAACCAAATTCTGAGCACTGCCTGCCTCATCAGTCCACTATGTGCCTAGAATTTAGAAAACGAAGAAATAAATGAAGGTGAATACGTGTTGTAAAGAACTATCCAGGGCCAATTATTAATTAAGGTCATAAGTCGCAACGCAACTCTGACACCCGCGGCAGCCTAGACAAGTCATTTCCCTACTCTGGACGTCAGTTTCCTCATCTGCTAAATGGGAAGGGTGGGCCTTTACAGTGGTCTCCAGATCTTGCATTCCAGGAGATAAAAGATCTAATTCCTGGACCCTGGGCCTCTCCAGAGAGCCCCAGCCCCTTCCGGACCCAGGCCTGCCCAGAACTCCGCTCCTAACCCCGACCAAGTTTCTGCCCTGCTACCTGAGGGCCGGCTAAAAAAGCGGCTGCGGGCGGCCTGGCGGTGGCGGCAGATATTGGGGTTACTGTCGCTGCTGTGGCCTTTCTTCCAGCGCTTCAACTTAGCCGACACACCAGAGGGCAACTTCCCCGAGCGACCCATGTCGACTCGTCCTCCGCCGTCAGCGGGCTAAAAGGACGGACTAGCAGAGAATAAGAAACACGCGCAGAACCCACGTGGATCACCAGCCTGCTTCACTTCCTCTTCCTCTGACGTAAATTCCGGATTCGCCGCCCGTTACTATGGCAAAATAGTCAACATCCGGTTTTCCCGAAGGGGCGGCTTGGAGGAGATCCGCTGCTAGGGAGGGGTACAGTTGCTAGGGAATCTGTGGGGTTTCTTCTGCAGGGCCACCCTTCTTAGTCTGGGGTTTCTTCTGCAGGGCCACCCTTCTTAGCCACAGGAATGAGTCTGGAGTTCCTTTTCAGGTTTCTTTTATATATATATATATATATATATATATATATATATATATATATATATATATATATACCTTTATGTTATGTTTGAGAATATAATTTCAAATTTTAAACAAAGAAAGAAATTCATTTGAAAGAGTCAGAACCTATACAGTCCTGAAATAGTGAAGAGCAGGTCAGCCTGAAAAAGAGAAAAAAGCGTCCAGTGACATTCCAGATCTGCTTTGTGATTTTTATTTATTACTGGGGAAACCCACAGCGTGCCAATTGCTAAGCACCCTGCCCTCATGACAGCTCTCAACCCGTAGGTAATCCCCTCTTCTCCTAATCCTTCCTCAGAGCCAGCACCAATCCAGAATTGATCCCTGCTTCCCTGAGACCCTCCTCAGATCCTTCAGCCGGAACTCAAACTTTACAAAAGATGCATCTCTCCCCACTCTTGCTGAACAGCAGTCCAAGGTTCCTCTGGAATTCCCTTCCTCACTGTGAATCAATAAATTCGATTTTATTACACTAGGTGCTTATTCCTGGTGGGTTTTGGTTAATCAGACTTTAACACATTTATTTCACAAACTTTTTTTTTTTTAGCTCTCACAGAATAAGACACAATCCGTCAATCTTTAAAATGAACCAGATATCCATACAGTTTTTAGGTCCTGCTTCTTTCACTTGATACTGTGTGAACCCCCCACTGCCTGTATTCTTTAATATTCTTTTGCAGTTCTCACAACTGCTTGGGAGCTGAGTCACTGGGAAGCTTAATAAGAAACGTGGGCAGTAAGGCTGAGAAAAGGGAACTGGTGGCTTGGGGAGGAAGAGGAAGCAGAGTTTGGAAATTTTTGTTACTGAGCAGGTGCACACGCCCAGAAGTCTAGATGTGAGGATAACTGCTGAGAGCAGGCAGAGGAAGTGTTGAATTCAAGATTGGTTTACCATGCAGTGTGACACTGAGCAAGGCAATTCACCTCTCTAAGTCTCCGTTTCATCTTCTGCAAAGTGATGATAATAATATTGGACTCACTAGGTTACTGAGAGGCATTAATGTGAAAATGTGTGTGTATGTCAAAATATGGACGACTACAAAAAAAAAAAGATAGTAGTGATACCTTTCAAAGGGTGAAGTGCTACATCTTTGTCACCAGAGGGAGTTTGGCAAACAATCAGCAGCTTGCCACATTAGGGCTAAAACCCTCCGGAAAGGCCACAATACTAGCTAAATTGGTTGGGATTTCGCAAATCAGTTGGGGAGATAAGAGGCCCAGGGTACTGACATCCTTCCTAGCCTTTTCCGGGGCAACAGAAACCTACTGACCTCCAAAATTTGGTCTGAATCGCAGCTGGATACAACTCTGGATGAACCAACAGCAGGGGTCATGGGCCACCTGCTGGCCCTCCATCTGGAGGCATCTGTCCAGAACCTACTCTGGGAGGTGTGTTGTGCCAGAAGAGAGACAAGAGGGAGCCAAAGCACACTCTTTCCCACCCTGTATCCCAGAGTTCACTTTTTTGGTAAAGGACCAACTTCCCCAATCCTGAATTCCAATAGCATTTTCTATCCGGAGACATTAGCTGACTCCATGATCAGCCACACCATGGATATTCCATATATATATATTTGACGTTAGACTGTCTGGGTTGGAAACCAAGTACACCACTGACTGTGTGACCTTCAGCAAATCCTCTAACTCCTTGAGCCTCAGGTTTCCTCATCTGTAAAATGGGGATGACAGCTGATTTAGTTTGCTAGCTACCAATATACAAGTTATTTGCTACAATATACAAAGGAGGAACAGTCATAGGATAAATACCTCCATTTCCATAGGGAGAAAATGGAAGGAACACAATGGTCACTGGACCTAAGCAGTCTTGAAAACCTGCAGGGCAAACTCCATTAGATTTCACAGTCTGAGAGTAATTTATCCTCAGGGCTTTAGAAAGCGGCAGTCCCACCCTTTCCAAGGGCTTATGTAGTGGCCCATCTCTCTCTGAATGCATCCTTGGGGGACACTGGGGAGACCACTTTTTTCTCAGCTGCACCCTCTCCAAGCACCAGGGCCACACCTGGGCTCTCTGCCACCTCCAGGGCACATGCTGGAGCCCCTCCATGTGGTGGTAGCCAGGGTTTTCCTAATCCCCAAGGAACGTGCTGCACCCTCTCCAAGGCCTGAGGTGATATGACTCTTCCACTGTAATGAGGTGGAAGGTCCGTCCTCTGCCTTTGGGGCAAACTCACCCTCTCCAAGTACTTGGGTGGGCATGTTCTCCTGGCTCAAGTTTCTGGACTTTAGACTAGCTTCCATAGTTCTGCCTTTGAAGTTATTTTACCTTCACATTGTCCCTTTTCTGAGCCCCCAACCCCTGCCCTGAGTCAAGACTGGCAGCGGTTCCTTTTACACAGGTCCTGCAACACTCTTGTTGGCTTTCTATGTAGCAAGTAGGCATCATGCTCATCAGACAGCAGGAGTTTCCACAAGTCCTTCCTGGATAACTCCATTTCCAATCCTGGCTTTTTCTGAAATGACTGACTGGTTCTACCTTTGGTTAAATCCTCTTGTGGGGCATTATTCTCTGGGGTCTCCCTTCCTGGAAGCCCAGAATTTTCCAGAACATCAGTTTCTGGTTTCTTTGTACCCAAGAGTTCAGTTCTCAGCTTATCTCTTTCCTGTCATATTTCACTATAAGCTGTGAGGAGAAACCAGGCTACACTTTCCACATTTAATTTGGAAATCTCTTCTGCTAAATATCCAAGTTCATGGCTTCTAAAATCTGCCTTCCAGCCAAAGCCACTAGTCAATTTTGCCAGATTAGCTGCCATTTTAAAACAAGGATTGCCTTCCTTCCAGTTTATAGTAATATGTACCTCATCTCTGTTTAGAGTCTTGTCAGAGGTATCTTTAGAGTCCACAATTCTACCAATAGTCTCTTCAAAGCATTTTAGGCCTTCTCTGTCAAGCTTTTCACAACTCCTCCACAATCTTCCCCTTATCCATTTAAAAAGCTGTTCCAACATGTTTGGTATTTGCAAACTGCAGCAGCACCCCACTCCTGGTACCAAAATCTGTTCTAGTTTGCTAGCTGTCAGAATGCAATATACAAGAAATGGAACAGCTTTTAAAAAGTGAAATTTGGGCAGGCCACGGTGGCTCAGCAGGTAAGAATGCTTGCCTGCCATGCCCAAGGACCCGGGTTTGATTCCTGGTGCCTGTCCATGTTAAAAAAAAAAAAGTGAAATTTAATAAGTTGCAAGTTTACAGTTCTAGGCCATGAAAATGTCCCAATTAAAGCATGTTTATAAAAATGTCCAAATTAAGGCACCAGCAAGAGGTTACCTTCACTCAAGAAAGGCCAATGAAATTCAAGGTTTCTCTCTCAACTAAAAAGGCACATGGTGAACATGGTGACATCTGCTAGCTTTCTCTCCAGGTTTCTTATTTCATGAAGCTCCTCCAGGGACATATTCCTTCTTCATCTCCAAAGGCCTCCGGCAATGTGGGCTCTGGTAGTTCTCATGGCTATCTTGCTGTTCTCAAGCTTTCTCCAAAATACTTCCTCTTTTAAAGAATTCCAGGAAAGTAATCAAGACCCACCTGGAATGGGTGGAGTCACATCTCCATCTAATGAAAGGTCAATATCCACAATTGGGTGAGTCACATCTCTGTGGAGATAACCTAATCACGTTTCTAGCATACAGTACTGAATAGGGATTAAAAAAAAGCTGCCTCCATGAGATTGGATTAGGATTAGGTATGGCCTTTCTAGGGTACATAAATTCTTTGAAATAATCACAATAGCAATGCCTACCCTTTAGTTTATGAGAACTAGATAATATACTTCATATAAAGTGCTTAGCACATTGCCTGGCACATAGTGAATAATAAATGCAAGCTATTATTACTATTTAAAAAATTATTCTTGGGTTCCAAAACACCTTCTCATCTATTATCTGAGGAAGTGAGGAAGACATTGCAAGTGTCCTCCTCACTTAACAGTGGACCTAAGGGGTTCAGTGGTATCTCTGAAGTCACACAATCAGCCAAAGGGCAGAAGCTGGAACTCCAATTCTTAGCCCAGGAACCCCCTCAGTAGCTGCTCCTTTTAAAACCTCTGCAAGGTCCTTGTAGAGGGAACAGGACTGCTGCACCCAAAGCGCAGAGCTCATGCGGAGCAGGAAAGTGATTTTAAGGTCTAATCTGTAGTAATCTGTTATGACAATGGGCAGGAAGAAAGGGAAATTGTCTTCAAAAAGAGGAAGTGGAAAGTGGGTGGTCTGGGTATTTAATTTAGGGCTGAAGTTCTAGAGGAGGGAGAAGGGCATTATCTCTTTGAACAGCCCCTCATGACCAAGGTAGTAGAGTTGGAGCTGCTCCTGAGGTTTTCATAACTACTTCAGTTGTGTGAAAGCCCAGGCTTTGAACTTAAACAAATTCAGACTTGGAGCCATGTTCTAGCTGTGTGACCTCTGGCAGATGGCTAAACCTTCTGAGCCATAGTTTTGCTTTGTTTTTTATCTGAAAATGGGGTTGCTATTGTAAGGCTAAAATAAGATAATACTGCGGTGGGAGGAGTGGCAACAGCCAGCAGCCCAGCCTCACAAAGGCTCTTGGCACACCACAGCCTGTAGTGCTTAGCTACCCCTCCCCTCCAAGATGCCCAAGTGCAAGTTCAGACCAGTTGAAGGAGCCTTGAAGGAGGAGCTCCAGAGGAGATCAGCAAGGTTGTCAGCTAAACCTGAGCCTTCAAAAGTGGAAATGAAGACAAGGAAGCAGCAGGAGAGAATAAATCTTCAGACAAAAAAGCACAATCAAAAGTGTAAAGGGTAGCAAAGGGAAAACAAGCCAAAGTGGCTGTTTTGGTTTGCTAAAGTTGACAAAATGCAATATACCAGAAATGGGCTGACTTTTTCAATGGGGATTTATTAACTTATAAGTTTACAATTCTGAAGCTGTGAAAATGTCCAGATTAAGACATCAACAGGATGATACCTGGATTCTGAAGACTGGCTACTGGTGAGCTTTGGTTCCTCTGTCAGAGAGCAAGGCACATGGTGACATCTGTTGGTCCTTTTCTCCTGGATTTCATTGCTTTCAGCTTCTGGCTTCAGTGGCTTCCCTCTCAGTTTCTCTGGACTTTTTCTGGGCTTCTCTGCTTGTACTCCTCTCTAAATTTCCCTGGGTCTCTTAGCTTCTTTGAGAGTTTCTCTCTTTTATCCTAATATACAGGACTCCAGTAAGAGGATTAAGACCTACCTTGAATGAGGTAAGACACATCTCAATTGAAATAGCCAAATTAAATGATCCCACTTACAATAAGTCTACACCCATAGGCGTGGATTAAAAGAACATGATCTTTTCTGGAGTATGTACAATTTCAAACTATCATAGTGGCTAACCAAGAAACTAAAGATATATAACATAAACATCTTTTTAACCATTTTAAGTGGCTAATTCTTTGACATTAAGGACACTGACAATACTGTATAACTTTCACCATTATCTATTTCCAGACTATTTTCATTATCCTAAAACAAAACACTCATTTAGCAATAACTACATTCCTCCCTCCCACCATCCCCTGGTAATCACTATTCTTTCTGCATCTATGAATTTTTTTTTTTTTTTACATGGGCAGGCACCGAGAATCGAACCTGGGTCCTCAGGCTTGGCAGGCAAGCATTCTTACCTGCTGAGCCACTGCGGCCCGCCCTGAATTTGCTTTTTATAAATAATTTCTTAAAAGAGAAACCATATTTGTCCTTTCATCTGGCTTATTTTACTCAACATAATGTCTTCAAGGTTCATCTATGTTGTAGCATGTACTAGCTTGAAGTGTTATGTACCCCAGAAAATGCTCTTTTAATACATTCCTGTGGGTGTAGACCTGTTGTGGATGGGAGCTTTTGATTAGGTTGTTTCAGTTGAGATGTGACCCACCCAATTCGAGGTGGGTCTGAATCCTTTACTGGAGTTTTTTATGAGGATAAAAGAGAGAAAAACACTCAGAGAGCTTAGAGAGAAAAGCCCTGGGGATGCTAAGAGAAGCCCCATAGAAGCTCAGAGAGGAGGCCATTGGAACCAGAAGCTGAAAAGCAGTGAGACCTGGGAGTGAAGTCCCAGCAGATGCCAGCCAGGTGCTTTGCTATCTGACAGAGGAAGCCTAGATGCCAGCAGCCTGTTTTCACAATCCAGGCATCATCCTGTTGATGCCTTAATTGGGACATTTTCATGGCCTTTAGAACTGTGAATTTTAAGTTAATAAATCACCATTGTAAAAGTCAACCCATTCTAATATTCCAGCGTATTGCCAATGCAATATTCTGGCAGCTTTAGCAAACTGAACTACAGCATGTACCAGTACTTCACTTCTTTTTATGGCTGAATAATACTCCATTGTATGTATATACTGTGTATTGTTCATCCATCCATCTGTTGATGGACCCTTGGGTGGCTTCCACCTGCTATCTGAATAAGACTGCCATGAACACTGGTGTTCTGCCCAAGTTCCTGTTTTCAATTCCTTGGCATATATACTAGAAGTGAAATTACCAGGTCATATGGTAATTCTGTGTCTAATTTTTTGAGGAACTGCCAAACTGTTTTCCACAGTGACTGCACTGTTTTACATTACCACAATGTATGAGGATTCCTATTTCTCTGTACCCTAATCAACACTTGCTATTTTCAATCTTTTTAATAACAGCCATCCAAGGGGGCGTGAAGAGGTATCTCACTGTAGTTTTAATTTGTATTTCTCTAATGACTATTGATGTTGAGGATCTTTCATATACTTATTGGCCATTTGAATATCATCTTTGGAGAAATGGACCAACCCCCTATTAGTCTCCCAGCCACTGACTCAACTTAATACAAGGTAATACCAAATAACAAAGTTTCTGCCTGTTTTTTTAAAAATTTATTTATTAATTAAAAAAATAAAGAAACAAAGTAAAACAACATACATAATCAGTAATTCACAATATCATCACTTAGTTGCATATTCATCATTTCTCAGAACATTTGCATTAATTCAGAAAAAGAAATAAAAAGACAATAGAAAAAGAAATAAAACGAACACAGGAAAGAAAAAAAAAAGATTATGCCTACCATACCCCGTACCCCTTGCTTTCATTGATCACTAGCATTTAAACTAAATTTATTTTAGCATTTGTTCCCCCTATTATTTATTTTTATTCCATATGTTCTACTCCTTTATTGACAAGGTAGATAAAAGAAGCATCAGACACAAGGTTTTCACAATCACATAGTCACATTGTGACACCTGTATCATTATTCAATCATCCTCAAGAAACATGGCTACTGGAACACAGCTCTACATTTTCAGGCAGTTCCCTCCAGCCTCTCCATTACATCTGGGATAACAAGGTGATATCTACTTAATGCATAAGAATAACCTCCAGGATAACCTCTCGACTCTGTTTGGAATCTGTCAGCCATTGACACTTTGTCTCATTTCCCTCTTCCCCTTTTTGGTCCAGAAGGTTTTCTCAATCCCTCAGTGCTAGGTCTCAGCTCATTCTAGGGTTTTTCTCAATCCCTTGATGCTGAGTCTCCATTCATTCCAAGATCTCTGTCCCACGTTGCCAGGAAGGTTCACAGCCCTGGGAGTCACATCCCACGTAGAGAGGGGGAGGGTGGTGAGACTGCTCGTTGTGTTGGCTGGAGAGAGGGGCCACATCTGAGCAACAAAATAGGCTCTCTTGGGGGTGACTCTTAGGCCTAAATTTTAAGTAGACCTCAGCTATCCTTTGTAGGGTTACGTTTCATATGAACAAACCCCAAGACTGGGGGCTCTGCCTATAGCTTTGGTTGTCCACACTGCTTGTGAGAATATCAAGAATTCAACTTGGGGAAGTTGAATTTCTCCCCGTTCTCACCACTCCCCGAAGGGGGCTTTGCAGATACTTTTCCACTCACTGATCGAATCACTCTGGGATTCATCGGGGCATCAGTCTGGACAAACCAGCAAAATCTCATGTCCCACCTGAGATTCTAAGTACTTATGGCATTCAAACTATCTACATAAGTTATATTAGGAAATGCATTAGTCAAAATACAAATTCTGTAACAAATAAACATTTTTTGCTTTAGTCTCACACAGAAGGTGACATTTTAAAATATTAATTACCATCTATTTCAGTACCCTGCAATAATGACATTCCTTTGTTCTTCCTCATGCAAAAACATTTTTAAAATTGTACCTTGTACATTTCACTATTATTATACACTCTAGGCATTCCTAGATTATACCATCACAATCTTTAACATCTATCTTTCTTTCTGATTTCGTTTATGTCCCCAGCCCTCCTCCCTCTATCATTCTCACATGCAGCTTCATTCAGTGTTTTAACATAATTATATTACAGTTAGGTAGTATTGTGCTGTCCATTTCTGAGTTTTTGTATCTAGTCCTGTTGCACAGTCTGCATCCCTTCAGCTCCAATTACCCAATGTCTTACCCTATTTCTATTTCCTGATGGTCTCTGTTCCGAACAAAATATTCCAAGTTTATTCACTAATGTCAGTTTATATCAATGAGACCATACAGTATTTGTCCTTTAGTTTTTGGCTAGTCTCACTCAGCATAATGTTCTCAAGGTCCATCCATGTTGTTACATACTTCATAAGTTTATTCTGTCTTAAAGCTGCATAATATTCCATCATATGTGCATACCACAGCTTGTTTAGCCACTCGTCTGCTGATGGACATTTTGGCTGTTTCCATCTCCTTGCAATTGTAAATAATGCTGCTATAAACATTGGTGTGCAAATGTCCGTTTGTGTCTTTGCCCTTAAGTCCTCTGAGTAGATACCTAGCAATGGTATTGCTGGGTCATATGGCAATTCTATATTCAGCTTTTTGAGGAACCGCCAAACTGCCTTCCACAATGATTGCACCATTTGACATTCCCACCAACAGCAAATAAGTGTGCCTCTTTCTCCACATCTTCTCCAGCACTTGTCATTTTCTGTTTTGTTGATAATGGCCATTCTGGTGGGTGTGAGATGATATCTCATTGTGATTTTGATTTGCATTTCTCTAATTCTGCCTGTTTTTTTTCCACGTTTTTCCTTTATCTTTTAAAAATATATAATCAAATACATGCTAAAATAAATAATATATATATATGTCAAAAGTCAAAATAGCATAATGAACATCCATGAGGCCATCTGTCAATCTAGGAACTAGAACCTACAGGTGTCACTATGTGAATTTAAGATGCCCTGGAGGATTCATCTTCCTTTGATGTCGAAATCATATTTGCAGGAGGCTGGAAGTGAGTCTTGTTAATGACCTCTGGAAATTTATATCTGTAACGATGCATTTGGGTAACTGCTTAATTCATTTCCTCTCCTCGGGCCTGAGTTTTCATGTCTTTCAATTGAAAGTGCTGGATTAGATGATCTCTAAGGTTCCTTCCATCTGTTGACTAAAATTTATGTTCTGTCAGGTCTTTATAACTCCACTAAGGTTGCTGAAACAGCATTCAACTGCCAGGGCGCTGAAAGCATCACCTAACTGCTTGTGTTCAGTTACAGAATGTCTGTCACTCGTTGGGTGTACTTTCAGGAGTGAAAACAATTCCAGTGCTTTCCCTGAGCATTTCAGAGACTTGTGTCTTTCTTCTCTGAAAATGAAGCACAAACTAGGGGAGCTGGACCCCATCCAAACCTCAAACCAATCCAAGTCACTCACTGTCTTTGAATTTTGCCTGTTTTTTACTTAGAATTTAATCTGAAGAAAATATAGACCGAGAAATCAGTTTGATGTGAACCAAAGCAGAAGGGTCAAAAGGTTTGCTTATTGCTCCACTCTGGGCATTTTATTATCAAAGCTATGACACACAAGGCCTGGAAGCAGTGGGCTCGGGACACTCCTGGGGGTTTCTCTTTAGAGACAAAGCAAGTTCCCAGAAATTCAGAACTCAGGGCCGGGCAATCAAGTCTGAAGTTGAGTTTTGACGTCAGGGAAGAAAGGGTGTGGTCGGAAGAGTCGTTAAAGAAGCCACAAGCCTGTGGTAGAACATTCCTCCCTCCCCTAGCAGTTCTGGCTCCACCTCTGTTCATTTTCAGATGGCCCCTGAATTTAGAAGCCTGAAGCATGAGCTTTATCCCTCTGTGAAGCTCAGATTACTTTTCTTGAAGCACAATTTTGAGGCCTCGGCTAAGATCATCTGGAGTCACTTTCTCTCTGAAGCATAAATCCTCTCTTTTTTAGGCACCAGCCGAGATGGAGAGATCTGAACAGCAGGAGATCAGTTTGCAAGATGATTCAACAAAAAAAAAAAGACATATGGTGTCTTCATAGTGACTACTTAGGCTGAACAGCAACCACCCCTCCTTCCATCTAGTAGAAAACCTGGATTGTCTCACTCTGATTTAAATCCGGTTCTTTTACTGGATGTTCAGTACTTGATAATGGAGCTGTTCTGTAGAAAAAATAAATGGGAAAGGAAGGCTAAAAGAGGTCTTTATTGTCCTTAGGAACAGTGGAGGGCAATAAGGCTGTCACCCCTGATTCTGCTTATCTAAATTTTTGCAACAGCTTGATTGAAAGCTGTTAGAATCTTGGGAATTTCTGTAAGGCCTGAGGAATTAAAGCACCGCACTAGAAGGGGAGGGTTCAGGGTTCAGAGGCTGGTCCAGAGGCTGCAGGTGGGGATGAGATCTGGTTCTGATTTAATTCGTCAGGGCTCATCATTGCCCAGTGTCCCGGGATCAGGTGATGGCTTCTAAGAAGTCTAAAGAGGACAGACTCTACCCTTCCCACCCTCACTGCTTCCCTACAGGAAGGGGGGCTTATTTGGTAACAGTACCCACCCCCTCCAGGGCAGGGGGAGGGTGGTGACCTGGTCAGTTGCTGTGCAGTGGGCCCATCGTGATGCTTGCTGGAAGAGGAGCAGAGGATGCTGGACATGCTGGACCCAGCTGTGAGCAGAGCCCTTCCATGTGCTCTGCCATCAGGATGTGTGAATGCTCACTTGCACCCATCAAATTCTTTGGAAGGGCCCAGAAATTAGCCCTGACCAACAGCTTTGTGTCTTGTGTCCAGCAGATATAACAATGAAAAATATTTATTTAAATAGTGACAGATACATCCAAAATGTTCGATGAACTCCAAACGGGATAAACCCAAATAGACTCATGCTGCACCATAGTATAATCAAACTGTTGAATGCCAAAGAGAAAGAAAGAATTCTGAAAGCCACAGAGAAGTAACCTGTCACATGCCTCAATAAGATCAAATGCTGATTTATCATCAGAAACCACAGAGGCAAGAAAGCAGTAGGATGATATATTTCAAGTGCTGAAAGCAAAATACTATCAACCAAGAATTCCATATCTGGAAAAACTGTCTTCCAAAAATGAGGGCGAGATTAAGACATTTCCAGATAAACAAAAGCTGAGGGAGATCATCACCACTAGATTGACTCCATAAAGGATGCTAAAGAGAGTTCTGCAGGTTGAAAGGAAAGGATAATAGACAATCGGATGAAGCCATACGAAGGCCCTCTGGTGAGGGTGATGGTATATGTAACTATAAATGCCAACTCTAATGTATTTTTGATTTGTTACTCCACTTTTATTTCTTATAGTATATCTAAAACACAAATGCATAAAAGGTAATGTAAATCTCTGGTTGGGGCTCATAAATGTATAAACGTAATTAGTAATGAGAACTACATAAAGGTGGGGGCTGAAGTGGTATAGGAACATAGTTTGTGTACACTATTGCAGTTAAACTAATATCAGAACAAACAAGGTTATTAAAGATTTAGGCTATTAAATTTAGGCCCTATAGTAATTACAAAGAAAATATCAGGGAACATGCAAGCTTACAGAGACAAAAATTAAAGTGCAGGTTACCAGAAGCAGGGGTAATTGGGAGATTGGGAGATTATATGGGGTTTTTGTAATTGCCCTGTAGGTTTGAAAGCACTTAAGAATAAAAAGTTAAAAATTTTAAAAGTAGTGAATTCCCGGTGCCTGCCCATGTTAAAAAAAAAAAGCAGTGAAGGGTGAAACACCCTTTTCTGACATTTGAGAAATCTGTCTGCTTTGATAGGCTCTAAGCTTCCTCTCAGATTTGTGATGCTGTGACAGATGCTAAATGGATTCCCATCTCTGCTCAGAATTTCTGGCTTCTTACTACAAAGCTTTCTACACTGTCCTCTCCATGTGTGTAGACAGAGCCTTCTGTCTCACTCCCTTTCCTAATCTCTCTGGGCACCTGCCTCTCTCTTATTGGCATAGCAAGGCCCAAGTTTAGGGCGCTTCCCTGGAGATCATTTCTGACTTCTCACTGATAAATCTGATGCTCTGCTAGTCTCCTATTCTTTTGAATGGTTCATCTCAATTTCTTCATCTGCAAAATGTTGTGGTAGTCAGGTTCAGGTGTCGACTTGGCTAGGTGAAGATGCCTAGTTCTACTGCTGTGGACATGAGTCAATGGCATGTGAACCTCAGCTGTTCCTGATTATATCTGCAGTCGGCTAAGAGGCATGCCTGCTGTAATGAATGATGTTTGATTTAATTGGCTGGTGGTTAAATGAGAAAGCTCAGTGTAGCACAGCCCAAGCAGCTCAGCATACCTCATCTCAGCACTCCCAGCTCAGCCCAGGCCTTTGGAGAGGCAGAAAGGAATCATCCCAGGGAAGCAGTTGGAACCCAGAGGCCTGGAGAGAAGGCCAGCAGAGATCGCCCTGTGCCTTCCGAAGTAAAAAAGAACCTCAGCTGAAAGTTAAGCTGCCTTTTCTCTGAAGAACTATATGTTAACTAAATAAATCCCCTTTTATTGAAAGCCAGTCTGTCTCTGGTGTGTTGCATTAAAGCAGCTAGCAAACTACAACAAAAGTGAATTGGAAATGGCAAGAGGTAGGGATTTATAGTGGAGGAGTCTAACCAAGGGTAAAGGCATCATTTTTTTTTTTCTAAAGGAACGTGTTGTTTGTGTGTGTGTGTGTGTGTGTGTGTGTGTGTGTGTGTGTGTGTTTGTGTGTTTGCATGCCCAGGCTCCAGGAATTGAACCCAGGTCTCCTGTATGGCGGGCGAGAATTCTACCACTTAGCTATCCTTGCACCACCCTTGAAGGCATTATATTAAGTGCAAGTGTGTTTGTGTATAAATAGTTACAATGTGGTGTTCAACTTTAAGAAGTTTGTAGTGGAGGTGGAGATCTGATGCATACATAGAAAAACTCTGATGATCCAAGGTAGGTATCCTGTAAGTGAGGTGCACAAAGTTCCCAGAGTTCATGAGAATTCCAAGAAGAGGAGAGATTCCTTCTACAGGCAGAAGAGGGTGGTGAAGAGAATAAAGTAGTATTCCTTAGCTCTTTTCAAGGCCACTAGTAAAGATGCCATTCCTCTCCTACCCAGAGTCCTAGTTATCTGCCTTCTTCTGACCCCAGCATGCCAATCACCGCTCCAGGTATCCTGCTGCACAGGGAAGTCTGTCGGTGTTCACTACTCTCACGCCCTCTGTTGTGGTGCCCTTCAGGGAATCTTTTTTGTTTTTTACCTTCTTGATTTGACCTTGATTTGAACAGTCACTAATGCCAGGAACAGCAACAAATGCTTTCCATGAATTATCTCATTTATTCCTTACAACAGTGTTTGTTTCAGTTTGCTAAAGCTGCTGCAATGTAATACACCAGAAATAGGCTGGCTTTTTAAATGGGGATATATTTGGCTACAAAGTTACAGTTCCAAGGCCATGAAAATATTGAAATAAGTCACCAAGAGGAAGAGATTTTCTCTGAGGTTCTGGGGTTCCTCTGTCACATGGGTAAGCACATGGCGATATCTGCTGGTACTTCTCTCCTGGGTTCAATGCCCCTCTCTAAAATGTATAGGTGTTTTCTCTTTGAGCTCTCTGGGCTTTTACTGTCTTTTATCCTCTTCACAAATGACTCTAGTGAAGGAATAAGACCCACCTTGAATGGGCTGGGTCACACCTCAATTGAAATAGCCTAACCAAAACGTTCTACCCACAATACCTCTGCTCCTACAAGAATGGATTAAAAGAACGTACTCTTTTCTGGGGCACAGAACAGATTCAAACCAGAGCACGGTGCTGTACAATGATTGCCCTGGTTTACCAACAGGGAAACTATGAATGAGAGGTTAAGTAACCTGCCTTAGTTTCTGCACCTAATAAAAAGCAAGATGTATTTGAACTCAGGCTTCCAGTGGTGTATTCTCTCCATTCCCACTTGCAAACCTGTGAGACACCCACTAGAAAATCTTGGAAATCTTGAACAGAAGCAGAGAGCCGGGGCGGGGTGGGGGGGGGGGGCGGGGAGGGAGTGAGGGGGAGAAAGGGACATAGAGGGAGGAGTTGGGGCTGGGAACATGGATTAGGGCCAAAGTAGAGGGACAGAAAGTTCAGGCTAAAAGGTGAGGTTAAAGATGGGAAAGGTCTCCCTTGGATGACCTGGATATCAGGATAAGGATGACCAAGCAGCAGGAATGACCAGAGGGAGAACTTCCTAAGAAGAAACCTTCTCTGGAGGTCCCTAATAGGGGCCATGCCTGGGGGTTTGCACCAGGAGGACTTTGAGGGCAGTTGCAGCTTTGAAGCCCTGCTTGCCCTCTTCCCAGCCACTTCTCCAGTCACTCAATTCCTTCTCCTTACAGCTGCCAAGGACGGAGGCAGTAGAGAGTGGCAATTACAGCGCAGGCTTGACCACTGTACTGCATGGGGTTGAGTCTGGGTTTTATCTCCACTTCCTAGCTGTGACTTAGGACACATTATTTCTCTGGGCCTAGGTTTCTCACCAGTGGAATGGAGCTATCATGGTACTTATGTTATACCAAGGTTGGATTGTTCAGATAATACATGTAGAACACCTAACACGTTAAACTCTCACTATAAGCAGCTATTAGGATTATTTCTCTTCAAACCACTCTCATGCATTTTGATTCATGTTGTCCCTATAGTGTCTTTTCTCTGCTTTCTCAAAATCCTTCCCACTCTTGATAGTCAATAAATACCTCAAAATGCCACAAAAATGTGGAGATAGTAGAGTGTAGTGGGTAACAGTCTGGACTTGGAGCCAACTAGCCTAGGCTTGAGTCCTGGTTCCTATAACCTTGGACACACTACCTCATGCCTCAGCTTCTTCAGCTATAAATGTGGACAATGAAAGAACCTGTCTCAGAGCCATTACCAGCATATGAAGATTAAAGGAGCTAATGATTATAGAGCACTTATAACACTGCCTGACACATAGTAAGTACTTTATGAGTGCATGTTAGAAACTGTTTTAGAATCTGTTAAAATATAGCACACTGCACAATTTTATTGTTAACTGTTCCCACGAGGTTTGTATTCATACTGCACTGACTGGCAGGCAAGAAACCACATCTAATTTGCTTGGCTCATATTTGGTGCTCAAAAAAGTGGTTCAATTGAAATAAACTAGGAGATGGTGGCACCGGCAGGATAGAGTTATCCAGATAAGCAGATATTTAAACAGCTGATTGGGCGGAGGGAGAAACAGGCAGTGATTAGAATTCACTCCTGTTTGGAACGTTTTGAGGGGCCTAAAGTTGGCTTCACTGCTGGAGGCATATCTTTGAAGCTTGTGAGAGACGGCACAAAGGACCCTGTGCTGGCTAGGGTCAAGAGTCAGTTTCCTTATGTGTAAAATAGGAATAAAACCATCAGCGTCCTACTCAAATGAGGTGAGAATAGTAATGACTACTGTTTACTGTGGACTTCTCAGGTGAAAAGTGCACAGTAACACCAGGGCACTAGTAGTATGACAATTTCAGAGATAAAGCTGAGAGAGGTTACAACGACCTGCCAAAGTAAAAAAGGAAATAAAATAGAAGCGTTGAGATTCATGGGTGCATGAATCAAACTCTCGGGGCCTTCGGAGGGCAAAGTGATCGGCGGAGCTAAAAAGCAGCTCAAATGATACTGGTTAAATTACCACAATGAAGGGCTTACAGTTGCTAATGGTAATAGGAGTCTAGCATGATTCTAGAACAATCCAGCCAGGATGCTCGCCGGGGCGCCCGCAGGACCCAGCGCCTCTGGCGCGCTTACGTGCGCTCCGTGATCGCCGTGCAGATGGACGGTCGGCGGCGAAGGCCGCATGCGCGCTGGCGTCCTCTCGCGCGCTCCCTCCCCTCGGCGGCCGCAGCGTAGTAATGGGGCGCATGCGCAGCTCAGGAGGGCGGCGGGCGCGCCGAAGCTAGTGGAAAGATTTGGGCAAAAAAAGTGCGCGGAAGCCGAGCGAAGGAGCGTGAGTGCGCAGACGCGGCCGGGGGCGGGGCGGGCCGCGGCTCCAGAATCTCGGCGAGTCCCATTCTGCGCTGCATCCGAAATCCGCTCTCATGGCAGCCTACAAGCTGGTACTGATCCGGCATGGCGAGAGCGCCTGGAACCTGGAGAACCGCTTCAGCGGCTGGTACGACGCCGATCTGAGCCCAGCGGGGCATGAGGAGGCGAAGCGCGGCGGTCAGGCGCTGCGAGGTGAGGAGAGGGGCGGGCTGTGAGGGGTCCGAAAGGCCCCAGTCTCTGGTCTCCCGCCTTGGAGGGCCCCGGAGTCCAGCGTCGGTCGGGGTTGCTCTGCTCGCATCCGCACTCCTCTGAGAGATGGCCGAGACCTTGGGCATCCTATCTCCAGCAGTTTATTTTGCAGTTGAGAAAACGGGCTCTGGGCGGGGAATCGACTTGGTCAAGGTCATCCAGAGGAGTGAGCGGCCGCGCTAGGTAGTGGACCCAGGACGTTCTCTCTGCAGCTCTCGGCTCTCTCCGCCGCACAACACCTTGCGCAGTTCTTCCTCTTGCTGATCTGAGCCCTTAATGACTTGGGAACTGGTTGCCCGGAAAAGAGCCACCTGTGGCTGTCAGTACTTTAGGGTCCCCCCTGGGCCAAAAGCAGTTTGATGAGGGCTGGGGCTCCTGGAGGAGGATGCCCGGCGTCTTACAGCCGCTGCAACCAAGCCTCAAAGGGCGGCTGTGGATGCTAGTGAAACGGCAGGCCACACGCTCGTCCCCTCCAGTGGGGGGAACACGAAACGGGCTGACAGGCCTCAGGATACCAAGAAATCCACGTACTTGTGTAGGGTTATGCCGTTCAGCAACGTTCCACAAATGGAATGAGTGAATAAAGAAATGAATGAGTGATTTGAGTTGATCCCCTCTACGACCACATGAAGTTGACAGATTTTATTCCCGTTATCTCCCTGACGCCTTTTATTGTAGAGAAAAGTGGGAATTGGAAAAACGACTTATCCAAGGTCATATCTTTTTTCTTTTCAATTTTTATTGTGGTAATAAATGTCAAATATACAGTTTAGTGACGTTGATTACACCACCACCATCAAATACCAAAACTTTTTCATCACCCCAGACAGAAAGGTCCTCTCCTTTTATTCCTTGTCCAGTGACCTTGCCTCATTTCTGGGGTTGAGTAACAAGTAGGTGTGAGGAACTGGTAGGCTTTAGTCCAAGGACGCCCGGGCAAAGGTAGAAGTGACAGATAACATGTGCTTACCAGCATGCGCCCCCTGGCTTGGACAGCTCTCCCTCATTTTGGCAAGCTGATAAGGAAGCATTCATTTCCTGCTGCTCTGCTATTCGAAGAATTTCTGGGCTGAGGTGATGCTTCCACTGATGATTAGGCCAGGTCCAGCCTTGCTCTTTCTGACCCTTTAAAAGGGTCGTTGATGCCTGATATGGAACAGGTATTTGGCCCTATGTTCTCTCTAGCTTCTTGCCTTCACTGCGATCCTTTTGGAATGAAGCAGAGCTTTGGAAAGTCTGGGAAACATTCTGCTGTGGTGTGTGAAAGTGTTGGGATAGCGTGATGTGCCCTCATACGGTTTAGGAGAGGCAGGGAAAAGAGAAAGTTCTAGCAAAGGAGGCCATTTTCTTGAGCTGACTGGAAGGAAGAACCGAATGAGTTTGCGGTGGTTTGCTGGTAACTAGCCCAGGACAAAGCAGTTTGCCGCTCTCCTCTATTTAAGACTCATCAAATGGTTAAATGTGTAATCTCTCTGTAAAATTACTTATCCTTTCTCAGTTTTTAAGTAAATTGTGGTAGCATTAGTTTTTAGATAAAAGTTCATTTACATTTTTAACATCTATTATGGGCATCTATGATGATTATATTAAAAATGAAAGACTAAAAAGCAGAAATTCTGAATGATGAAGACCACTGTGAGTAATCTAATATGTAAGAGACCTAAAATGTATTAAATTCATCACTGTCTTATGTGATGGACTGTAAGATCTTGAATCTGATTTCAGCAGGAAGCCAGGGATAACTGAGTTTCCTCCTGTAACCTTACTGCTGAGAAAGAGGGGCGCTCCGGATAGAGTCCACACCACATTGTCCCGCCCTGTTCCTGGGAGTGTCTCTAAGCTATACTTTTGTTTAAGGAGCATGTTAAAGGAAAAAAGCTTTCTGCTTGGGTCTTGTTCTACTGATCCTTCAGAGTTCTCTGTTAAGAGTCCTAAGAAGAGTTCCTTTTCTCCTTGGGGACCTATTTGTATATCCAAAGTGAGATACTCCATTGCAAGTGGATATAAATGGAGTGTAACAACTGGTAGCTTTTCAGCATGGGAGTTGAGGCTTGCGCTATGGATATTCATTTCCTGGTGACTCAGCCTTTTGTTGGGGAGCCATTACCCCCCTTATGGTTAGGGAGGAGAGCCAAGTGGAAGCAGACCAGGACTTGGCCTGAGGCTCAGTGATGAGACCTGACTTTTCCCTTATGGGATGGTGGTGGATTTTCCCAGTGATGAATTCTCCTTTCCCTCATTGGTCTAATTCCTGTTGGCCTCATTCTAGATGGAATGACTGATGGGAAAATTCACTTCACATTATATTAGTTACTATTGCTAACCTCAGTATGAGGCAATTTCCAGGAAGTCTGTGCTATATTTCTAATAGGGCCTTGTAACCTCATGGAGAAACAGGAGTGTTTTACTGGCCTACTATATAAAGAAAGGGCCAGCTCCCCATTAAAAGCGTTTATTTAGTGGGAGGGAAAATAATCTTTCTCTGAAATATGAATAAGACTCTAACCTACTGTTTGGGCCAACATAATTTATGTCGTGATTACTACCTCTTCTCAATAAATACTGTGTATGAAGGAGAGATTTGTTTTCTAAACCAGCTGGGCAGTCTTAGTGTACAGCATTTGCTCTTTCTCCAGTGAGTGTCTTCTCCTAAACTTGTTTTAACAGGTAACCTAGGGTGAGTGTACTCCTCTGAGGGTATTGGGGAATAGGCTGGCCCTGGGACTGCAGTAGGGAAGAATGATGGACTGAGGTGCTTATGTAATTTCCATACCAGTGAAAATAAAATTTCATGCAATAAACTCAACTCAAATTATATTAGTATCCTCCAAGCTCTTGCTGGTGTGTCCTGATCGTTGGAAGTTCAGGATCCCATTTTTCCTAGACCAGAGGCAGAGAGGGCTGAGACATATTAGTGATTATCTATCAGAAATGCCAATTCTAACTAAAATACAAACACCAGGTACCTTAGGTAAGAAAAAGGAACTAATTAGAGATGGTGGTGAAGAGTTAGATTTTGGAGTCATACAGACTGGATTTTTTTGTTTGATTTTTTTTTTATTGTAGTAAACCTACATAAAAATAATTTTAACCATTTTTAAGTGTACACTTCTGTGACATTAAGGACATTGATGTTGTTGTGTAACTTTCACCACTACTTCCAGAACATTTTCATCGTCCCAAACAGAAATTCGTACCCATTAAGCAATAACTCCTCATTCCCTCTGCCCCCAGCCCCTAATAACCACTATTCTTTCTGTGTCTATGAATTTGCTTATTCTAAGTAGTTCATGTAAGAAAGATCATACAAAAATTTGTCCTTTTGATTGGCTTGTTTCATTCAACATGATGTTTGCATAGTTCATACACATTGTAGTATGATCAGCATTTCCTTTCTTTTTATGGCTGAAAAATATTCCATTGTGTGTATATATATATATATATATATACACCACATTTTGTTTTATCCATTGATCTTTTGTTATACGTTTGGGTTGCTTCCACCTTTTGTCTATTGTGAATACTTACAGCCTGGCTTTTAATCTCTCAGGTATTACCTGTGACATGAGATAATTTACTTAATTCCTTTAGTCTTTATTTTTCTTATCTAGTAAAGTGGGTTATGAGACTGGAACCTCATAGGGTTATTATGAGGATTAAATAAAAAATATATATACAAAGCACTTAGTCCAGTGCCTGACAAATTAAGTCCTCTAGAAATGTTAGTTATTATTAGTTTGGGTATCCTTTTCCCAAAATAATTGAAGTAGAAATTAATTCTTGAAGTTTAGTGACACAGATCTCAAATTAGCTGGTGGACTGTACACCTAAGCCTACAGGGGAATGAATGTATATTCGTATATTCTCAGCTGCATCATAAGCAACATAGGCAGAATATTGTATTTCTTGCAAGGATATAAAAAGTAAAACATTTGACCAAATATAATGTTCATTTTGACTACCTGAAAAGATTTGCGTGTAAGAAAATTCTGGGTCAGAGTAGACCTGATTAGCTTATCACAATGAACTTAATACTTTTCAGATGCTGGCTATGAGTTTGACATCTGCTTCACCTCGGTGCAGAAGAGAGCAATCCGGACCCTCTGGACTGTGCTGGAAGCCATTGACCAGATGTGGCTGCCAGTAGTGAGGACTTGGCGCCTCAATGAGCGGCACTATGGGGGTCTGACTGGCCTCAATAAAGCAGAAACTGCTGCCAAGCATGGTGAAGCCCAGGTTAAGATCTGGAGGCGCTCCTACGACGTCCCACCACCACCGATGGAGCCTGACCATCCCTTCTACAGCAATATCAGTAAGGTATGAACAAACTGAAGTTTGGTTCACTCTGCCTAGGATCAGGGAATTAGAATCTGGGCCTCACTCTTTTTCTTTAACTTTTATTAATTAATGTCTGCCTAGTCCCATTCAGCTTACAGTTTATGATAAAATAGTTGTAGTTCCTTTTCCCCAAGGAAATGACCTTTACTTGTTAAAGACTTTATGGTTTATGCTGTTAAGAATTTATATATCCTTTGGCATATTTTATATAGCCCACCCATAGTCTTAAGACTTTCCTAAGCCAACGGCAAGTTAAAGGAAATTGGGAAGAGTCTTATTGTATAACTTATTTTTTTGCTTTTCTAAGGTATATTTCTTTTGAACTTAATCTTCCCAGTCGTGTATATTGGAAGAAGGAGAGGTGGTTTAATAATTATCCCCTTTCCTGAGCTTTCAGCAGCATTCTAGGCCCTGGTAAGGGACCTTATTCCATTGCTTTAATCCCTTAGGGGATTAGAAGTGGCCAGAATTGATGTATTCGTAAAGCCATTTAACAGATGCCACTGCTAATAATTAGCGAGCTTGGATTTTTTTTTTATTGTTTAGGATCGCAGGTATGCAGACCTCACTGAAGATCAGCTACCCTCCTGTGAGAGTCTGAAGGATACTATTGCCAGAGCCCTGCCCTTTTGGAATGAAGAAATAGTTCCTCACATCAAGGAGGGGAAACGGGTGTTGATTGCAGCTCATGGCAATAGTCTTCGGGGCATTGTCAAGCATCTGGAGGGTATGTATGTTTTTTTGGGAGGACTCTGAAGGGAGGAATAAAACAATGCAACCACTATGTTCAAGGAATGGGTTGGACATTTTGATAGCTTTGGAGAGACACTCTAGATTGACTCCTACTGGAAAAGCAACCCTCAAGCTTTGCTTCTTAAACTGGGTTCTGCAGAGCAGCAACAGCCACACCTCCTCAGCGTTTGTTAACCATGTAAAACTTAGGTTGTACCCCAGATCTGCATCTATCCCCCAGGTGACTTGAATATACATTAAAATTTGAGACTCCCAACTAAAGACTAGGATTGCTAACTGAAACTGCTGCTAAGATCCTCCTTAGTCATAACATTCCATGTGAATCTGAATTGGCATCTTAAATTGTTCACCCGTGAGGGCCTACAGGTCATGACCTGATTTTTGGGAGGCTGGATGAATTAAATTTGAAGTGTGTAGTTTTGTTTCACTTATGCTTCCAGATCCCACTTAGGTCGAAATATCTGCAGCACACACCTTTCTGTAGTTTCTCGGTGGCCAGTCTTAAAGTCTTGCATACCTTTTTATACTTCTTTCTTCCTTTTCAGTTTTATTGCTGAGAAATAAGTATTGGGGGCCATTCCTTGGATAATAGATCTATTATTACAAAATTCAGAAGATGGGTGAAAGGTGCTTATTTGTTTTAATTCCTAGTTAAGTCCTTTGTCAGCTTGGGGGGTATTTAGGATTCATGTTTTACTTGGCTGATCATAGTGGATGTTTTCAGGTCTCTCTGAAGAGGCTATCATGGAGCTGAATCTACCCACTGGTATTCCCATTGTCTATGAATTGGACAAGAACTTGAAGCCCATCAAGCCCATGCAGTTCCTAGGGGATGAAGAAACCGTGCGTAAAGCCATGGAAGCTGTGGCTGCCCAGGGCAAGGCCAAGAAGTGAAGGCAAGCAGGCAGATTACTACCCCAAGAATCGCCTTCCCTGCCCATTCATCACTCTACACCTGTCCCCAACACTTGTCACTTTCACCACATTGGTAGGCATTTTTAAGTTGTAGCTGCAGATGGGGACCAGTGGCTCCCATTTTCTTTTCAGTTCTTTAGTTTCCTACTCCCATTCCACTCATACAGTCTGGTCAGAATGGCTCCTCTGGTGCATGGGTTCTCAGTTCAGTGCCTAGGTAGTGACCCAGGGGGTTTTGCCAGTGACTTGTTTACTGAGAACCTGCTTGAGCATGAGATAGGGAGGAACCATGTTAAGCCATGACCAGTGAGGGAAAGCAAGAGCACCTATTCTTGTTTCTGGGAGCCTGTACTATTCTGTAGTCAGTCCTGTCTGGGGTGGGGTGTGGGGAGGGAGCTCTAGTCATTCCAGTAGCAGATGAATGTAACCTGCATGGTGATTTTTAAAAACAACTTATTTCCTCCCTGACCCCAGAGGAGCTGTCTTCAGAAGGTTGAGATCAACCCCCCGAATGTTTATGTGTTGCATTTACTTTTACAAAATATATATAAATATTGAAAAAAAAATACTTTCTGGGGTCTCTAGTGGCAGTTGAAATAATAGTTCCACTTGTGGTCATCAGAAGATAAGCCATTCCTTAGACTTCTGTGGGGTAAGCTCCTTGACTTCTAAAGGGGGTAGAAGGAGTTCATCCTGCTGTGTATTTTAGAATCCCTTCCTCCACTGTTTTGTGACAGTGAAATGCCTCTTGATCATGTCCAAATCTGTCTTTCACTATGTCCAATTTCTGAATCATGTTGGCAGTTGCTTGGCCCTACCACCTGGACACAGTACTCAGTTTGAGCATAACTGTACTAAATCTTTTTTCCAGATCAGTATAATAAAGGAGTGATGTGCAATATTTTCCTGTGTGAGATGTGTAAAAAATACCTCTTGTTTGAGGAATCTTAGCATTCAACTTAAAGTGTCTCTTCATTGCCAAAGCCCGTATGTGACAGATTGAGCTTCAAGACAGCATGCCCAATCACAGCTTCCCACAGCCTGGCCAAGATTTTCCACTTCAGGCTGGAGAGCTGAGCCACTTTTCCCCATTCATGTTGCCCCTCTGCAACTCTCTTGGTGATACTATGGTTACCTAAAACCCCTTTAACCTGAGAGAATCAAGTGCTGAAACCCCATGATGCCCCTTAGGTTCCTAAGTTGGGTGAGGGCTTCTTTGTCAGATCTCTTGAAGTGATTGTCTCTCTGTGTCTTTTGTTTTTTCAGTCTTTTTTGTCGGCAACTTATAAACTTCATTCGCACCTTTCTGGCCCATAAAGTTTTAACCTGGTTAGTGAACTAACATTCTCAAAAATTATAGATAACTTCATAAAATGACTTTTTTCAGTAGCAAAGGGACATTACTACAATATGTTTATAATTGGAAAGGGGCATTGTCACATTTGCCTTTTCTCTCTGGTCTTTGAACAAAGATCAGTGGAACAGCAGAAACTCGTTAAGGCAAGAGGAAGAATATTGATGTCTTTACCTTCTGTAACACGGGTGATTATTTCTAGAGCCTGCTGTCTACCCAAAATGATTTTTTCAGCCAGCAGCGCAGCTAACCTATTTTATTCTTCTTTCTTGATTCGATATTATAGTCTTCAGTGACTGCCGGTGAATCAGATATTACTGCTTGGTTTTTGTTTTGTTCTTCCTAGTGTTTAAGAGCCCTTTACTTTATTTTCTTATTCCTTGTTCCTGCCCAAGTTTGACTTTAACAGCTTACATTTTTGCCTCTTAATCCTCATTTAGCCTTGTTTGCTTTGTCTGGAATAATTTGTTGAGCTACAACTTTCTTCATAAAGATAACTTTAACATTATCCCTTCTGACAATAAACACATTTTGAGTATCTGCTCACCTGTTACCTTCTTGTCAGGGAATGTGTACTTTCCCTGGGAACAGTACCTATTGAATGGGTTCCAACTCCCCTGTGATCTTTTAGCTGTGGGAGCTAACGGAAATGGGCAAATAGGGTCATCCCTGCTACATGCAGTCTGAGGCAAAGAGAAGCAGGGATGAAGCTTTGTGGCCCCAAAAAAGAAGAAAGTCTCAGTTCTGACTTTTCTAGTTCTCATGAGGCTAGACTATACTTGTTTTCTATGCTTGGATTAATGTTACTCTACCTACTTAGATCACTTGAGACAGCTTGTATCAGCCTCCATTCATTGTAATTTAAGGGTCCTGACTAAAACCTACTTTAAGGGCAGGAAAATAACAAAAAGCCAGCACCACAAGAGGCAGATAACCATTATACCTCCAAGACCATCCTTAACCAGTATAGCACATCAGAATCATCTGTGGAGCTTAAATCATAAACACCTGCTCTGGGCGTAGAACGAACAGCTTCCTTGTTCTCTTAGAACCACTTTCAGATTAGTTACTATCACTATCGCTCAGTGGTCCCTGACAGTTTGGGCAAGGCTGCTTGGTGAGCTATGAATACACCCAAGAAAATTTTTATAGAGCATTTATTGTTAGTCACAGTACCAGTTATTGTGGATTCAAAGATAAAGACAGTCCTATTCCGAAAGGTCAGGTGAGTAGCAGAGATAGGCACTAACTAGCTAACTTGTAATACAGTATTGAATGGGTCGGGTAAGAAACCTAATCAGATCCACAGCAGATCAGGGAAGGCTCCATTCAGTTGTCTCCAGTGCTTTTTGGAAACAAGGTGATATATAAACAAATGACAAGTAAAATTTGCATCATCCTACTAGCAGTTTCATAATATGAAAATGATAAATCATGAAAATACCAAATTTCCTAACGAAATATTACATGTAATAGAAACTCAAGATGGTAAGTCAGTCTAGTTGGGCCCAAGTTATAGTGAAAACCAACCTCATTCCATTTTTGGTATTAAGAACCAGTAGATTAAGGAGAAAAAACAAAAGATAATTTAAAAAATACATATCTTTATTAAAACAACATAAAAACATCCATTCTTAACAACCAAACATTCCATACATGGTATACAATCAGTGGCTCACTATATCATCACATAGTTGTGTATTCATCACCATGATCATTTGCATCACTCTAGAAAAAAGAAACTCATATCATACCCCTCACCCTTCCTTCTCATTGACCACTAGTATTTCCATCTACCCAATTTATTTTAACCTTAATTCCCCTTATTATTTTTTTTCCATATTTTTTATTCATCTGTTCATACCCTGGATAAAAGGAGCATCAGACACAAGGTTTTCACAATCAGTCACACTGTAAAAGCTATATCATTATTATACAATTATAATAAATATAATGATATAGCTTTTACAAAAGATAATTTTTAAAATTTAATACAGTTTTATTGAGATACACTCATATACCATACAAACCATCTGAAGTATACAATCACTGTCTCACAGTTATCATGTGGTTGTGCATAAATCTCCATGATCAATTTTGGAACATTTTCATTACTCCAGAAAGGAAAAATAAATAAAACCCAAAATCCTCCCATACCCTTATCCTCCCCCCCCCCACCCATTGACCCATAGTATTGGTGTGGTACATTCATTAACCGTTAATGAAAGAATATTAAAATATTACTTTAACCATAGTCCATAGTTTGCAATAGGTACATTTTCCCCCATGTATCTATTATTATTTTTAATATTTGTTCCCCCTATTATTTATTTTTAATTCATGTTTTACTTATCTGTCCATACCGTAGATAAAAGGAGCATCAGACACAAGGTTTTACAGTCACACAGTAATATTGTGAAAGAGCTATCATTATACAATCATCTTCAAGAAACATGGCTACTGGAACACAGCTCTATGGTTTCAGGCACTTCACTCTATCCTGTCTAATACACCTTAAACTGAAAAGGGGATATCTATATAATATGCAAGAATAACTTCCAGGATAACCTCTTGACTCTGATGGAAGATAATCTTGATTTCAATGAGATACTAGGTAACAGCCTAGGTTAAACTCTTTTTGGCAATTATTTTTTTATTACTGTCCCAAACTATAGCATTAATGTATTTATTTGTTTATTATCTGTCTTGCCCCACTAGACTATAAGTCCCATGAAGATAGTATTATTATTTGTTTGTCACTTTATCCCTTTGCCCCTGAAACAGTGGCAGGTAGGGTACAGGTATCCCATTTTGTTGTGCTTTGCTTTATTGTGCTTCGCAGATATTGCATTTTTTAAAAATACATTGACGGTTTGTAGCAGTTCTGCATCAAGCAAGTCTATTGGCCCATTTTTCCAACAGAATGTGCTCATTTTGTGTCTGTCACATTTTGATAATTCTCACAATATTCCAAACTTTTTCATTATTATATCTGTTATAGTGATCTGTGATCTTTGATGTTATAATTATTTTGGGACACCACAACCTGCGCCTATATAAAATGACGAACTTAATGTATAAATGTTAACGTGTGTTCTGACTGTTCTGTTGATCTGCCATTACCCCAGTTCTCTCCCTCTCCTTGGACTTACCTATTCCTTGACACAAAAGTAATAAAATTAGGCCAATCAATAACCTCTACAATGGCCTCTAAGTGTTCAAGTGAAAGGAAGAGTTGCATGTCTCTCACTTTGAAATCAAAAGCCAGAAATGATTAAGCTTAAAGAGGAAGACATGTTGAAAGGCAAATTAGACAGAGAGCTAGGCCTCTTGCATTAGCCAAATTGTGAATGCAAAAGGAAAGTTCATGAAGGATATTCAAAGTGCTACTCCAGTGAACACACGAATGATAAGAAAGTGAAATGGCCTTACTGCTGTTATGGAGAAGGTTTTAGTAGTCTGGATAGAAAATCAAACCAGCCATAACATTCTCTTAAGTAAAGCCTAATCCAGGGCAACTCTTCAATTCTGTGAAGTCTGAGAAAGGTGATGAAGCTGCAGAAGAAAAGTTTGAAGCTGGCAGAGAAATTGGTTCACGAGGTTTAAGGAAGGAAGGTGTCTCCTTTAACATAAAAGTACAAGCTGCAACAAGTTATCCAGAATTCTAGATAAGAAAACTCATGAAGTTGGCAACACTAAGTAACGATTTTTACTGTAGACAAGTCAGCCTATTGGAAGAAGCGGCCATCTAGGACGTCTTCATAGCTAGAGAGAAGTCAGTGCCTGGCTTCAAGGCTTCCAAGGACCTGACTCTTGTTAGGAGTTAATGCAGTGGTGACTTTAAGTTGAAGCCTGTTACCAGTTGTGCTGGTTTGAAAGGATGTGTGGACCCTAGAAAAGTCATGTTTTAATCAAAATCCCATTTTGTAATGGCAGAATAATCCCTATTCAATACTGTATGTTTGAATCTGTAATTAGATAATCTCCCTGGAGATGTATCCCAATCAAGAGTGGTTGTTAAAATGGATTAGGGGAGATGTGTCTCCACCCATTTGGGTGGGTCTTGATTAGTTTCTGAAGTCCTATAAAAGAGGAAACATTTTGGAGAATGAGAGATTCAGAGAGCCAGAGAAGAACGACATAGCCAAGAGAAGCAGAGAGCCCACAAGCCAGCAACCTTTGGAGATGAAGAAGGAAAGCACCTCCCAGGGAGCTTCATGAAACAGGAAGCCAGGAGAGAAAGCTAGTAGATGATGCCTTGCTCACCATATGCCCTTCCAGCCAAGAGAGAAACTGTGTTTGCCATGTGCCTTCTCACTTGAAAGAGAAACCCTGAACTTCATCGGCCTTCTTGAAGCAAGGTATCTTTCCCTGGATACCTTAGATTGGACATTTCTATAGACTTGTTTTAACTGGGACATTTTCTTGGCCTTAGAACTGTAAACTAGCAACTTATTAAACTCCCCCTTTTAAAAGCCATTCCAGTTCTGGTATATTGCATTTCGGCAGCTAGCAAACTAGAACACCAGTCCAAAAATCCTAGGGCCCTTAAGTATTATGCTAAATCTACTCAGCCTGTGTTCTATAAATGAAACAAAAAAGCCTGGATAACAGTACATCTGCTTATAACATGATTTACTGAATATTATAAGCCCAATATTGAAACTTACTGCTCAGAAAAAAAATATTTCTTTCAAAATATTGCAAAAAAAATATTATTGCTCATTGACAATATACCTGGTCACCCAAGTGCTCTGATGGAGCTATATGACGAAATTAATGTTATTTTCATGCCTGCTAACACAACAGCTGAACTGCAGCCACTGATCAAGGAGTCATTTTAACTTTTAAGTCTTATTATTTAAGAAATAAATTTTGTAAGGCTATAGCTGCCTTAGATGGTGATTCCTCTGATGGATCTGGGCAAAGTAAATTGAAAACCTGGAAAGCATTCACCGTTCTGGATACTACTGAAAACACTGATCTTGACATTAACAGGAATTTGGAAGAAGTTAATTCTAACGGTTATGAATGATGTTGGGGTTCAAAACTTCAGTGGAGGAAGTAACTGCAGATGTGGTGGAAATAGCAAGAGAACCAGAATTAGAAATGAAGCCTGAAGATGGGACTGAATTGCTGTAATCTTATAAAAGTTTAATGGCTGAGGAGTTGCTTCTTATGAATGAGCGAAGAAAGTGGGTTCTTGAGAGTGACTCTACTCCTAGTGAAGATGCTGTGAACACTGTTGAAATGTTAACAAAAGATTTAGAATATTGTATAAATTTAATTGATAAAGCAGTGGTTTGAGAGGACTGATTCCAACTTTGAAAGAAGTTTGTGAGTAAAATGCTCTTAAAGAATATCACATGCTACAGAGAAATCTTTTGTAAAAGGAAAAGTCAATTGATGCAGTTAACTTCATTGTTGTCTTATTTAAGAAATTGTTATAGGCACCACAACCTTCAGTAACCACCACCCTGATCAGTCAGCAGCCATCAACCTGAGACAAGAACCCCACCAGCAAAATTATGACTTGCTGAAGGCTCAGATGATGGTCAGCATTTTGTAGCATAAAGTATTTTTAAGTTAAGTAGTACATTGTTTTATTACATAATGCTAATGCACACTTAACACACTATAGTGTAAATATAACTTTTATAGACACTGGGACACCACTGCTTTATTGCAGTGGTATGGAACTGAACTCACAATATTTCTGAAGTATGTTTGCAGTCATTCAATATAAATATACAAATGAATAAATATATTGAATGACATCCAAAAATGCATTCATTAATGAACCAATGCCAGCCTGGAGAGACTACTGGCATGCCCAAAGTTTTGTTTAGATATTGGCATAATGGAGGCACCATGGCACAGGACAAAATACATGAGCTTTACAGTAAGATAGACTTGGGGTTGAATACTGCTCTGCTGCTAGATGTACGTATGACTTTGGAGCAGATAAGTTAATCTTCCTAAGCTTTGGTTGCCTTCTCTGTAAAATGTGGAAATGAGTAATACTTTATAGGGTCACTGAGAGGTTCAGAAATGACATAAAATGGCTAACTGTTGATTAATCTTCCTAAGCTCTGGTTGCCTTCTCTGTAAAATGTGGAAATGAGTAATACTTTATAGGGTCACTGAGAGGTTCAGAAATGACATAAAATGGCTAACTGTTGATGAAAGAATCAATTGGTAGAGCACTTCTGGAAGAAAATAAGGGGGAATAAAAATTTAAAATATATTGTTACAAAAGAATCACAGGCACATGCAAAGATACATGTGACACAGGTATTTCTCTATTGCATTGTCTGTAATAGATAAACTATAAAGTTCTTCAATAGCCATAAATAGGGAACTGATGAAGCAAACGACATGAAAGTAGTCTAGAATAAGGCCTAGCTTTACTTGAGATGGCAATCAGAGATACAACAACATTCATATATAACCATAAAACTAATATGTCCTAAGCACTTATGCATTTTTTCTTCACAATATCCTGATGAGGTAGGTTATACTCTTCCAGATGAGGAAACGGACTTAAAGTGATAAAAACAACTCACTCAAGAATCAGTGTCAACATCCTCACTGTAATTTTGCCAAATATCACCACTGGGGGAAACTGGGCTAAGTTTACCAGGATCTCTGTATTATTATTATTATTATTTCTAGGGGTGGTTTGAGACTGACCCCACGTGTTAGAATAAAGACAATGGCATCTTGATGTTACGTTCATACATGTACTCTCAGAAACAGCTTAATCCCCTCCATTGGGTAAGACAGGGTTTCTTAGGTCTGCAAGAATTCAGGCTGCACTCGAGCCACTTTCCGGAATTCTTTAGTATGAGTCTTAGGGCACTGCATCTCACACCAGCTGATGGGTACCATCTGGACACCTGGAAAGGAAAAGATGGTGTTGAAACCAGGACTCCAAATATTTGCCTCAGACCCCTCTCTTTTCAGTTGGGTATGAAATGTTTCCCTAGGCTACCCTGTTAACCTCATCTCATATAGAAAAAATTTTTTGTTTATTCCACTGACATAGTTTAATTCTAAACCACGGCTTCCAGGATAAGTTGGGGATGTGGAAGCATGAGACAACTCACCTGATTCACTGTGGGCCACCACCACTCCTAGTTCATTTTCGGCAGTGGTCAGTAGGTAGTTGGACTGTGCGTCACCTAGGGATATCTATTCACAGAACTCCAGTGAAGGAAAATGAAGGGATATAAGTCTTCCCCTGTAGCTACTTAGGTTGTTTCTCTACTTCCATTTCTTCTTTTAACAAAGGACTGCAAGTCTCCTAGGAATAAAGGATACTACTTTGGCCAAGACAATGTCACCTGGGTGGAAACTCTTATAAATTTCAACCTGTAAGGAAAGAACAGGAGTGTTCAGTGGAATCTTTGGCTCAGGTCTACCCAAAATTATTAACCCCTCTGAGTAGATTCAGCCTATTTTATAATCCCAGAGGGTAGAAATCATTACTCAAATCGGTCAACAACTATATAAATGGAGCACTACCAAAGAAATGGAAGAACTTGAATTTGATAACCCAGTCAGGAATCTGACTTGGCCAAAAGGTACTATACTATAGTTGGCTCTAATAGGGTCCAGAATTAAGTCTAAAGGAACAGCAATGAATAAATACCTGGCTACTAAGCTAAAGAACAAACTAGCCCCATTCTGTTCAACAAAGTGAAGAAAAATTATATGGACAGAAAGGGACAGGGAGGTACTTTACACTATACTTTATAGCAAGAGGATACATTAAACTTCCTTGTACTCTACATTCCCATTGTTTTTTTAATTTTTTAAATTAAAGCTTACATTTTATTTATGCAGCACTTCACATGCTCTGTGCTTGTATGGTTGCATTTACCACAATAAGCATTAAATAGCAGGGAAAATCTCTCTAGCAGAATCCTCACCAAATTCAAATGAACCAAATAAACTTTCTTGTAACAGTCATTTTAAAATTTTAAAACACTTGTTCCTGGATTCTAAACCTATGGGACTGCTACATGGTACCAAATCATAGTGTGCCAAAAAGCCTGGGTTTTGACACTGCTAGATTAAAATAGCTGGCATTTTAAAATCACATCCAAGTTTTTTATGATGCCCTCATTTCTAACAAAACAAAGGAAAAAGCATTATGAACAACAGATCTCCATATTAAAAAGGAAGAAAAAACTCACCAAAAAGGAACATGTAAGAAACAAGTTAAGGAAATACCCATTTCTATTCAGTGCTCAATTAAAAAAAAAGTTGAGGCAATATACCATGCAAACGAAATAATTACAGGAGGCTGGGGAGAATTTTGCTAGGATAAAATAATTTTTAAAAAGGAGCCAATGTTTGCAAACTTAAAGAGTTCAACCTGTTGCTCAATATCTGATATGTAGGTATGTATGTCTATATGTATGCTTAGATGTAGGTTGTATGTGTATCATATCTATTTTTTTCCCCCAGCATGAGTCTAAACTATAAGAGCTAGAGATGGTATTGCAGAGCAAAATTATACAGAATCCTGTGTACATGCTAAAAGAACAAATATGGACACAAGGGGGGAAAAAAGATGGTACTGACCAACTAAATAATATTTGAAGTAGAATTTGGACTACTCAGAGAGGATTAAAATCAAAACAATAAATATAAGGAATGATTTTGCAAATGAAGTGACTCATTGCTGGCCTACCATGTATAAGGCCAGATTGCTTTGAAGAATTCATATTCAGGTCTTAAACTTACAAAAAAGTACCCTTTTCTTCATGATTCAATGTGAAATTTACTTATCTTTAAATTGTGCTATACTTAATTATATTCTAATTTCAAATACTCTACTGTCATTAGGGAAAAAAGTCATTTCATGAATATGTACTCAGTGTCTGTATTCTATTATATTTCTAAAGCTATAAATATTTCAGTAGTTTGAATAGTAGTTGAATAGTTGAATGAGATAGAGCCTTAGGGAAATACGAATCAGAGTCTTAACAATACTATAAGTAAACACTAACATTTATTGCCGGGGAAAAGCAAAGTCAAGTCTATGCTGTATTTCCAATTTCTATCATAGCCAACTATTATCCTTAATTCACTTCTTTTTTTTTAACATGGGCAGGCACGGGGAAATGAACCTGGGTCCTCTGGCATGGCAGGCAAGTGTTCTTGCCTGTTGAGCCACCGTGGCCCCCCTTAATTCACTTCTGACATCCCTAATCTACAGTGATCAAATGTACAGAGACCTGCTAAAAATTAGTGTGATGTTGGTACAATGTCTTCTACCTAGAATGTGTACACCAAAACACACACAGAACACAGGACTGAGCTCTAATGTTATGTGAGCATTTGGTACAAAAGTGTGCACGAGTCTGGTAAGTTCAGTCTAGTGATTCCCTATGGCCAACTTCTGCTCCTCTTGCCACCTTCTTCAATAAACAGGGATCCCAGTTGCTGGTGAACTAAGGTTTGTCTTGCTCATCATTGTCCTCATAAATATAGTTAGATACATGTTTGGGTAAAGTAGCAGGTCTGTGAGACTTCAGGGAACAGACACTGGCTGGGAAGGCAGGGCATTTTTGTCCTCTTTGCCTGCACTCTTCTGCAAAGGCTTCTTCACCTGCCACACCATTTATTGTAAGGACTTTAAATGGCCATCTTCTTCAACTTCTACTCTTTCTTGACCATTTTTAGTAATCCTGTTTGTAGTGATTTTTCTGCCATTAACTATTTTAGAAGTTGACATAGATTTGAAGTTGCCCATCTTATTGCCTACCATTAAAGGATGGTAAAGAAAATGAAGTAAGGCCCCCATATCCCAGTAAACCAAATGAACTACATCCCATATCAAAAGAAAAAAATTCCCCTCCAAAAGATGGAAACCCAATGAAGGCAGAGAAAAAAGATTTTGTGCCCGTTTCTGGTTCCACAGTGGCCTCTTCAACTTCCCAAATCTCCTTAAATGGGTCTTTGTAGAAGTCAAATGAAAATGGGTCCCTCCCATGAAAAAATTTCCTAAAGACATCATTTGGATTATGGAATGTAAAGCCAAACTCAAATGGACTGTCAAAATGACTTCCATCTCCACCACCACCTTTTAATCCTCCTTTGCCGTATCTGTCATAGAAGTCCCATTTTTTTACCACCTGGCTAACACCTCAGGTGCCTCAGATATTTGTTTGAATTTTTTCTGCCTCTTTATCCTCAGGATTTTTATCAAGGTGCCACTTCAGTGCCAATTTACAATATGCCTTTTTAATATCCTCGGGTGAGGCATGTCTCTGCATGCCTAGAACTTCATAGTAATCTACCATATTGTAACAGATTGTTGGAACAAGTCTTTAGGAGGTTGGCAGCCAGTGGGGGAAGGAGGAGAGGCTGGGTGATGGGGCCTGTGGTCTCCTCTTAGCTTCCTCACAGCTGGTGCTGGTAGAAGTGGTCCCTTTTGTCTACCCCCCCCCCCCCAGGTTTTGGTAATCTTAATAGTAAAAACCAAGATATTTATCTAAATAAGACTGCTATATAAAATATAACTCACCTTTCTACTAAATCCCTTCTCCCCACACTCAAAAAGAATAAAGATGTGTTACTTTTCTTAAAAAAGAAAAAAAAATATTCTTCTAGCTTCCAGTGATTTGGCGCACCTAGAAGGAAAAATCTGAAATCGTGGAATGGTAACCCGTAACAAGCTCTGAAATCTGTTCTGTAACTGCTTGTTGAAGTATACTTAAAATTACTGCTTATTCTTTTTTTCTTTGTATATATTTAATAACAAAAAATGTTTAAAAAAATATATAGAAAACCCAGCAGAGATAAGAAGTACAAATCAGCATGCAGTCCCTGATGAGAAGTAACTGGCAGGCCAGGTTTCCCTGCCGAAATGGGTCTCATGGGAACAAGAACACACTTGGCCCTGGTATCTCACCAGAGCCTCAGTGACACCTTGAAAACCTGCTCAACAGCAGTTCCCACCCCTCAGCCACTGGCTGTCAATTGCATGATGAACAGAAGTGCAAAAGGTTCGAGGAACCTGGTGCCTGGGGAAGGAGAGGTAGACACAGGTGAAAAGGCTGCTTGGTCCCTCATGCCAAAACTGGGGGCTAGTGAGCTGCTGGTCCAATGAGATGCAGCGGTTTGTACAGCCTGGGGTCAAGTGGGGAGAAGGTGGGTTCCCCAGAGGACAAGGAGAGAAGCTGTCAGTGTCCCCTGAAAGGACTGCTCCTTCTTAGGGCCATTTTCACTTGGCCACTAAAGACAAGGACTGAGGACATCTCACAGCCGTGTTGGGGATGGAGGAGGGTTGTGGGCACTTGGGATATGAGGGGAGAGCTGCACCCAAGAAAGACGGGACTGGCACACTGCCTCTCCTCCATCCTCCTTTACCCTGTCGCATCTACCACCTCTCGACATAGAGACTGCTGCCTGCTGCCTTCTATAACATCCTGGGGCTCAGAGTGAGATGGCTTTTGAGAGCCTGGGAACAGAAATGTCGACATATTCATGCACTAGGTGCAGCTCAGGAACCAAGGTCAGAAGAAATGACCCCAAACTCTCCTTCAAAAACTAGAACCTGCCTGAGGCTGCTCCCCATTCCTGATGAATAGCAGAAAAAGGCCCTGAAGGAGAGATGGGATGCAGAAGTAGGGGACAGAGTCAGGAGTACTTTCAGACACACTGAGGCCCCCCACCGAAGTACAGGTAGAGAAGGTTCTTCGCCTCATGTGTGATTTCAAACTCAAAGCTTTCACTGATCACCATGTGTCAGAAGGAGCCAAATTCCTTGACCATCATCTCTTTGATCAGCTTGGCAGCATGCTCGTTGTTGTTAAAGAATTTTTCACAGTCTGTGACACAAAGCTCCATGGTTTCCACTCATACCTCCTCTGGCATATCCAAGTGCCTGATCAGAAGGAAGGTCTGCAGTCGCTTATAATTAGCCTCATCTTTCTTCCCTTCTGTTTCTCCCATGATCCTTCCACTGTGACCACTGGAGGAGAGAGTGGGGCTTTCAAGAGGTTCTGAGGCTGATGATTAATTAAGACACACTTAGAAGATTCAGGAAGTAGGCCCTGCTAACTTGGTGAGAGCAGAACACGTCTTTCTCCAAAGGGTGCTGCTCCTGTGGAGGCTGGAGGTGGCACAGCAGCCAGCTCAACCCTGCCAGCGTTGGTAAGGAGTGAAACAAGCTCCCGATTGTTTTTTTAAAAGCACTGAGATTCCTAAAGCCAAGGAAAAAACACAAACCAACCTTGTCTTTTTCAGTAGCTCGTACATCTTCCCTGCTAGAATAAACAAACCAGAAAGAGTAATTATTTGTGAGAAAATATTCTTAGATTTTTAGAAGACAATGAGCTATAAGAGCAGATAGAACAAATTATAATTGGGACCTAGCTGCCATCTAGGGGAGCAGGGTGGAGGACATCTACAGTTATCACCTGGAGGGGAAAACATTTTCCCATTTAAGGACTACACAGAGTAGTAGGATTAGCTTCCGTGACTAGAGAATAGCAGATGAGATTTGGTAAGAAAGGATAAGTCCTGTCTCAGGGACTTTGAAGAGAAGCATTACAGAACCACATAGATTTATAAGGCTGGAAAGAGCCTCAGAAGTTAAATGATCTGGCCCTTAAGAATTGATTGTCCTTTCTCAAAGAATCCTCAGAAAAAAGAAATCTACCATTTAATTCACTAAGCTTTTTGATGTCTTACAATGCTCAGGGTTTAAGTTCCCTTAAATTCAAGAAAAAAAAATTTAATACCTAAAATGCTTTTACTTTGTTTGGTCTGAATCATCCCAACATTGCTAATCTTTAGCTTTGCTCAATTCTTTCTGCTTTATTTTCAAACCCTGTCTCATTAATATTTTCCTTTAGTCCTAGGTCCTATGATAAAACACTTTCTTTGGCCACTACTGGACGGAGAATCAACACACAAAGAGGAGGGAAAAAGTGTCCCTGAAAATTCCAATCCTTCCTTCTATCCTAATCTCATTTCAATCCCTGAGGCAAAACTTCTTACCGAATAGTTCCTCGAAAGGAATTCTTAAGTGGTGTGGACCCCACGTACAGGATATGTACTTTGGCAAAGCGTGAGTTGATGCTAGAGACCTGTGAATAGAGAAAGGATAAGCATCAGAGTATTAGTTGTCACCTCAAGGAGGCAGCAAATTCTTACTTATCTCTGCAAAAATGATCTTGGAAAAGTGGAATAAGAGCCACATGATAGAGTTACTGTGGGGATCAAATGAGGTAATATGGTATAATTTTTGAGAAGTACTAAAGTCTAACATAAATAGACATTGGTCAGTATAGCAAATCTAGACCTTTAACAGATGTTTCTCTTATTCCTGTGAAGGAGAGGCTAAGTCTACTTAAAATTAGGCCTAACAGTCACCCCCAAAGAACCTCTTTTGTTGCTCAGATGTGGCCTCTCTCTCTTTCAGCCAACATGGCAAGCAAACTCACTGTCCTTCCTCTGACATGCAACATGACTCCCACAGATGTAAATCTCCCTGGCAACGTGGGACAGAAATCCTGGGATGAGCCAGGACCTGGCATCATGAAATTGAGAAAGCCTTCTTGACCAAAAGGGGGAAGAAACAAATGAGACAAAAGAAACTTTCAGTGGCTGAGAGATTTCAAACAGTCGCGAGGTTATCCTGGAGGTTATTTTTATGCATTATATAGCTATATGTTTTCAGTCTATGGTATATTGGAGTGGCTAGAGGAAAGTACCTAAAACTGTTCAGCTGTTTTCCAGTAGCCTTCTTTTTTTTTTTTCTGTTCCCCCTATTGTGTATTTATTTTTAATCCATATGTTTTACTCATCTGTCCATAAGGTAGAGAAAAGAAGCATAGTCACACAGTCACACTGCGAAAGCTGTTATCACTGAACAATCATCTTCAAGAAACATGGCTACCGGAACACAGCTCCACATTTTCAGGCACTTCCCTCCAGCCTCTTCATTATACCTTAACTAAAAAGGTGATATCTATATAATGCGTAAAAATAACCTCCAGGATAACCTCCTGACTCTGTTTGAAATCTCTCAACCACTGACACTTTATGTTGTCTCATTTCTCTCTTCCTCCTTTTGATGGAGAAGGTTTTCTTAATCCCTTGATGCTGAGTCCCAGCTCATTCCAGGATTTCTGTCCCACGTTCCCAGGAAGGTTTACAACCCTGGGAGGCATGTTTCAGGTGGTGGTGGTGGTGGGGGCAGTGAGTTTGCTTGCCATGTTGGTTGAGAGAGAGAGGCCACATCTGAGCAACAAAAGAGGTTCTCTGGGGGCAAGTGTCAGGTCTAATTCTAAGTAGGCTTACCCTATCCTTTGTGGGGATAAGTTTCATATGAACAAACCCCAAGATTGAGGGCTTGGCCTACTGCTTTGGTTGTCCCCACTGCTTGTGAGAATATCAGGAATTCTCCACATGGGGAAGTTGAATTTTCCCCCTTTCTCGCCATTACCCCAAGGGGATTTTGCAAATACTTTTTTTGTGTGTATTTTTATTTTTTTAAATACAAAAAAAACACCAAATCGGCAGGCCAAGGTGGCTCAGCAGGCAGGAATGCTTGCCTGCTTGCCTGTGATGCCAGAGGACCCGGCTTTGATTCCTGGTGCCTGCCCATGTTAAAAAAAAACAAACAAAAAAAACCCCAAATAAATGCAAAGATTCCTATTTTGATCATTCCGTTCTACATATATAATCAGTAATTCACAATATCATCACATAGTTGCATATTCATCATCATGATAATTTCTTAGAACATTTGCATCAATTCAGAAAAATAAAAAAACAGAAAAATAAATAAAACGAAAACAGAAAAAAAAAATTATATATACCATACCCCTTACCCTCCCTTTCATTGATCACTAGCATTTCAAACTAAATTAATTTTAATATTTGTTTCTCCTATTATTTATTTTTATTCCATGTGTTCTACTTGTCTGTTGACTTGGTAGATAAAAGGACCATCAGACACAAGGTTTTCATAATCACAATCACACAGTCACATTGTGAAAGCTATCATTATACAATCATCATCAAGAAACATGACTACTGCAACACAGCTCTACATTTTCAGGCAGTTCCATTACATCTTGGATAACAAGGTGATATTTATTTAATGCGTAAGAATAACCCCCAGGATAATCTCTCGACTCTGTTTGGAATCTCTCAGCCATTGACACTTTGTCTCATTTCCCTCTTCCCCCTTTTGGTGGAGAAGGTTTTCTCAAACCCTTGATGCTGAGTCTCAGCTCATTCTAGGATTTTTGTCCCACGCTGTCAGGAAGGTCCACACCCCCGGGAGTCATGTCTCACGTAGACAGGGGGAGGGTGGTGAGTTTGCTCGTTGTGTTGGCTGGAGAGAGAGGCCACATCTGAGCAACAAAAGAGGCTCTCTTGGGGATGACTCTTAGACCTAATTTTAAAAAGGCTTGACCTATCCTTTGAGGGGTTAAGTTTCAAATGAACAAACCTCAAGACTGGGGGCTCAGCCTATAGCTTTGGTTGTCCACACTGCTTGTGAGAATATCAAGAATTCAACTTGGGGAAGTTGAATTTCTCCCAGTATTTGCGGGAACTTTGCAAATACTTTTCCACCCACTGATCAAATCACTCTGGGATTCATTGGGGCATCACTCTGGAGAAACCAATAAAATCTCATGTCCTGGACTTCCTGGAAGATGGCGGCTTAGTAAGACGCACGGATCTTAGTTTCTTCTCCAGGACACCTACTAGGGGAGTAGAAACGATACAGAAAGCGCCCAAAGCCACAACAGAGATAAAAAAGACAGCGTACCCCATCCTGGAACGGCTGGCTGGCTGAGAGAAGCAGCTCGGGTGAGATCGCCGAGGCGCGCGGGCCTTACCGGGCGGGGTGGCAAGCGGCCGGAGTTACTCCCTTCCCCCTTCCCGGGCCAGCTGGGAGAATTGGAGAGGTGGTCCCCTGAAACCAAGGCGACTGGCGCCCACACCACGCGCAGCCCCCGGACCAACTGAGAGAATTGGATCAGAAACCCCCAGGCCGCGGAGAACGGTGACCCCGTGACTCCCGGGGAACGTGCACTCTCTCGGGCGGGCCACTGCCGCTGGCGCCCTCCCGCCACGCTTGTTGCCCAGGGCCGACTAGGAAATTCGGACGAGCTCTTTCCCTGGCTGCGGCGACCAGCAACCCTCCCTGCGTTCGGACACCCTCCCTGCGTTCGGACCCCGGGCCGGCTCAAGCCGCTTCGGCTAGCGAACCCCCAGGAAGGCGAGAGTTTTCCAAAGTTTAAGGTCCCACAGCACCTTTTACTGGTGGGACCCGCAGACAAACGTGTGCCACGAGCGCCACCTACTGGGCAGGATAAGAAAAACAGAACCCAGAGATTTCACAGAAAAATATTACAACCTTGCTGGGTCCAACACCAAGAGAAATCTGAATAAATGCCCAGACGCCAGCAGCAGAAGATAACTGTCCACGCTCAAAAGATTGAGAATATGGCTCAGTCAAAGGAACAAACCAATAGCTCAAATGAGACACAAGAGCTGAGACAACTAATGCTGAATATACGAACAGAAATGGAAAACCTCTTCAAAAATGAAATCGATAAATTGAGGGAGGACATGAAGAGGACATGGGCTGAACATAAAGAAGAAATAGAAAAACTGAAAAAACAAATCGCAGAACTTATGGAAGTGAAGGATAAAGTAGCAAACATAGAAAAAATAATAGATAGCTACAATGATAGATTTAAAGAGACAGAAGATAGAATTAGTGATTTGGAGGATGGAACATCTGAATTCCAAAAAGAAACAGAAACTATAGGGAAAAGAATGGAAAAATTTGAACAGGGTATCAGGGAACTCAAGGACAATATGAACCGCACAAATATACGTGTTGTGGGTGTCCCAGAAGGAGAAGAGAAGGGAAAAGGAGGAGAAAAACTAATGGAAGAAATTATCACTGAAAATTTCCCAACTCTTATGAAAGACCTAAAATTACAGATCCAAGAAGTGCAGCGCACCCCAAAGAGATTAGACCCAAATAGGCGTTCTCCAAGACACTTACTAGTTAGAATGTCAGAGGTCAAAGAGAAAGAGAAGATCTTGAAAGCAGCAAGAGAAAAACAATCCATTACATACAAGGGAAACCCAATAAGACTTTGTGTAGATTTCTCAGCAGAAACCATGGAAGCTAGAAGACAGTGGGATGATATATTTAAAATACTAAAAGAGAAAAACTGCCAACCAAGACTCCTATATCCAGCAAAATTATCCTTCAAAAATGAGGGAGAAATTAAAACATTCTCAGACAAAAAGTCACTGAAAGAATTTGTGACCAAGAGACCAGCTCTGCAAGAAATACTAAAGGGAGCACTAGAGTCAGATACAAAAAGACAGAAGAGAGAGATATGGAAAAGAGTGTAGAAAGAAGGAAAATCAGATATGATATATATAATACAAAAGGCAAAATGTTAGAGGAAAATATTATCCAAACAGTAATAACACTAAATGTCAATGGACTGAATTCCCCAATCAAAAGACATAGATTGGCAGAATGGATTAAAAAACAGGATCCTTCTATATGCTGTCTACAGGAAACACATCTTAGACCCAAAGATAAACATAGGTTGAAAGTGAAAGGTTGGGAAAAGATATTTCATGCAAATAACAACCAGAAAAGAGCAGGAGTGGCTATACTAATATCCAACAAATTAGACTTCAAATGTAAAACAGTTAAAAGAGACAAAGAAGGACACTATATACTAATAAAAGGAACAATTAAACAAGAAGACATAACAATCATAAATATTTACGCACCGAATCAGAATGCCCCAAAATACGTGAGGAATATACTGCAAACACTGAAAAGGGAAATAGACTCATATACCATAATAGTTGGAGACTTCAACTCACCACTCTCATCAAGGGACAGAACATCTAGACAGAGGATCAACAAAGAAATAGAGAATCTGAATATTACTATAAATGAACTAGACTTAATAGACATTTATAGGACATTACATCCCACAACAGCAGGATACACCTTTTTCTCAAGTGCTCATGGATCATTCTCAAAGATAGACCATATGCTGGGTCACAAAGCAAGTCTTAACAAATTTAAAAAGACTGAAATCTTACACAACACTTTCTCGGACCATAAAGGAATGATGTTGGAAATCAATAATAGGCAGAGTGCCAGAAAATTCACAAATACGTGGAGGCTCAACAACACACTCCTAAACAACGACTGGGTCAAAGAAGAAATTGCTAGAGAAATTAGCAAATACCTCGAGGCGAATGAAAATGAAAACACAACATATCAAAACTTATGGGACGCAGCAAAGGCAGTGCTAAGAGGGAAATTTATTGCTCTAAATGCCTATATCAGAAAAGAAGAAAAGGCAAAAATGCAGGAATTAACTATCCATTTGGAAGAACTGGAGAAAGAACAGCAAGCTAACCCCAAAGCAAGCAAAAGGAAAGAAATAACAAAGATTAGAGCACAAATAAATGAAATTGAAAACATGAAAACAATAGAGAAAATCAATAAGGCCAGAAGTTGGTTCTATGAGAAAATCAATAAGATTGATGGGCCCTTAGCAAGATTGACAAAAAGAAGAAGAGAGAGGATGCAAATAAATAAGATCAGAAATGGAAGAGGAGACATAACTACTGACCTCACAGAAATAAAGGAGGTAATAACAGGATACTATGAACAACTTTACGCTAATAAATACAACAATTTAGAGGAAATGGACGGGTTCCTGGAAAGACATGAACAACCAACTTTGACTCAAGAAGACATAGATGACCTCAACAAACCAATCACAAGTAAAGAAATTGAATTAGTCATTCAAAAGCTTCCTAAAAAGAAAAGTCCAGGACCAGATGGCTTCACATGTGAATTCTACCAAACGTTCCAGAAAGAATTAGTACCAATTCTCTTCAAACTCTTCAAAAAAATCGAAGTGGAGGGAAAACTACCTAATTCATTCTATGAAGCCAACATCACCCTCATACCAAAACCAGGCAAAGATATTACAAAAAAAGAAAACTACAGACCAATCTCTCTAATGAATACAGATGCAAAAATCCTCAATAAAATTCTAGCAAATCGTATCCAACAACACATTAAAAGAATTATACATCATGACCAAGTAGAATTCATCCCAGGTATGCAAGGATGGTTCAACATAAGAAAATCAATTAATGTAATACACCATATCAACAAATCAAAGCAGAAAAATCACATGATCATCTCAATTGATGCAGAGAAGGCATTCGACAAGATTCAACATCCTTTCCTGTTGAAAACACTTCAAAAGATAGGAATACAAGGGAACTTCCTTAAAATGATAGAGGGAATATATGAAAAACCCACAGCTAATATCATCCTCAATGGGGAAAAATTGAAAACTTTCCCCCTAAGATCAGGAACAAGACAAGGATGTCCACTATCACCACTATTATTCAACATTGTGTTGGAGGTTCTAGCCAGAGCAATTAGACAAGAAAAAGAAATACAAGGCATCAAAATTGGAAAGGAAGAAGTAAAACTATCACTGTTTGCAGACGATATGATACTATACGTCGAAAACCCGGAAAAATCCACAACAAAACTACTAGAGCTAATAAATGAGTACAGCAAAGTAGCAGGTTACAAGATCAACATTCAAAAATCTGTAGCATTTCTATACACTAGTAAGGAACAAGCTGAGGGGGAAATCAAGAAACGAATCCCATTTACAATTGCAACTAAAAGAATAAAATACCTAGGAATAAATTTAACTAAAGAGACAAAAAACCTATATAAAGAAAACTACAAAAAACTGCTAAAAGAAATCACAGAAGACCTAAACAGATGGAAGGGCATACCGTGTTCATGGATTGGAAGACTAAATATAGTTAAGATGTCAATCCTACCTAAATTGACTTACAGATTCAATGCAATACCAATCAAAATCCCAACAACTTATTTTTCAGAAATAGAAAAACCAATAAGCAAATTTATCTGGAAGGGCAGGGTGCCCCGAATTGCTAAAAACATCTTGAGGAAAAAAAATGAAGCTGGAGGTCTCGCGCTGCCTGACTTTAAGGCATATTATGAAGCCACAGTGGTCAAAACAGCATGGTATTGGCATAAAGATAGATATATCGACCAATGGAATCGAATAGAGTGCTCAGATATAGACCCTCTCATCTATGGACATTTGATCTTTGATAAGGCAGTCAAGCCAACTCACCTGGGACAGAGCAGTCTCTTCAATAAATGGTGCCTAGAGAACTGGATATCCATATGCAAAAGAATGAAAGAAGACCCATCTCTCACACCCTATACAAAAGTTAACTCAAAATGGATCAAAGATCTAAACATTAGGTCTAAGACCATAAAACAGTTAGAGGAAAATGTTGGGAGATATCTTATGGATCTTACAACTGGAGGCGGTTTTATGGACCTTAAACCTAAAGCAAGAACACTGAAGAAGGAAATAAATAAATGGGAACTCCTCAAAATTAAACACTTTTGTGCATCAAAGAACTTCATCAAGAAAGTAGAAAGACAGCCTTCACAATGGGAGACAATATTTGGAAATGATATATCAGATAAAGGTCTATATCCAGAATTTATAAAGAGATTGTTCATCTCAACAACAAAAAGACAGCCAACCCAATTACAAAATGGGAAAAAGACTTGAACAGACACCTCTCAGAAGAGGAAATACGGATGGCCAAGAGGCACATGAAGAGATGCTCAATGTCCCTGGCCATTAGAGAAATGCAAATCAAAACCACAATGAGATATCATCTCACACCCACCAGAATGGCCATTATCAACAAAACAGAAAATGACAAGTGCTGGAGAGGATGCGGAGAAAGAGGCACACTTATCCACTGTTGGTGGGAATGTCAAAGGGTGCAACCACTGTGGAAGGCAGTTTGGCGGTTCCTCAAAAAGCTGAATATAGAATTGCCATACGACCCAGCAATACCATTGCTAGGTATCTACTCAAAGGACTTAAGGGCAAAGACACAAACGGACATTTGCACACCAATGTTTATAGCAGCATTATTTACAATTGCAAAGAGATGGAAACAGCCAAAATCTCCATCAACAGAAGAGTGGCTAAACAAACTGTGGTATATACATACGATGGAATATTATGCAGCTTTAAGACAAGATAAACTTATGAACCATGTAATAACATGGATGGACCTAGAGAATATTATGCTGAGTGAATCCAGCCAAAAACTAAAGGACAAATACTGTATGGTCCCACTGATGTGAACGGACATTCGAGAATAAACTTGAAATATGTCATTGGTAACAGAGTTCAGCAGGAGTTAGAAACAGGGTAAGACAATGGGTAATTGAAGCTGAAGGGATACAGACTGTGCAACAGGACTAGATACAAAAACTCAAAAATGGACAGCACAATAATACCTAATTGTAAAGTAATCATGTTAAAACACTGAATGAAGCTGCATCTGAGCTATAGATTTTTGTTTTGTTTTGTTTTGTTTTGTTTTGATTTTACTATTATTACTTTTATTTTTTTCTCTATATTAACATTCTATATCTTTTTTGGTTATGTTGCTAGTTCTTCTAAACCAATGCAAATGTACTAAGAAATGATGATCATGCATCTATGTGATGATGTTAAGAACTAATGATTGCATGTGTAGAATGGTATGATCTCTAAATGTTGGGTTAATTTCTTTTTTTCCGTTAATTAAAAAAAAAAAAAAAAGAGAAGGGATAATTGGAGATGAAGGGATACAGACTGTACAACGGGACTGGATATAAAAACTCAGAAATGGACAGCACAATACTACCCAATTGTAATGCAATTATGTTAAAACACTGAATGAAGCTGCATGTGAGGTATAGGTTTTTTGTTTTTGTTTTTTTTGTTTTTTTTTTCTTTCTATTATTGTTTTAATTCTTATTCTGTTGTCTTTTTATTTCTTTTTCTAAATCGATGCAAATGTACTAAGAAATGATGAATATGCAACTATGTGATGTTATTAAGAATTACTGATTGTACATGTAGATTGGAATGATTTCTAATTGTTTTGTTAATTCTTTTTTTAATTAATAAAAAAAAAAAGAAAAAAAAAAAATCTCATGTCCTACCCAAGGTTCCATGTACTTAAGGTGTTCAACTAAGCTATCTACATAAGTTATATTAGGAAATGCACTAGTCAAAATAGAAATTTTGTACCAAATAAACAGTTTTTTGCTTTAGTCACACATAAGTTGAAATTTTAAAATATTAATTACCATCTATTTTCAGTACCCTGCAGTAATGGCATTCCTTTGTTCTTCTTCATGCAAAAACATTTCAAAAATTTGTACATTCGTCACTATCATTATATACTCTAGGTATTCCTAGATTATACCCTCTCAATCTTTATCATCTATCTTTCTTTCTGATTTCTTTTATGCCCCCAGCCCTACTCACTCTATCATTCTCACATTCAGCTTCATTCAGTGTTTTAACATAATTGTATTACAGTTAGGTAGTATTGTGCTGTCCATTTCTGAGTTTTTATATTCAGTCCCGATGCACAATCTGTATCCCTTCAGCTCCAACTACCCAATATCTCACTCTATTTCTATCTTCTGATGATCTCTGTTACAACAAAATATTCCAAGTTTATTCACTAACGCCAGTTCATATCAGTGAGACCATACAGTATTTGTTCTTTTGTTTTTGGCTAATATCACTCAGCATAATGTCCTTAAGGTCCATTCATGTTGTTACATACTTTATTCTATCTTACAGCTGCATAACATTCCATCGTATGTATATATCACAGTTTGTTTAGTCACTGGTCTGCTGACGGACATTTTGGCTGTTTTCATCTCTTTGCAATTGTAAATAATGCTGCTATAAACATAGGTGCACAAATGTCCATTTGTGTCCTTGCCCTCATGTCCTTTGAGTAGATACCTAGCAATGGTATTGCCGGGTCATATGGCAATTCTATATTTAGCTTTTTGAGGAACCACCAAACTCAGGCACCATTTAATGAAGAGACTGTTTTGTCCCAGGTGAGTTGCCTTGACTGCCTTATCAAAGATCAATTGTCCATAGATGAAAGGGTCTATATGTGAAGATTCCATTGGTCAGCATTTCTATCTTTATGCCAGTACCATGCTGTTTTGACCACCGTAGCTTCATAATATGCCTTAAAGTCAGGTAGTATGAGACCTCCGACTTCATTTTTCTTTTTCAGGGTATTTTTTAGCTATTTGGGGCATCTTGCCCTTCCAGATAAATTTGATTATGGTTTTTTTATATTTCTGAAAAGTAAGTTTTTGGGATTTTAATTGGAATTGCATTGAATCTATAAATCAATTTAGGTAAAATTGACATCTTAACTATATTTAGTCTTCCAATCCATGAACACGGTATGCCCTTCATTTATTTAGGTCTTCTGTGATTTCTATTAGCAATTTTTTTGTAGTTTCTTTTGTATAGGTCCTTTGTATCCTTAGTTAAATTTATTTCTAAATATTTTATTCGTTTGGTTGCAGTCGTAAATGGAATGTTTTTTCTTGATTTCTCCCTCAGATTGTTTTTCTTAATTCCCCCTTCAGATTGTTTCTAGCGTATAGAAACACTACAGATTTGTGAGTGTTGATCTTGTAACCTGTCACTTTGCTGTACTCATTTATTAGCTCTAGTAGTTTTGCTGTGGATTTTTCAACATATAGTACTTCATCTGCAAATAGTGAGAGTTTTACTTCTTCCTTTTCAATTTTGATGCCTTGTATTTCTTTTTCTTGTCTAATTGCTCTGGCTAGAACTTCCAACACAATGTTGAATAACAATGGCGACAGTGGACATTCTTGTCTTTTTCCTGATCTTAGGGGAAAAGTTTTCAGTTTTTCCCCATTGACGATGATGTTAGCTGTGGGTTTTTCACACATTCCCTTTATCATGTTGAGGAAATTCCCTTCTATTCCCATCCTTTGAACTGTTTTCAACAAGAAAGGATGCTGAATTTGCCAAATGCCTTTTCTGCATCAATTGAGATGATCATATGGTTCTTCTGCCTTGATTTGTTGATATGGTGTACTACATTAGTTGATTTTCTTACATTGAACCATCCTTGCATACCTGGCATGAATCTTACTTGGTGTGGTAGTTAGATTCAGTTGTCAACTTGGCCAGGTGAAGGCACCTAGTTCTGTTGCTGCGGACACAAACCAGTGGTATGTGAATCTCATCTGTTGCTAATTACATCTGCAGTCGGCTAGGAGGCGTGTCTGCTGCAATGAGTGACGTTTGACTTAATTGGCTGGTGTCTAAATGAGAGAACGCAATGTAGCACAGCCTAAGCAGCTCAGCATTCCTCATCTCAGCACTTGCAGCTCAGCCCAGGCCTTTGGAGATGCAGAAAGAAGTCACCCCGGGGAAAGTTGTTGGAACCTAGGGGCCTGGAGAGAAGACCAGCAGAGACCATCTTGTGCCTTCCACGTAAGAAAGAACCTCAGTGGAAAGTTAGCTGCCTTTCCTCTGAAGAACCAACAAAATAAATACCCTTTTATTTAAAAGCCAATCCGTCTCTGGTGTGTTGCATTCCGGCAGCTAGCAAACTAGAACACTTGGTCATGGTGTATAATTCTTTTAATGGGTGCTGAATCCTATTCGCAAGAATTTTGTTGAGGATTTTTGCATCTACATTCACTAGGAAGACTGGTCTGTAATTTTCTTTTCTTGTAGTATCTTTGGCTGGCTTTAGTATGAGGATGATGTTGGCTTCGTAGAATGAGTTAGTTAGCCTTACCTCCTCCTCAATTTTTTTTGAAGAGTTTGAGCAGGATTGGTACTGATTCTTTCTTGAATGTTTGGATGAATTCATGTGTGAAGCCATCAGGTCCTGAACTTTACTTTTTTGGGATCTTTTTAAAAAACTTTTTATTAATAAAACCAATCAACCCACAATATGAACATTCTTTTTTTTTTTATCACATAGTTGTATATTCATCATCATGATCATTTCTTAGAACATTTGCAACAATTCAGAAAAAGAAAAAGGAAACAGAAAAAAATTCATACATACAGTACCCCTTGCCCCTCGCTTTCATTGATCACTAGCATTTCCAGCTACTGGATTTATTTTAATATTTGTTTCTCTATTATTTATCTATTTTTAATCCATATGTTTTACTCATCTGCCCATAAGGTAGATAAAAAAAGCATCAGACACAAGGTTTTCACAACCACACAGTCACATTGAGAAAGCTATATCATTTATTCAATCATCTTCAAGAAACATGGCTACTGGAACACAGCTCTACATTTTCAGATAGTTCCCTCCAGCCTCTCTGTTATGCCTTAACTAAAAAGGTGATATCTATTTAATGCGAAAGAATAACCTTCAGGATAACCTCTCAACTCTGTTTGGAATCTTTCAGCCACTGACACTTTATTTTGTCTCATTTCTCTCCTTCCCCTTTTTGGTCGAGATGGTTTTCTCAGTCTCTTAGTGCTGAGTCCCAGCTCATTCCAGGATCTCTGTCCCATGCTTCCAGGAAGGTCCACATCTCCAGGAGTCATGTCCCACATAGAGAGGGGGAGGGCAGTGAGCCTGCTCATCATGCTGGCTGAGAGAGAGGCCACATCTGAGCAACAAAAGAGGTTCTCTTGGGGGTGACTCTTAGGCCTAATTTTAAGTAGGTTTAGCCTATCCTTTGTGGGGTTAAGTTTCATATGAACAACCCCCAAGATTGGGGGCTCAGCCTATTGCTTTGGTTATCCCCACTGCTTGTGAGAATATCAAGAATTCTCCAGTTGGGGAAGTTGAATTTTCCCCCTTTCTCACCATTCCCCAAAGGGGGCTTTGCAAATATTTTTTTATTCACTGTTCAAATCCTTCTGGGATTTATCGAGGCATCACTCTGGAGAAACCCACAAAATCTCATGCCCTACTTAAGGTTCCATGTACTTACGGTGTTCAATTAAGCTGTCCACCTAAGTTATATCAGGAAATCACTAGTCAAAATATAAATTTTGTACCAAATACATATTTTTTGCTTTAGTCTCACACATAAACCAAAGTTTTAAAATATTAATTACCATCTATTTTCAACATTCTGCTTTACCAACATTTCTCTGCTCTTTCTCATGCAAAACACCTCTAAATTTGCACATTTAGGTAGTATCATCACACACTCTAGGCATGCCTAGACTACACCATCTCAGTCTCTATCGTATATCTTTCATTCTGATCTCGTTTGTGCCCCCAGGCCTCCTCCCTCCATCACTCTCAGATTTAGCTCCATTCAGTCGTCTATTTCTTCTCGAGTCAACATTGGTTGTTCATGTTTATCTAGGAAGTTGTTCATTTCTAGTTTATTAGCATAAAGTTGTTCATGGTATCCTCTCACTACCTCCTTTATTTCTATGGGGTCAGTGGTTATGTATCCTCTTCTATTTTTGATTTCATTTATTTGCATCCTCTCTCTCCTTCTTTTTGTCAGCCTCACTAAGGGCCCATCAATCTTACTGATTTCCTCATAGAACCAACTTCTGGTTTTGTTGATATTCTTAATTGTTTTCATATTCTTAATTTCATTGATTTCTGCTCTAATCTTCATTATTTCTTTCCCTTTGTTTGCTCTGGGGTGAACTTGCTGTTCTTTCACTAGCTCTTCCAAGTGGACAGTTAATTCCTTTTGCTCTTTTTTCTTTTTTGATATAGGCATTTAGGGCAATAAATTTCCCTTTGCTGCATCTCATAAACTTTGATATGTCGTGTTTTCACTTTCATTTTCCTTGAGATATTTACTGATTTATCTTGTAATTTCTTCCTTGACCCACTGGTTGTTTAAGAGTGTCTTGTTGAAGAGAGGCTGGAGCGAACTGTCTGAAAATGTAGAACTGTGTTCCAGTAGCCATATTTCTTGAAGATGATTGAATAAACGATATAGCTTTCACAATGTGACTGTGTGGCTGTGAAAACCTTGAGTCTGGTGTTCCTTTTATTTACCTTATCATCAGATGAGTAAAACATATGGATTAAAATAAATGAATAATAGGGGGAACAAATGTTGAAATAAATTTAAGATTGAAATGCTAGTGATCAATAAAAGGGGGGTAAGACGTATGGTATGTATGAATCTTTTTCTGTTTTCTTATTTCTTTTTTCTGAATTGATGCAAATGTTCTAAGAAATGATCATGATGAATATACAACTATGTGATGATTAAAAAATTTGTTAAAAAAAGGATTCTGTTGTTGGGCCTCCACATGTTTGTGAATTTTCTGGCACTCTGCCTACTATTAATTTCCAACATCATTCGTTTATGATCTGAGAAAGCGTTCCGTACGATTTCAATCTTTTTAAATTTACCGAGACTTGCTTTGTGACCCAGCATATGGTCTATCCTTGGGAATGATCCATAAGCACTTGAGAAAAAGGTATATCCTGCTTTTGTGAGGTATAATGTTCTATAAATGTCTGTGAAGTCTACCTCATTCACTGTATCATTCAAGTTCTCTATTTCTTTATTGATCCTCTGTCTAGATGTTCTGTCCACTGATGAGAATGGGGAATTGAAGTCTCCAACTATTATGGTAGATGTATCTATTTCTGTTTCAGTGTTTGCTTCATGTATTTTGGAGCACTCTGGCTCAGTGCATAAATATTTATGACTGCTATGTCTACTTGTTGAATTGTTCCTTTTATTAATACATAGTGGGTGAACTTGCTGTTCTTTCACTAGCTCTTCCAAGTGGACAGTTAATTCCTTTTGCTCTTTTTTCTTTTTTGATACAGGCATTTAGGGCAATAAATTTCCCTTTGCTGCATCTCATAAACTTTGATATGTCGTGTTTTCACTTTCATTTTCCTTGAGATATTTACTGATTTATCTTGTAATTTCTTCCTTGACCCACTGGTTGTTTAAGAGTGTCTTGTTGAAGAGAGGCTGGAGCGAACTGTCTGAAAATGTAGAACTGTGTTCCAGTAGCCATGTTTCTTGAAGATGATTGAATAAACGATATAGCTTTCGTTTTAATTGTTTTACATTTGAAGTCTAATTTGTTCGATATTAGTATAGCTACTCCTGCTTTTTTGATTGTTGTTTGCATGAAATGTCTTCTCCCAACCTTTCATTTTCAACCTATGTTTGTCCTTGGGTCTAAAACGTGTCTCCTGTAGACAGCATATAGATGGGTCCTGTTTTTTAATCCATTCTGCCACTCTATGCCTTTTGATTTGGGAGTTTAATCCATTAACATTTAGTGTTATTACTAAAGGCCATACTTTCTTCTACCATTTTGCCTTTTGGATTTTATGTCACATCTAATTTTTCCTCTTTTTACCTTTACTGATAGTCTTAATTTCTACATTCTTCTCTACACCTCTCTCTTCTGTCTTTTCCTATCTGTCTCTAGTGCTCCCTTTGGCATTTCTTGCAGAGCCAGTCTCCTGGTCACAAATTCTCTCAGTGATAACTTGTCTGAAAGTGTTTTAATTTCTCCCTCATTTTTGAAGGACAATTTTGCTGGATATAGAATTCTTGGTTGGCAGTTTTTCTCTTTTAATAACTTAAATATATCATACCACTCTCTTCTCACCTCCATGGTTTCTATTAAGAAATCTACACATAGTCTTATTGGGCTTCCCCTGTATGTGATGGATTGCTTTTCTCTTGCTGTTGTCAAGATTCTTTTTCTTCGACATTTGACATTCTGATTCATAAGCATCTTGGAGTACGTCTATTTGGATCTATTCTGTTTGGGGTCTGTAATTTTCTTGGATCTGTAATTTTAAGTCTTCCATAAGAGTTGGGAAATTTCCAGTGATAATTTCCTCCATTAGCTTTTACCCTCCTTTTCCCTTCTCTTCTCCTCCTCGAATACCCACAATGCACATTTTTGTGCACTTCATGATGTCATTCAATTCCCTGAGTCCCTGCTCATATTTTTCCATTCTTTTGCCTAAATTTTCTTTTGCTTGTCAGTTTCCAGATGTCCTGTCCTCCAGTTCACTAATCCTATCTTCTGCCTCTTACATTCTAACATTGTAGGTTTCTATTGTTCTTTTCCTCTCTTCTACTATGCCTCAGTAAGTTCTGTAATCTGTCTTTTCAGACTTTCGATTTCTTCTTTTTGTTCATTCCTTGCCTTCTTTATATTCTCCCTCAATTCACTGATTTGATTTTTGATGAGGTTTTCCATGTTTGTTTGAACATTCTGAATTGTTTCAACTCCGTATCTCATTTGAATTGCTGGTTTGTTCCTTTGAGTGGGCCATATCTGTAAATTTCCTAGTATGATTTGTTATTTTTTGCTGGGGTCTAGGCATTTAATTTCCTTAATTATTCTGGGGATTGTTTTCACTTTGTTACCTAGGACTTTCTTGCTGGATGACTTTGTTGTCTACTGTTCTTTGACATTCAGTTCAGTTTATTCTAGATCTCTGGCTTAGGTTTTGTTTAACAGAGCAGAATCTTCCAGCTCTTGTTTCTTGCTCTGCCTGTATGATGTCTTTTTTTTTTTTTTTTTTAACCCCCTTAGGAAGGTCTACTTAGGTATTATAGACCCCAGCCAGATCTTCCCAGATCAAACTGGCCAGTAGTCAGGAGTAAAGAGTCACCTGAGTCAGCTTCCCCTGCGGGTGAGACCCAGCAGGTTGAAAGACCTTCCTATGAAACCTCTGGACTCTGTGTTTTTCCTATCCTGCCCAGTATGTGGTGCTTGTCTGCCTGTGGGTCCCACCAGCATAAGGTGATGTGGTATCAGCAGACTCTCCCTGCTGTGGGCATTGTTGAGACAGAGGAGAGGTTGTAGGCTGGTTTTAATCACTTCACTTTTCCAGAACCTGGGGTCTGAATTCCTTGAGGGAGGGATGCTACCTGAGCTGGGCCCCACCCCTCATCTGGGGAAGGTACGGGCTCCAGACAAGCTCAAACAAGCTTAATTCTACCCATGCTTGGGGCAGTTGGAGCCTGAGAAGCCCTGTAGCTGTAGCCAAAGAGCAGTCAATCCATAGAAACACAGCCACAAAAAAGAAAAAGAAAAATCCTTTTCAGAGCAGGACCCCCATTCCTCGGGTTAGCCAATCAAGAGCTTAAGTTGGTATGCTGCTTGGTGTATCTCCAGGTCCTATGTGCCCCCTCCTTTCCTTCAGGACCCAGACTCTTCCAAGTATTATGTGCTATTCGATCCAAAATATCTCCTGTTTTTTTTTTCTGTCAGCCCTGTCCTCTCTGAGCTGGGGCAAAAACCAGGAACCTCAGCTTTTACTCAAGGTTCAGCTGAGCTGGGGGTGTACTTTTAGTAGTCAGAATTTGTTAATTAATTCCACAATTGGAGCTTGAGTGCAACCAACCCCTGCTGCTAGTAAAGTTTCTTTCATTTCCCCTTCGGGAAGCAACGTGTAGGGGAGGGGCACCAACCACTGCAGCTTGGGGAACTCACAGTTCTGAGTGGGCTTGCAGCTGATCCAGCTTGTCCAGAGTGGGGTTCGCCATGTGTCCAGTTACTGAGCGGCCCCAGTAGTTGTTCTGTACTGTTCCTGGCTATTTACTAGCTGCTCTGGAGGACAAACTAATCCCATACCTTGTTAAGTTGTGCCATGTTGGCCTGGAATCTAGCCTTGATTCTTGAAGATGATTGTATAAAGATATAACTTTTACAATGTGACTATGAAAACTCTGTGTCTGATGCTCCTTTTATCCAGGGTATGGACAGATAAGTAAAAAGTTATGGATTAAAAATAAATAAATATTAGGGGGGACAAAGGGTAAAATAAACTGGGCAGTTGGAACTACTACTGGTCAAGGAGAGGGAGGTGAAAGGGATAAGGTATGTATGAGTTTTTCTTTTTATTTATTTTTCTGGAGTGATGCAAATGTTCTAAAAAATGATCATGTGATGAATACACAACTATGTGATGGTACTGTGAGCCACTGATTATACACCAGGTGCAAAATGCATGTATATGAAGATCTGTCAACAAAAATTTTTTTAAAAAAGAGAGATGTTTCTAAAAGTGAATTTAAGCTTATTTTTCAGCAGCTACATATTTTTTATTTTTTAAAAATATTTTTATTGAGAAATCTTCACAAGCATATAGTCCATACATAGTATATAACCACAATCATAATTTTGTTGTGTATTCATCACCATGATCATGTTTAGAATACATGCATAACTCGAGAAAAAGAAAGAAGAAAAAACTCATATATCCCTCACCTCTCCCTCTCAATGACCACTAGTATTTCAAACTACCCAATTTTTTACCCTTTATCCTCCTCTATTATTTATTTATTTATTTTATCCTTATTTTTTAACTCATCCAGCCATACCCCAGATAAAAGGATCATCAGACAGAAGGTTTTCACAATCACATGATCACACTGTAAAAGCTATATAGTTACAAAATTGTCTTCAAAAATCAAGGCTACTTTAAAAAAAAAAAAAATCAAGGTTACTGGAACACAAGTTCAACAGTTTCAGGTACTTCTGTCCAGTCACTTCAACACACCACAGATTAAAAAGGGATATCTAGATAATGCATAAGAATAACCTCCAGGATAACCTCTTGACTCCAAACTTCCTCAGCTACTGAAACTTTATTTTGTCTTATTTCCCTCTTTCCCTTTTTGGTCAATAAGGCTTTCTCAATCTCATGATGCTCATCCCAGAGTTCTGTCCCACACTGCCAGGGAGATTTACATCTCTGGGAGTCATGTCGACGTGTGTGTGTGTGTGTGTGTGTATGCACGTGCGTGTGAGCACGTGCATGTGCGTGGAGGGCAGTGGGTTCACCTGCCAAGTTGGCTTAGAGAGAGAGGCCACATTTGAGTCACAAAAGAAGTTCTCTGGGGGTGACTCTTCATCATAATTATAAGTAGGCTTAGCTTCTCTTTTGCAGGAATAAATTTCACAGGGGTAAATCCCAAGACTGAGGGCTCAGCCTATTGAATTATTTGTCCCCACTGCCTGTAAGAATATCAGGTATTCTCCAGATGGGGAAGTTGAATATTTCCTTCTTTTTCCCCAGCCCCTGCAAGAAGATTTTGCAAATACTTTTTTATTTTCTGCCCAAATTACTCTGGAATATAACGAGGCATTCCATTAACCTGTACAAACCAACAAGATCTCATGCCCTATTCAAGAGTCCATGTAGTTATGGTGTTCAAATAAACTGACCATACAAGTTAAATTAGGTAAGCTGTGTGATATATATACATATATATTTTGGGTACATGGTACAGGATTTGAACCCAGGTCTCCCACATGAAAGGTGAGCATTCTACCACTGAACCAACCATGCACCCACTGCATGATATTTTAATCACTGTTTCTCCAGTTATTTTCAGAGCAACATTTAAATTTGCTGCTGGAGCAACTGATAAAGAGAAGAACTAAAAGGTACAAGTTAATTTTCCCTGGCAGAGTATGGGGATGGGCATAGAATATTACATGTACAGCATTAATTTGTACTTCTGAAATACCCTAAAAGACTTTAAATTTACAGACATGCTAGAAAATAGACTAGCCCTTTGTTTCTCTGCAGAAAAAGGTCTCACTTTCAGATGTTCAAAAATAGGCCTCCCTATACCTATGGCACTCCTGTTTCCCCGACACAGGTACTACATGCTCAGGGAACTGGCACAATGAAATAACTACAAATGCTTGAAACTGGCTATCTTGGTCATTATCCTAGAACCCTGTAGATAGCAAAAAATTCAATAAAACATTCTGTGATGACAGAAATGTTCCGTACTGACCAATATAGCAGCCACTAGTTCATGTGGCTTGTGCAACTGAGGAACAAAATTTTAAATTTTATTTAATTTTAATTTATTTAAACTTAAATACCCATATATAGCTAATGGCTACCATATCAGTCAGCACAGATCTAGAATGATCATGATTTCAGCACTGGACAGGTATCATAAACAAGGAGATAAAGACCAACTTACCTTACAGGTTACAACAGCCCCCACATCTGGCAGTAATTGAGACTCTGTCTCTCTCACCACAGACACCACAGGAAGCTACAAAAAGAGCAATTAAAAAACGGTATACCGACTAAGCCTTGGATAAAAGTATTCATGGCTTAAAGTAATAAAGAAATGCCTTGGTCCAGAGAGGTTAAAAGGGCAAATGAACTATGGATTTTTTTTTAGCCCATAGCAGAGTATCTGAGAAATAACAGGAGGACCAAGAGGCCATGGGAAGAATAATGCCAGAAGACATAATTTAACTATTTCAGAGAAGTTTTAATATGTTTTGGTGATATTCTTGAAATTTAGTTCTACAACCATATTGCCTACAATTGCTGATAACTTGCCTCGTTTTTCCAAAGTTATACCAAGTCTTAATGTAGTTTATTGCACAAGGCTAAATTTCCAAAACAATGTTTTCTAATAGTAGCCATACTTGTTTTCTTCTATGTTAAGAAATTACTTATAGAATTTTTTCTTTGAGCCTGGTATTGGCTGTTGCTGTAAGATAGATATTTTTGAGCCTCATCTTTAATCATTCTCTTCTTTGCCAACTATGCTTCAGCTCTCCTGACCTTCTTTTAATTTTCCCAACTCACTGAATTTCCTCCCATCTCAGGATCTCTATTTAACCTGCTCCTTCTGCCAGGAATGCACTCTCCCCACCTACCCAACCCTTATTCTTCAGCTTAAATGTCGCTTCTGCTGACTAGGGTGGCTTTCCTGTTACATGTTCTCACGGTGCCACGTAATGTTCATTTGTGCATTTAGTTCTTTATGATTTGTTTCTCTACCCCTTGCCAGCAGAGACCATGTGTATTTAGTTCATTATTACATCATCAGAGGTCAGCACAGCACCTGGAATATGAAAACGTTCAACAGACATCTACAGAATGAACTTAGGAACGTTAAGAACAGCCTCCCAATTGAAAATGAATAAAAAATTTCTCATTTTACAGATAAGAAAGAACCTAAAGCCAGTGAGTTTAAGTTTCTTACTCAAGGCGGAATCAAAGTCTAGTTAAGTGTTCTAATTCTGAATTCTTTCTACCGTGGCACCTGCCTTTAAGTTGTTCCTTCAAAGACTGCTAATCCTGGATCAGTCTCTGGAACTAGGGAGGACAGTATTACTCACTCAATAAATATTTAATGAGCGTCTATCGTGTGCTAGGTGCTGAGTGTACAACAATGAGGCCTGCTTTCATGGAACTTAAGAGTCTAATGGGAAACACATAAGTGAGTGTTTAATTAATCGCTGAGATGAATGCTTGGAAGTAAAGTTCTCTGAGAATGTTTAGCAACACAAACAAAAAACAAACACCAAAAACGCCTTTCCTCAACTATTGGATCGGGAGGGTTTTTATGAGAAAGTGATGCTATCTGAAGGATAAGCAGATATTAAGTAGACCAAGAGGTAGAGGAGAGTGTTCCAGACAGATGCGAATGTAAGAAGGCTCTGTGGCAAGTTAAGAGTACAGCGCATTAGCGACAATGAAAGAAGCTGGTGTGTCTGGATTGCGGCGAGGTGAAGAGTGGAGGGAAATGAAGCAGCGGGGATTACAGATGGAAGAAAATCAGAGACTAACTCTCAAACGTTTTACTGGCCAGGCACTAAACAGGTGTTCGCAGCGCCCCTGCCTAAGCGCATGAAAATCAAGAGAAGCCCAAGGAAAAGAAGGAGACAGAAGAGATGGGAAGCGGAGCCTTTACCGCGCCGTTTTCGCTGCTCTTCGTCATGCAGCCGGCAAGGGAGGAGAAAATGTAGCCGTGACGGGTGTAGGTGCCGCTGCCCGGGCTTCCTTCCTCCAAATTGCACAGCCGTTCGCCTGCAGATAAAACACTGCATCAATTTCGGGGCCCCCAAATGTGCTGGCCGTCCAGCATCCTTGCCTCTGTCCCCATTCAGGACTTTGCGGGCACTGCTCGCTTACCAGGGACGCAGTACCTCACGGGCGGCGCCATGACTAACCCCTTCCGAAAGCCCGGATGAAAATGAGGCCAACTCCTCATTGGACTGGCCGAGGTGCAGTGCCGCAGTAACAAGCGCGTCAATTGGAGAGCTTCATCGGGCGCTCTCTGGAAGCGACTCCTCGAGGGTTAACTCCATTTCCCAGCCTGCCCCGGGACAAGTAGGGCCGAAACTCCCGGGATTTTGCGCTTGCGCTTGTGGTTCAGGATGGGCTGGCGGTGGGTCTGGGTCCTCTGGCTGGCTCTGCGCGTGGCGGGCCATGGTGGGTCGTGCTGAGCCGGGCTCGGCCGGGGTGCCGAGCTGGAGGGTGTGGTAGTAAGTGGTGGCGAAAGCTGCAGGACTCGATTTCGCTGATTGGGCAGCTGGCAGGTAAGAGCAAAGCCGCAGTCCTTGCTCCCTACTTCAGTCCTTTTTCTAGGGTCGGGCCCTATCCCGGGATAGTTCTCCATCTACGTAAGCCCGGGTTCGTGCTCTTTCGCCACGCTCTGTGTGCAGGCCATTCCGGGCGGAACAGGACCAGGTCCTTGACCAATCCAACGCACCCATTTCACGGATTTGGAAACTAATCCGGAAAAGGATTTGATTTGTGCAGTCTCGAAGATAGTTCAAGGTAGAGTTCAAACTGGAACCCACGTTTTTGTTTTGCTTTGTTTTGATTTACTTCCAGTTCATCGGGCTTTGACCACGAGCCCTCTTTGAGAAGTAAAACCTTTTCCCTGTTTGTGAAACTGCAGCTTCAGATCCTGCAGTAGGATTCCCTCAAGAGGAGCTGTAGTCATTTGAGTCCGTCCTTAGCTTTTGATGAGCATCCCCATGATAAAGTTGCTACTTTTCCCTCTTTGCATCGTGTTAGCCCGTAAAGGAAATCTTGTACATGAATAAAATGCTGTTTTACTGATGCTCACTATGTGCTGCTTGAGATCGCAGTCCTCATGAGAGCAGTATTTGTCCAGAAGAGGTTTGCCACGACTTTCATCTCAGTTTCCTTTGCCTCCTTGTGGTGTTGCAATCTGTTTCTTCTTATCTCCCACCCCTACCCCTCTCCCCCACGTAAATGGTGACTTAGAGCCTTAGAAAAAGAAACCCGGAGTGATGAGTGGCCTGCAGTCCCCTCTAATCGGATGGCAAATCCCACTATAGCCTGTGGCTACTACCGAGGGATCAGAGTGTTCAGGGCTTTGTGCTTGGAGGTGATAGTGAAACGACAGTGTTCTCTTTCTTTTCCCACATTCACTCGGAGATCACCACCCCTTACCCCAGCTTTTGAGTGCCCCCTTACCTCAATTTCCTGAGATGAAAATGCCGTATGTTCAGTTATGTCCCATGAACTGCATCTCTCTTCCATGTCATCCCCATCCCCTCTATATCCTACTAGCTAAAGTAAGGGGGTAGGGGGCTAGCTTCAGACCTTATTTACCCAAACCTGATCTGTAGCTATGCATCTACAAACTTTCTATTTACATATTTGAGTTTATTTCAGTTGGACTTATTTTTAAAAATGCCTTCTAGGTCTTAAGTACTATGATTCTAATAACGGTTTCTGTTTCTGTCTTTGATCAGAAAGAATGATAGTGGCAGACACTCAATGTTGTCACGTTGGTAGGAGTGTCTTTGCTGGTATTTGTAGGTCAGATAGGCATGTGATCAGCCTTTCTACTTCTGTATCCCATAACCAGGTGTTCTAGGTCATTCATTCATTCACCAAGTATTTATTGAGCACTTCCATGAGATAGGTATTGTGCTAACCACTTTCATTTCATTTATACCTTACCATATATATATCCAGACTAGGTTAGATATGGAAGGGACTTTAGCATTTAGTCCTACTTTCTCGTTGTGTGCGAACAGAAGGACATTGAGTCCCAGCAAGGATCAGTGATTTGCCCAAGGTCACAAGTGATGCTTAGGGGCAGAGGTGAACCCGGTAAAGAATGAATCTGATTTGCAAGCTACTGCTATAAAAAGTATTTTAGCAAATAGAAAACTCTCCATTAGCCATAGTTAGGGAATAAACAATGGTGTGGACAATCCAAAAGTCACCAGAAATTGTTGTGGGGTAGTCTGTTTACTCTCACTGTTGTATTTGATTGTGGCTGTTATTTTGAAAATTCATTCTTTAAGCGAAATCATGGTTCCAAACAATGGTAGTTCAACTGAATGAAGGTAGGAAAGTTGAGCTTTTCCTTTTTCTCTTTTCTATATGCCATCCCACATGCCTTAATACTCTTAGCTTCCTAGGAGGTAATGGGAATGGCCAGTTTCTTTATCCTGGTGCAGTGTGGGTCCCTATTCAAATGTCTTTCTTCACTTGCTCCGTAGGCCTAGTTTGTTGAGGTTTTTTTGTTTGTTTTTGTTTTTTGCCTTAGGTAGTTGCAGGGCTTGTGGATAGAGGTAATGAAATGTTCTCTTTGAAGGACCTTTTGTGGGGATGAGCCAGGGTTCAAGGAAAATATAGTGCTCCAGTTACTGAATTGAAACCATCCCTAGAGTGGAGCAGCCTCCTCCAATTTCTGCTGGGTTTTTAGCTGCCTGTTAAATAAGTCAGTGCAGTTGCTAAGGACAAACAAAGCAGCCTTCCAAGGCCACCCTAGGAGAAAGTTTCTTTTCTGGTAAAGAACTTCTAATCTGCAGAATTGATGAGACTGTCATTTTAAGAACCTGCCAGAGCACTGTGTTCTATTCTGGGGATCGGCTGGGCAGCCAACCCTTTTTCCATTGCTGTTGAATGAGTTAGAAACAACGTAAAGGAGATGGAAAGCACTTGTAGAGCAGCTGTGGAAAGTGCTAAAGAGCTGGGAAGGCTGGGGACAAGTTTGAAGCCAAGGGCAGCAGCTATAGAGAAGGCTTTTGTGTCCAACTTGAACAAGGCAGAGGAGACTTATCACTCAGAGGGCAGGCTCTGTGATTGTCCTGAGCTGCCAACATGGGGGCCCCTTCTAAGTACCAGTGTTTCCTGCCTCTAGTGCTATTCTGCCCTAAATACCTGAAGTTGTCTTCCCTTCTGTATCCTTGTAGTGGTTCTGGGACTAGAATTGAAGACAAGGCATCTTATATCATGCAAGGGATGGCTGAGCTGAAGTGACAGGCAGACAGAGAATCTCATGCTGTTAGGCTGAGTTGGCTGGCCTGAGGGAATGGGAAGGAGTACCTTTGTCAGGACCCACGGCATCAGGGAAGATCTAGGTGTAGGATCCCTTTGCCATGTGCTCACTCCCCGACTTAGAGGAGCTTGCTGTTCCTTGGTGAAGAACAACCTTTAGCAGGTAGGTTGATGAGTCAGGTTAGCCTGTTAGACCCTGGGCTGCCTGTTATAATGGCCAGGCCCACAGAAACACATGGATATTTTTGTACACACTCCACCCACTGGTCTGTCTACATAGATCATTCCAAGGATCCTGCTTTACCTTGGAGCTGCCTACCTGTCCTTCACCCCTTTGCTGTGGTCCTTTACCCTAGATGTTCATTACCTTGGATTTCTGTGCACCCAAGTGGTGGAATGTAAATGGAATTTCTAGACTCATAACCTCCAGTTCCTATTTCATGTAATCTGTTGGGGACATTGGCATTGTACATTCACCTGGTCACTGGCCTAGCTGGGCTCGATATTAGGTCTTTGCCCTCTTAAACTGGTACTCTGGATTCCCCACTGGCAAGGATAGGGAAGGAGAGGAACCAGACTTGATACTCACAATAGTGTGTTTTCCTAGAAGTCATGCGGAGCCAGAGGAGCCTGCTGCTAGGCCCAGCCCGTCTCTGCTTGCGCCTGCTTCTGCTCCTGGGCTATAGGCGCCGCTGCCCACCTCTGTTGCGGGGTCTGGTGCAGCGCTGGCGCTATGGCAAGGTCTGCCTGCGCTCCCTGCTCTACAACTCCTTTGGGGGCAGCGACACTGCTATCGATGCTGCCTTTGAGCCCATCTACTGGCTGGTGGACAACGTGATCCGCTGGTTTGGGGTGGTGAGTGATGCCCAGGGAGCAGGAAAAGGGATGTTTTGGGATAGGAAAGGGATATGTCTCTGATGGACCTCCACTAGGTTTTGGAAGCCAGCTCCCTACCCTTCAGGATATTCCTGAGTCTCTGCTGGGTGTTGGCAAGGCTCCTTTACTGGTTCTACCTGACCCACATCTTCAGACTTCCTTGGTATTGGCAGGTGTTCGTGGTGCTGGTGATCATATTGACCAGTTCCATTGTGGCCATCGCCTACCTATGTGTCCTTCCCCTCATTCTCCAAACCTACTCAGTGCCACGACTCTGCTGGCATTTCTTCTATAGTCACTGGAATCTGGTGCTGATTGTCTTCCATTACTACCAGGCCATCACCACTCCACCTGGATACCCACCCCAGGTCAGTTCCCATAAGGGCATGGGGGGAGGGGGACTTGCAGACTATGGGAACCAGTCCTAGAAGTGGGGAGGGAAAGTACTTTGGTATCTTGCAAGGTGTAAAGTTGTTGTTGCCACAGCTTCATGATGCTTTTCTTCCTTTGCCCAGGGTAGGAATGATATCGCAGCTGTCTCCATCTGTAAAAAGTGCATTTACTCCAAGCCAGCCCGAACACACCACTGCAGCATCTGCAATAGGTGGGTGTTGGCTTTACCCCATGGGGACCATCACTGTGGCCCTTCAGCTTTAGTTCCAGAGCAAAACCTAGACCTGGAATTTATTAAGACACTTACGAAGCACATGTCATGACCAGGCTCTCTGCATTCTATTATCTCATAGCACATATTCCTTAGGAGTTAGGCATTCCCTGAGTTAGGCATTGCTGCCATGTAGGGAAACTAAGACTTAGAGAAATTAATTACCTTACCCAATATCACACAGCCAATAAATGGCAGAGTTGGGTTTGAAGCAAGGCCTGGCTGCCTTCAAAGTCTGTGCCCTTTCCACTTCAGCAGGATGTTGGTCCTTGTAGGAAAGGATTGGCATTGACATCTCGAGAACCTTGGCCACCATAACAGAGCCTGTGTCCCTCCCTCACAGGTGTGTGCTGAAGATGGATCATCACTGCCGTATCCTTTTGCTATCTCTTCTGCCTGAGGCATTGTTTAGCTCCAGAGCACTGCACAGGGTTAATAGCACAAACCCAAGGCTTTTAGCAACACCCTGGAGAGAGCACTGGGCTTGTGAGAAGATAGCAGAAGAGGGAGATGTGGGGGCTGACCATCTCCTGTGAGGAGCAGGAGGCTTACACGTTCTCTGCAATGGATCTTCCTGGAGTAAGGACCCTATTCTCACAACCCTCTCCTGTAGACTGTCATGCTGACAGTCATTGGATGAGTATAGAAGTTCGTGTTTGGGCTTATGTGGTTGTCCACTGGGTGTGCCAGATAGAACCACTAATCTCATACAGATGGCTGGTTAGCCCTGGCTACTTTGCAGTACTCACAGAGATTCATCTTATGAATTTCAGAACTCATGATTTCCTGATGGGACTTGTGAGGACTCCGAGATGTTAAGAATACTTTCACCTCAATCTCTGGAAATATTCCTATTTTTTCTTGCCTTTGGTAAATACTTCTTGGTGACTTGAAGCCTGGGCTTGGCTGATGTCATAAATCAAGGATGAACTAGAGAGACTTGAACACCTCCTAAAATTGTTTGATTTTGTCCTTAATCCTTTCTCTACCAGCCTGGCTAAACAACTGTGTGGGCCACTTTAACCACCGGTACTTCTTCTCCTTCTGCTTTTTCATGACTTTGGGCTGCGTCTACTGCAGCTACGGAAGCTGGGACCTTTTCCGAGAGGCTTATGCGGCCATTGAGGTGAGCCCATGTTTAGGAGTAGGGCAGTTCAGCAGAAAACTCTGAGGTGTGGAATCTGTCCCTAAGGAGTGGGGCTGGTAGCATCCCCATCCTAGAGGCCTGAGAGTATAACCAGCCCTGTTTTCCATCCTCTTAGAAAATGAAACAGCTCGACAAGAACAAACTACAGGCTGTTGCCAACCAGGTGGGCTGTCCCCACCCCATTGCCTCCTGCTGCTCAGACCTGGGGGTATTGATTTGCTGAAGCAGCTGGGACCAGGCCTGCTAGTTTAGTCATGAGGCTGACTGAGGGCTACTTTCTACTGGCTAGGGGGTATTTTTAGAATTCTCTGCAGTTGTTGGACTACAGTTTCCTGGGGGCAAGATGGAATGTCTCTGGTGACAGTTTTGGGATACCTATCCATTATCACCTGTTTGGGCTGAGCAAGGACTCTGCCTTGGTGATGGCCTGAGCAGCAAGGACTATGTCCGTCTGTGTAATGGGGTTCCAGGAGACAGAGAGATCAGGCTGGGCCAGTCTGATCTTCCTTCACTCCCAGTCCATCTGCATCTGTGTCAGATTCAACCCTTCTCCCCAGTGCCTTTTAGGACCTCTTGTGCTGAGATCTTTGGTTTATGATTATACCTCTTGCTGCCCTCTTCACAAAACTTGGTGGAGTTCACATTTCTCTTCCCTCCAGCCATCCATTCTGGGTGTGGGTCTGATTTTCTCTGAAGGAGTTCTAGCTGGGAAATGGAATCGCTTCCCCTGGAGCCCCATTTGTGTTGTTGAGTTAATAGGCCCAGGGTTGGCTCCTCTGCTTTGCCATCTTGTCCAGACCTGCTCTACCCAGTGTTCGTCCATGTGGTGATGCTACTGGGCTGAGTCCACTTATCTGGCTGCTGCCCCAACTCCTCTGTGGCTTTAATCCCTTACCTTTTTGGTCTGGGTTTCGATCGCTTCCCTGCCTGTAGGTACTGCAGACTCTGGCAGCAGTTGATAGAGACCAACAGAGCATACAAGCTAGGTTTTGCTGTTTTCTTTTTCTAGACTTATCACCAGACCCCACCACCCACCTTCTCCTTTCGAGAAAGGGTAACTCACAAGAGTCTTGTTTACCTCTGGTTCCTGTGCAGGTATTTAATTCTCAATTTTGATAGTAAGGAAGGGGCAACTTCAGAAAAACCTCATTAGGTGCCCAAATACCAGCAGGAACCCCCATCCCTGTGTGAACTGCCACTGTTCTCCTAGTCTAGTGCACACTGGCAAAGAGCTAACACTATTTTTTTCAGTTTGGGGACAGGGAATACTAAGGATACTAGCATTGAGTGCTTGTTGTGTGTCAAGGTTATTTCTCCTTATTTAACTTAGTCCTCACATAAACCCCAAAGGGTAGATGAAGAAAAAACTGAAAATTAGAGGGATGAAGTGTTCAGTGATATACATCCAATCCCCTGTGCTTTTACACTGTCATCCAAGCATGGTATTTTAAGAAATAAAGAACATTTTCTTAATAATACAAGCTTATTTTTCCCATCCTGTTTTTCACATAATTTATTGTTAGCCCACATCAATGCTTTTTATAGATGTAGTTTAAGTAAAAGTTCATCTGGAATATAGGCTGGGAGATATGGAATTCTTAGGTAGAGAGGTTGCTAGACAATTGTTATTGCTCAAATCAATTCCCTCCCATTCCCTCCAGCCCTCTCTAAGCCACTGACCCAGCTCTGCCCTCTTTTCTTAGTTCTGTGGCACTTGCCCTGGGTGCCCTTACTATATGGCATGCTGTTCTCATTAGTCGAGGTGAAACTAGCATTGAAAGGCACATCAACAAGAAGGAGAGACGTCGGCTGCAGGCCAAGGGCAGAGTGAGTAGTGCTGAGGGCTTGGGGGTGGGTGGATGGGTGGTTAAATGAACCTGCAATACTGTAGACTGAGGCCAGCCTTACCTAGCCTGAGCTTTAGCTTAGCCAGTTTAGGCTCAAAAATTGTAAGGGGATTAAAAGAGGCTCCTGAAAACATGTGTTCTTCCTGGCTCTAGGTATTTAGGAATCCTTATAACTACGGCTGTTTGGACAATTGGAAGGTATTCCTGGGTGTGGACACAGGAAGGTAAAGTAAAAACATCCGGACCTTTGCTGTCCAAAAGAACTGTAATGAGGAAAATATTCTGTGCCTGTGCTGTCCAGTATGGTAATCACTACCAAATATGATTACTGAGCACTTGAAATGGAGCTGATAGGCCCAAATTTGTCACTTCATTTAATTTTACTTAACACCACTGAATCATATATCAAATTATATATATCAAAGTGGTTAAAATAGGAAATGTTATGTTGTATATAGTAAACATAATGGAAACTTAAAAATAGTAATAGAAAAGATATCTAGAATAGAATGTTGAGAAAGCTCTTCTCAAAAAGGGACCTCTAGGTAGTATATGGTGGCCAACAGTCACCTTTCACTTACATACCAGTGTCAGAACTCAGAAATTTTGAGGTTAAAGTAATCTGTTTGTGACAGAGATCAAAATAAAATAACGCTAAATTATCTCCCTCAGAACAAGGGTAAAGAAAGGGGTGATAATTTTTCAAATTGGAACTACTAAAGCAGTAACAATTAGCTGACCATCAGGTGGCTGTACTGTCCCCACACTCCCTTTCCATCCTCTTACATTTCTGCCTATCACTGTACCTGCAGTGGTCTTTTAGAAGTTTAACTCGAAACTCCTAAAAACCTTCAAGGCACCAGAGGGTGCATTGGATAAAAATTAGGTAGAAAAAAAAAAGATAACATTTGCTGGCTTTGTCACTGATGCCAAAGTAGCTCCAGGGTACTTTGATGTGTCTTTGTAGAAAATGAACATCAGGGAGGAAGACCACGATCCCTTGAACTCATACACATCTATCTTTTCTTTTAGGCATTGGCTTACTCGGGTGCTGTTACCTTCTAGTCACCTACCCCATGGGAATGGAATGAGTTGGGAACCCCCTCCCTGGGTGACAGCTCACTCCACCTCTGTGATGGCAGTTTGAACTGATTGTGTGAGCCACAACTCGAAAAATTCATTCTGCTTCCTACATTGTCTTAATAGCCTCCAAGGACAACTTTTCAGATTCTTGGGATAAAAGAGACAGTGGGTCTGCTTTAGGCCACCATGCGATGACACCTCAAGAACCAACCTTGGTACTCCAGAAGCAAATCATGATGTGTGGAAATCCTAGGACTGTCGTCCCTTTACTCAGGCACACAGAAATTCCAGGCAGCTAGTGACTGCCCAGTGCTGACTCTGACGTCCTCTAAGTTACACCACTGGGGTTGGCCACATGCTTTTCCACTTGCTGTCTAAGAAAACGCCCAAATGGTTCAGTTGAGATCCTAGCTTCTTAACAGGGCAAAGTACCAGGCCTGCTGCTGAGGTCACTGCCACTTCTCACATGCTGCTACAGGGAGAAAAAATAAAGGTATTTGATTTTTAAAGGTATGTAGCTTCTCACTCTTTGCCTTTACTATAGGGCAGGGAAGGAGAAAGTCAGGGTCAAGGTAAAGTGAGTGGGTGTTCTGGTCATACCACTTGTGCCCTACTTGTACGAGCTAGATATCCTGAAGAATTCTTGACTCCTCCCTATCATTACTGCTCCTGTAACTTCTATCAGTGAATCCTTTAGTTATGTGCCCGAGGCATAGTTGGGAGTGGGAAACTCTGACAATCAGCCCTATTACCAAAAGAAGTCTTTATTCTCTAGCAGGCGCACACACATCCACTGTCCTGGTCCTCAGGGCCACACTCATCTGCCGTCACCCCTCAGCAGTATAAATCTCCCTTTCTCGGACATATAAAAGGAAGCGCCCTAAACCAAGATCTTTCTTTGAACACAAGTAGTCTCATACTCAAGTTACTTCACAAATCCATTAGAAATCAGGATTCCTATGCTTCTTGTACAGCCATGCAACAGAGGCTCAGCATTTTTGCTGTATCTGTGGGAGAGACAGCCAGAGGCCAGAGGCCTCCCTGTCTTAGGAAGATGGCTCAATAGTAATTCCATGTTAGATTGTCTATCAGAACAGTCGAGGCCAGGGTCAAGGGCTCAGCTGCCAGGGCTCCCCAACAGAAACCTGTAAGCAAAAAGAATGTTGGCAGCATCGGTAGTGAGGCTTGTTTCAACTTCACGTTTCCCCCCAGCCGAGGAACTCACCACTCTCCTCTGGCTGACACTGCTTCCTTGCGCACCAGCCTCTTCTTGTCATCCAGGGGCTTGGCTAAGGCCCGGATCACCTGTGGTTTGTACGGCAGCAGCTGCGGAGGCAAACATCACCTCAGCCTTGTTTAATCAAGGCAACCAAAAAAGCTCCTTCTCTGACTCTAAAACTAATATTCAGAAGAAAACAAAATGTGTCCTAATCTGTTCTTTAGTAATTCTAGAGAATACTACATGGCAGGATAGTCATTCTATTTCAAGGTAGTCAGGGTTTACTGAGTCCATTCTGGGCCCAAGGGAAAAGATTTTTGCCTGTCTACACCTTGCAGTTCCTACCACAGTGCACAGTAGTCACGTGGGCTAATCCCATCTGACTAAGGCAAAATGGTGCTCTTCTGACTCTTCTAAGAAGATCCCAGGCTAAAGAGGGCCATCTGAAATACTCACCACAGGGGTGGGCAGGTGAGTGAGGGCGTGCATACACTGCAGTGCTGCGATCCGGACTGCCTGGAACACAACCGTAAGGAGGTGAGGGGAGACCTGAGGGAAAGACACAAGTGCCAAAGAGATGCTGGGACTCAACACACCATGGAAGGGCTAGAGCTGAGGTTCAGAAACTTGGTGACGAGTGTGTCAACGTGAAGACTCATGACTTGGGGCGCTTCCAGTAGAAGAGGCTGAAGGCAGCCGAGGGTAGAGAGCTGTACGACACAGTCGGGGCAGGACAGGGCCTCCAGCAGTAACGACAGAAGCTATGTGGCAACAGAACAGGTAGGGGATGAGCACACAATTGATGATCCTGCATATTCTCTTCCTCCCCTTTTTAGCCCCCGTTCAGGGAGGACAGCTTTGTCCTTTGCTCAGTGGCATCCATTGCAGGACTTACTGTGGGCAGCTCTGGCAAGAGCACAGGCTTGGGCAGCCTGTTAAGTACATGAGACAGACCCTTCAGATAGTTGGGCTTCACATCTGTAAGAAGAGAAAAGGTTAGGGGAGAAACTGGTCCTAGATACATAGCTTGAAAATTCAACTCCAATCTGAAAAAGCCAGGATACGAGCCTAAAAAGTAGTTAAACAAACAAACCAAAACCAATTTAATAAGCAAGTTATGCCTATCACAGGAAAAAGGTGGGATAAGAATCTGGAAATTTAGTCTTCTAGGTATAGACAACACTATAGCTCTAAAGAAGCACTCAAGGCCCAAATTATTTTGGGGGACTGTGGCCTGGGCAAAGGAGAGAAGGTCTATGTATGTGGAGCCTTTCTTTTAGGCTCTCCTCACCTTGAGGAGCAGTGTGGAAACCCTGGACCAAGGCAGGCACATTATCCGTGAAGAACCGCTGGCGGAACATGATCCGCACTTCAGCATGGCCAGCACGAGTCAACACATCAGGACAGTCAGACATGAGCAGAGAGAAGCCATCAGCTACTGCTGGGCCTAATTCTGGATCACTCAGGAGGCCCATGAGCTGGAAAAAAGGGAGCCTTTGCAGTGCAACGGGGAGAAGAACTTTAAACAGCCAAGAGGAGGATGGAAGTCATAGCTGGGAGGAAACAAAATCAACAGAGAAGTTCCTGGTTAGGTCCTAGGTCCTCCTGTCTTCAGAAGGGACTTACCCGGTCTGTGAGGCAGGAGCTGAGAGGATGATATCTGAGCACTAGAGCCTTTGTTACCTGTAAGCAGAGAGAGCAGTCAGGGCCTGATGCCCAAACCCCAGAACCCCAAGAAGCATATGCTTATGGTTCAAGGTCAATAGCTACATTTTATTTAGAGACACAACTGCTTTCTGGCCAGAATCTATTATGATTCCTTACCCAGAGAAGCAATGTGAAGGCCTGAATGCGATAGGGCCCAGAGTCCAGGCTGGCCTCCACTTTGTCCATAGCCAGCTGTAGGAATTCATTCAGCTGCTGCCCTAAAATGGAGAGAAGAAATGCTGATGCAAGTGCTACGTATTTCTCCTTCAATAACAAAGGATAAATCATTTCAATGCAGAGCTCCAGGAGAAGCTGTCAGGAAAGAACAGCTTCTTTGCCTATGGACTTTGTCCACTTAGCTCTAGGACACCAGCATGGGCACCTAGTATTCTCATAATGCACGGGCGCTGACATTAAAAAGAAATGGATGTGTACTTTGAACAAAGAAGTATCCATAACAGTTCTGTTGCAGGGAGCAGAATGGCAGAATTTAATAGAATATTCTGCTTGTACTCCCCACCTCCTTAACCCCCTATCTTCTTATGCTTCCAGTGCTTTACCCAGCTCTGGTCTTAAGTCTTGTCCCACGGGCTATCACAGAACAAGTGCGTGAAGGCGTATTTAAATGCTCACTATTAAAGAGAATGACAATGACAACTGAATGTGAAGATTTCATCTGAAGATTCAGGGAGGCTCCTGACCCATGGTCTTGCCCTCAAGCTCCTCTCTCTTGCCCAGTACCTGCAGGGTGCTTGTTGAGGAGTCCTGCAAAACACTTGGCGGCAGCAGTAGAGGAGAAGGGGCAGCTGCAGCAGCAGCTCAGCTCTAGAAGCTCCCGCATAAGTTGGTTCAGCCGAGGGATTTCCACCTACAAAAAACCTCATCATGTAAATGACCCCAGAACCACTTTAATTCCAAGAGCTATGTACCAGAAAGCAGCAGCAGTGGCCAGGATGGATAACAACTAAATTCCCCAGTGGGGGAATAAAAGTTAAGTTCAGCTTAGCCTGTGGCAAATTTCAGTTCAGAAGTCATCTGGGATCCATTTCCCCTTGTCAGGTTTAAACAAGGGTACCCCGCACAATGTGCTCACTTACATTTCGTGGCAGGGAGCAGACAAAAGCCATAAGTAGTGCAACTAGCCGTCTTTGTCCTGAGGAGCCATTCTATAAAGGAAGAACTTTATCAAGCTTGTCCTGCCTGGAGTAGGCTTGTCTGCCCCTATACCCATCCCAGATTAGCTCTAAGAAAACAGATTTGAAGGACCGAAGTCCCAATATTCACCCCCTCTGATCATTAGACCCTCACCTGGAATGGCTGGAATCTGTATGGGAAGCTGTTTTCAGGCAGAAAGGAGATGTTGCCATCCAGGAAGAGGGGCACAATGCGGGCGACACTCTGGGCAGCTAAGCTGAGGGTAGAGCACTAGATATTACCAAGGAACCTCACCTCCAGAGCAGTGCTCTTCAATCTGGGGCGTGCATTAGATATTGGGCCAGGGCATGGTCACCGACACTTTCAACAAATAATAATTCAGCACATATCACATGCCAAGTACTATTCTTGTTTTAGGCCCTAGCTGTACAGCAGTGAAGCAGATGGACAGTCCTATTTTCCTGGGGCTTTACCTAGTGAGAAATCAGTATAACGTATATATTTTAAGTGCTCTATAGGTGGTGACTTGGCATACTTGCAGTAAGAACCACTGGCCTGTGGCTCACTCACCCCCATAACCCTATGGTCCTGAAAGCCTCTTCCTCTTTGCCAGTAAAATTTATAAAACAAACAACTGCCTTTACATTTAAATCTAGGTAAAAAGACAGCTCCAAAGGCAGCTATCTGCTGCTGCTTCCTGAGAATGCTATCAAGCCACAACTATGATTATACTCACTCAGGACTCAGGTGGGTGGTGGCAGTGCCAATGACGGACACCATGGCAGCCAAGACCTCATCCTCCAACAGCACTTTCTTCAGAACTGAAGGCTCCTTCTCTGCAAAAACAGAACAGCATATACACACACACGGAATTATAAGGTTGTGACTGTAGTTCAGAGATCCAAATCATTAGGTCCTGTCATCATTATGACTCTGGGGCTGGACTCTAGTCACAACAGCAACAGTTTTTAGTCTCCCCTCTAGTCGTACTTTAGTCCTGAGAACCAGCAAGGGACTAGAAACAGCATAGTCTAACATGAGACCACAAAGAGTTCTTTGTATACAGTCCTTAGACTAGGCCACAGTGGAAAATAGGACAGCTAACATGAATCTTTCTAACAGAATTGAAAAAAAAAAAAAAAGTAATGTTGGTGTTTCAAACACTTAAAAATAACATGGATTTATCTTCATGGGTTCTAAGGATTTATAGCAGCTATCACACAGCACTTAGTGGTGCCAGGCATGATGCATTTTCTCATTTAACCCTTACCAACTATCTTGTGGAGTATTACTCTTAATCCCAAACTTATAAGTGAGGAAACTGAGGCTTATATCTTTACCCAAGTTAGCGAGGGATATAGTTGCAGATAAAACCCAACCAAGTCTACTTGACTCCAGAGGTTAATTCTAGCTAAACTAATTATACCTGGCAATTCAAGGGAAAATGTGCATCTTTCAGAACGTTACCAACACTTGTAGATTTTAGTTACTACCATTGGTCAGGTTGGCAACCTGAAGTGAAACCTCATTTTAGGGACAAAGGATTCAGAATAAAACTGACTGTACAATATAAAGTATCAGGAACACATAGAGGGTATCAATGTTGTTCAGTGTTAATAGAAGGCAAAGTTCCCAGAGGAGGGGAAGGTAGAAAAGAAGAGGAGGTTACCTGGCATAGAAGCCTGCACAGTCAAAGCTAGCAGGCAAGGTATGGCTGTCTGATGGAAATACCAGCAACTCTCAGGGTCCTGCTGGCATTTTTCTGCCACCTGCTGGAGGCTATGACAGACAGCAATTATTTCACTGGATCCTGTAGTCATAATCCCTGTGTGTAAAAAAGTGTCCTCTGTAAGGTTTTCTTTAAAGCACTTCGAGTTACTTCAGATACAGCAGATGAAAAAAAAAAATTAAAGAAGAGGTACCAATGAAACCAAAAATCTTTTTTTAAGAGCCAAGTAATTTTGTTCTCAACTATTCTTTCTCATCTGTTCAGATTTCAGAGTTGACACCTGCTCTGTGTCAGGCTGTGCAAGGCAAGCATTTATATATATATATATATATATATATATATATATATATATACTCATTTATTTTTCAGATAAACTGTAGAAGTATCATTTATCCCATTTTATAGGGTCTGAGGCCCAGGCATTAGTACTTTTAAAAAGCTCCCATGTGACTTTTATGTATAGCTACAAATAGAACCACTTTCTTAACGACATCAATTCCAAACCTGACTTCTGTGCCCCATTCAGCAAGGTTTTGGCACTTTCCATCTCCTTCAGTTTTATGCTTAATAGTTACCTTTGTTCATCTGCCTGAGATGCTGTAGCAGCAGAGGCAGGGTCTCCTTGACAATGCTGGGGTGTGTTGATACAGCTGACAAGGCTTGCAGACAGTGCAGGTGCCATGAACGTTTGGTGGGCCCATCCCTTGTGGCAAAATCTGATTCCCCCGGAAGCAACACAGGAGAGACAAGGTTTCACTGTGTGATGGCAAGCATGAAGTCCCCAAAGCCCCTCTGGTAAGGGTGGACTACAGAAGATTAGACATACCTACATGCAGTTTCTCAGACAGCTTGGGCACTAGGTGGCTGCTGAAGGCCTCAGGATAGAGAGTGGCCAGGGTTCCTGATGCTTCCATTGCCGCCACCCTGCTGGGAGCATGGAGAAGATGAGCATTAGCTGAGCTGTGGCCCATTGTTCTCCTGCCCAGGTCTATGAGGCCGTCTTGCTGAAGAGTAGGACTCAAGTACCTACGCCACTGAGTTGGACAGGGCTTCTTAATGCCCAAGAAGAGAGGAGAGGAGTCCCACATCTCTCCAGTTGGTCTCTTCCTAGATGAGCAGCCAGAGACAGCATGGAGCCCACCTCCCTTAAGGAGAACCAAGCGTCAGAGGCACAGGGCCCTGGTCCTTGTTGGTTCTCCTGCTGCCAATATAGAGGCAGAAAAGAGATTGCTGTATCTCATTGCTTAAGATTCTCACCAACTCTGGGAATCCTCCAGGAAGATCAGTCTGTATAGGTGACCAACTGCTAGCTCCAGGTCCCCAGAAGATAGGAAATCTATAATTAGAAGAAATCGTGACCTGATTTTTTTTTCCCTGAAGCCACCACAACCCTTATGAAAATGCTATAAAAAATGCTATATCATCTGGAGTTGTAGTAAGAACCAGGAAATTAAGACTGCTTTTCATTTAATACAGAAAATTGCAAGGAAGAGACCAATACCTTAAATCTTCTCTTTTCCCCTAAGATATACCTGGCTGGGCACCCAAGACTGTGAGTGTACGGATGCCCACAAGCTGAAGCTGGGTGCTGGGGTCTGTCAGGGCCATGAACACCAGTGAGCACAGCTGGTCCTTAAAGCCACACAAAGGTCTTTCATCTAGGGAGAGACAGAATTCACATTAAACGGAAGCCCTTATATTTCATAGCCCTGACTCAGCAGTGATATAACAGCAGTGATGTAAAGACAACTTGGGGCAGATTTAAAGAGCTTAATGCACTGGGTCCAGGAAGGAAGCCCACTGGGAAAAATAGGTCTCACTCAAGTGTTCTCTTGCACTACAATCTCAGAACAACAAAACCACTGATCTAGATAACTTTTCCTTAGCACTAGCCTTTATAGGCCTACAGTGCTGAGCAGCACCCAAGTTACCACAATTGAAAGGTGATCTCACTTTTGTCTTCATAGCCCCATTTCTGCTGCAGCTTCAAGAAACCCAGGATCATTTCAAGGATTGTCCGCCTCTGGTTGCTCTGTAATTTTTAAGGGTTAACTTGAGTCAAAGAATATTTTAAAAGATTTCAATCCTGCTACACTCGAAGTGGGGACAATGATCTTTTTGTGAATCATGGAAAGAGTGAACGAGGAAACCAACAGCAGCAAATGGGAGCAAAAACTCAAGATCTACTTATTATCTGGGTCCATACTCAAACCTTAGAGCTCTAAGGGTTTTCCTTGGGCCCATATGAGAAAGTGATACTAGCACATAGGTCCCACCACTTCCCCAAAAGATTCTGCTCCCTTACCTGACTGTGCTTATGGAACTGTTCTAGCAGCAAGGGCAGTACGTTGCTGGTGATGTGGTCACAGGCCCGGGCAGATGCCCCTGCAGCTGCCTGCAATAGCTTGGCACTAGGCCACACCAGTTTCATGTCCGGTTCACACAGATGGTGCCTGCAGTCTAGAGAGGCAGCATGTCACAGTCCTGGGGAGTAGGCTGAATATTGCCTGATCCCCTGCAAATCTATAAAAGTTGGGAGACTGAGACTGGGGCAGTTTGCTAGCAGTTATTACTCAGATGGTTTTCAAGTCAAAGCAGAGCTGCATCCTCCGAATCCCTGAGCATGTCAGGACTGTACATGAAAGGCTGACACTAAAGGAATTTTATCTCTATTGTGCTCACTCCCCTTTCTGCTTGCCATGGCCCCATTACCCTGTATGATGTTGCTAAGGAAGGAGTCAAGGAGGTCCTCAGCATCAGCCCTCAGCACTGAGTGAGACAAACACGCAGTCAGGGAGTGGAGGGCTGCTAGGCCTGCTGCTTCTACCCGCTCACTTGCCGTCTGGAACACCTGTCAGGAAGAGATCCCAGGGCTACTGAGGTAAGCCTGCACCAGATGAGGCCTCACCCATTTACTGCCTATTTCCTTGGAGGGCTGAAAATCTTTAGAGCACAGCATTGAAAGTTAATCCCCCAAACTGAGTTTCTTCTCAGTTGTATTCGCATGAGTTCCTTAGAGCCACTAGGACTGACATACATGCTTTTTGAGAAATAGAACTCCAACTCTGAGCAGTGGCTGCTGGGAATCCCCTATCCTAAGTCTCTTCCTCTCTCCTTCTATGCAGCTTGGCCCCATGACTTATGGTCCTTATCAGGGAAGAACAGGAAGAGGGCATTGTGCAAGGTGATCAAGTGCTATCATCAGCTAACCCTCACACAGGGACTGTCTCCCTTGTCATTCAACTAGAAGTATGCCCCCTTGCTTGCATGCTGAATGACCAAGTACAGTACAGTGGCCCTGGGGACACAGAGGTGAAAGAACAGGGTGTATTATTTTCCCTCACACCTGATAATTGAGAGTTAACAGTGATGAGTTTGCTAAGTAATACTCACCTCTCTGCGAATAGAAGTCCAAAGGCTGGGGAGGAAGTCCTTCAGTTCCTTCTGTCCATACACAGCACAGCAAGCATTCTGCCAGAGAAATCACAGGTATCAACTATCTACATTGCAGACTTAGGATATAAAGGCATTTCAGAATGATGGAACCTGAAGGACCTGGCTCTCAACACAACAACCATAAGTATTTCATAACAATTCTACCCAAGTCACAGAAAAACAGGAGTGCAAACTGACTCATGAAAAATGAGCATAAAGAGGGAATCCCAGTCAGTCTTCCTATAGTTACCACTCAGTTACTACAGGACAAGACAGTATGCAAGTAGGAGTTTAAGATCAGTTTATGGGCCCAGAACCTCAGTATCCATTGATTGTTCCCTAGCTCTTCAAAAACCTACAACCCTTTACACCTCTAATTTGCCAAAAGGCAGCTGGAGACCCCATCCTGATCAAGATGGCAGACAGAGAAGCTTCAGGGCTCTGGCCCCCTCAGAAGCTTTAAACAACAAGCAGGAAATGACAGAAACATCTTTCTCAAAGATCCAGGAAACAGTCAAAGGATTGTAGTAACAGGGTATGCTGGTTTGAAATGATGTGTGTACCCTAGAAAAGCCATGTTTTAATCCTAATCCCATTTTGTAAAGGCAGCTGTTTCTTCTAATCCCTATTCAGCACTGCATGCTTGAAACTGTAATTAGATCATCCCATCCGAGGTGTGATTTAATCAAGAGTGGTTCTTAACCTGGATTAGGTAGAGGCGTGTCTCCACCCATTTGGGTGGGCCTTTATATCCTAAGTCTGCAATGTAGATTAGTTTCTGGAGTCCTATAAAAGAGGAAACGTTTTGGAGAATGAGAGATTCAGAGAGAGCCAGAGAACAACGACATAGCCACGAGAAGCAGAGAGCCCACAAGCCAGTGACCTTTGGAAATGAAGAAGGAAAACGCCTCCTGGGGAGCTTCATGAAACAGGAAACCAGGAGAGAAAGCTAGCGGATGCTATGCCTTGTTTGCCGTGTGCCCTTCCTGCCAAGAGAGAAACTGTGACTGCGACCGCCATGTGCCTTCTCACGTGAGAGAGAAACCCTGGGCTTCTTTGGCCTTCTCGAATCAAGGTATCTTTCCTGGATGCCTTTGACTGGACATTTCTATAGACTTGTTGTAACTGGGACATTTTCTCGGTCTTAAAATTGTAAACTAGCAACTTATTAAAATTCCCCCTTTTAAAAGCCATTCTGTTTCTGGTATATTGCATTCTGGCAGCTAGCAAACTAGAACACAAGGTAAATGCCAAATCAAGAAAAAGGCTACTTAAAAGCAGTAGGATCCTGGGGAGTCCTCTCTGATCCCTCCTCCATCCCCTCACCAATGAGGCCTGTGCTCCTAAGTGCAAGTCCCTGGTTCCAGTTCTGGATGGAGTAGAGTCATCCTTGTGCACACTGGGCCATATATGCCTGGCCCAGTCTGTCTGGTGGTGGCTTGAGGGAACGGACTAGGACATTCATGGAAGCTGAACATCTGAGACTTTGCCATGCATGGAGAAGGCAGAGCTCACAGAGCTTTCCTACAGAACTCTGTGGAAGAGCAGTCAAGTCGTGACTGCTTGAGCAAGGGACTGCTGGATGGAGGATATACAGGGTAGCGTCTTGGACCATGAGGAGATGATGTTTCCTAGGGAAAAGGGGACATATGTACCTGTGGGAATTCTTAGGGCCACACAGGCAAAGACAGACATGCAGAAAAGATCAGGGAGGCCCCTACACCATAGCCTAGAGCTATTCTCTAAGCTTATTGTATGGATAAATTCTGAAACAGAGCATTCCCACAGGTCAGTATGCAAAGTCCTGGAAAGTTATTATTATTATTTTTTTGTCAGCTCCTGGCATTCAAGGAAAGCTTACCAGCTAGATACAGGCTTTAGGAACAGATGCCTCAAAGTCTAAATTCCAGTGCTAATATGTTAAAATGTCAAGATTTCCACAGAAGATTACAAAACATACAAAGGAGAAGATTAAAGCATTAGAAGCCATCAATGAAGAGACTCAGACTAGGGATATACCAGTCAAAAGACTTTAATGGTCCTAAATATGCTCAAAGAGCTAAAGGAAATCAATTCAATGACACATGAACACAAAGAGAATGTCTACATAGAGACAGAAATTATGAAAAGGAACCAAGGAGAGCTGAAGGCTATAGAAACTGTAAAATTTCCTTGAAGGGGGCTCAATATCAGATTGGCACTGGCAGAAGAAAGAATCAGTGAACTTGAAGATAAGAAAATTGAAATAATCGAATCTGAAGAACAGGAGAAAAGAATGAAGAAAAGGGAGCAGAGCCTGAGGAACCTGCGGGACATATTCAATCATACCAATATACTGGAGAAGGAGAGAGAAATGGGTAGACGGACTATTCAAAGAAATAATGGTTGAAAACTTCCCAAATTTAATGAAAGACATTAATATACATACCCAAGACAACAAATTCCAAGCAGGATAAACCCAAATATGCAAATATGCTACACTGCAGCATATTATAATAAAACTACTGAAAACCACAGATAAAAAGAGAATTTTAGAAGCTTCAAGGGAGAAGCAACATGTCACATACAGGAAGCCTTAATAAGATTAAGTACTGATTTTTCATTGGAAACCATGGAGGCAAGAAAGCAGTGGGAAGATACATTGAAAGTGCTGAAAGTGAAAAAAAAAAAAAAAAAAAAAGCCAGTAATTCCATATATGGCAAAACTTTCCTTCAAAAATGAGAAAAATCATTCCCAGATAAACAAAAGCTGAGGGAGTTCCTAACCTTTAGACCTGCCTCACAAGAGATGTGAAGGGGTAACTTTGAAGGTTGAAAAGAAAGAATACTAGGCAACGGACTGAAGCTTCATGAAGACATAAAGATCTCTGGTAAAGGTAAGGCTATGGATAAATATAAAAGCCGGTATTATTTGTAAATTCATTTTAATTTGTAACTCCACTTCTTACCTCCTACAGGAATTAAAATGCAGATGCATAAAATGAAATGATAAATTAGTAGTTTTGGATTCCTAATGTATAAACATACAATTTAATGGCAAGAACTCCATAAAGATGGGAGGATGGAGGGGTAGAGGAACATACAATAGTTTATATCTGCTACTCAAATTAAGTTAGTGTCAAATGAAATGGTTATCAATTTAGGATGTTAATTTTAAGCCCTGTGGTAACTACAAAGAAAATATCAGAGAATATGCAAGCTCAGAGAGACAGAAAGTAGAGTACAAGTTGCCAGGGTAGGGGGCAGAGGAAATAAGGACTCAGTGCGTAACGGTGTAGGGTTCTGTCTGGGGAGATGAGAAAAGTTTTAGTAATGGAAGATGGTGAGGATATTGCAACACAGTAAACATGATCAGCCCACTGAATGGTATGCCTGGGAGTAACTGAGACAGTAAAGTTTAAGGCAGTATGTAATCCTGGATGTAATTTTATATAAAGGAGTTGGAGAGAAGGCTCAAAAGGACATTATTGGGACATCTTAAAAAGCTGGAATGTAGACTGTAAGTTTATATCAATGTTAAATTTCTTGAACTTGATAACTGTACTTAAGGGGGTTATGCAAGTGAATAGCCTTGTTCTTAGGAAATGTACATGGCAATATTAAGAGTTCAACGAGTGTGATATAAACAACCTAAAGTGTTCAGAAAACAGAAAAAAGCTTGATAAATAGATGATACGGCGAATGTGACAAAATGGTAAAACTGGAAAATTTAGGTATCTGGGGGAATGGTGGGGGATATGTTGGAGTTCTTTCTATGGGGTTTGCATTCTTTTTGTAACTGTCCTCTAAGTTTGAAGGTATTTCAAAATTTAAAATAAAAAGGAAGAAAAGGAAACTGAACCCCGAGAAAAAGGAGAAAAATCACTCACCAGAGTCTGCAAAGAATCTAGCTTGGCACTCAGCATTTCAGAATCCACCTTCTCAATCAACAGGGGCAGGAGGAACTGTGGGAGACAAGGAAGAAAAATGTAAGCTTGGATGGGTAGTGTGTCAGCTACACCAGGGTCAGCTATGTCCTTAAGACCTCAGAGGTAGATGCTATATCAAAGAGCAACGCCCAAGCCGGGAGTAGTGATTTTAAGGTAACTTTCTTGCCAGACTCCTAAACTGAAAAATGGGCCAGTTTGCAAAGCTATAGGATTTCAAAAGACTTCCTCATAGGGATTAGATTACTTACTATCCTAAAGGAAATGAGGGTAAAATTTTCTACTTCAAAGGTCTGACTGACACAAGCCTGAAGACAGTTGCAGGATGGCTTTGACATGTATATCGGATCTCTCTTTTTCTCCATGCTTTTACTGCTCTTCAGAGCCTTCACTGGGCTGACGCTACATACCATAACCTTGGCTAGACCCACCTCCGCAAACCGTGGTGTAGACGACAGCACAGCTCGAAGACTCAGGATCAGATCTTCTCTCTGGATACCATAGGGATCATTAGGTGGCTGGAAAAGGGAGAAGGACCATGGGTTTGTATAACTCTTTACCCTTGAACACAAATTACAACCTGGCAAACCTACAGAATATTATACCCAAACTGGCAGAACAGTATGAGATCCCAGCAGGGATGAGATCCTTAGGTGTTCCTTGGGAATTTTGGTCTTTTGGGTCCTTATTTTCTGTTTTTTTTAATTTATTAATTAAAAAATTAAGAAACCAAATAAAACATCAACATATATAATCAGTAATTCACAATATCATCACTTAGTTGCATATTCATCATTTCTTAGAACATGTGCATGAATTCAGAAAAAGAAATAAAAAGACAATATTTATTTTCTGTTCGATTACACCACCTAACATCTCACCACTCAGAGATAAGCCCTCTTAATCTTTTGGTCTTCTCTCTATACTGTGTGTTAGGATATACTACTTCCCTATGAAATATAAAAATGGGATCATTTTCTATGTATGGTGTGGAATCTGCCTTTTCACTTAATATATGAGGAATATTTCTCCATAGTATTATATTATTTTTTTCACGACAGTTTTAGTGGCTTATAGTATTTCATCATGTGACTGAACTCTAACTTATATAAACAATCCCCCTTTGAATGGCCATTTCTATTTTTTCACCTGTATAAAAAGCAGTAATTCTGGCAACATAAAATGTTCCCCTTCAAATATAAGGGCTTCTAGGTAGATCAAAGGTCTAAAAACATAAAAAGTATTCCTGGTTTCTGCATTAAGATGTCTTAAGGATAGCAGTTTGAAAACATGTATCAGATTTCCCCCCCTTTTGGAAAATCCACCAATATGCAGTAAAGGGATTTTTATTTTAAAGACTTAAAGCTAAAGATTGACATGAACAGGATTAGAGACATGAGCAACAAAATTTTGGAAGGTGAAAATCAAACAGATAAGAAGAAAATAACTTAGACCCCAAACAATGCAATCCTAAGTAAACTTAGGAAAAGCTGAATAACTGTCCATATATTGCACAATCCCCAGGCACCTGTGGGATTGGGAGTGGGACTAAAGAATCAATCTGACATCCTGATACCCTCCCAACTCTTCCCTGACTGAAGCAGAATCTAGAGGCTTAATTCAATAGAATGGATAAAACGGACATCTTTGGTCTTGGAGATACAGATGCAGTTGAGGGCCTGGTGCTATGTACCAACTCTTCCTTTTGTCCCACACCTAGGGGTTGTAATGGCTTCTTGCTACAGATAATCTCTGGGTTGTCTCACTATCTCGTTTGGCTTTATAGTATTTCTATCACTTGTATAACCACCTGTCATGCGTGAAAATATTCTGTTTTAAATACCAAAGTGGTTTCTGTTTTCATGGCTGGACTTTCACTGATACAAAAGATAAAATCATGGCATTTTCCTAGAAAGAAACAAAAAGATAGAAGAGGAAAATAGGAAAGAAAAGAAAATCAGAGGTTTATCAAAAGATTAATAGGAGTTCCAAAAAGAACAGAGAAAACAAAGGGGAAGAAATTATCCATGAACAAATTCAAGAAAATTTCCCAAGACTGAAGGATATTAGTTTCTAGATTGATAGGGTTGACCAAGTACCCAATACAATGCATGAAAATAGATCCATACTAAGGCACATTGCTGTGAAATTTCAAAATATTGGGGGCAAAAAAAACCTTTAAGTTTCAGAGAGAAGAGAAAAGTGAATATAAAGATTTACTAATTAGAAGGAATTTGGGCCACTGCACAGCAACTGAAAACTAGATATAAATGTAGCAATGCCATCAAAATCTTAAAGGGAAAGAATTTCTTATCTCAAATTTTATACCCATATTATCAGTAAGTGGGGGAAAGAATGAAGACATTTTCAGGCTTGAAAAAGGTAAAAAAAAAATTTTCCTTCTATACATTCTTTTCAGGATGCTACTAAAGAATGTGTACCACCAAAATGAGGGCATAAACAACAAAATAAAGAATACACGAACACAGAAATAGATCTAATCCAAGATAAAGGCTAAGGAAATCTCTCGCATGATGGTGAAAGAAGATCCAATATCTATTCTGCATCAAGAGTAGGAAGCAATCAGTTGACACTGGATCACATTAAAATTTTGTGACCAATCTGTATCTATAAAGCCAACCTTCCATCTAGAGAGAGGGCAAACAAACCATGGTCTACAGGTCAAATCCAGCCCAGCATCTGTTTTTTTACGTCTTACAAGCTCAGAACAGCTTTTCCATTTTTAAGTGGTTGAGAAAACATCAGAATAACAATATTTAATTCAGTATAATTCAAATTTCAGAGTCCATGAATAAGTTTAATTGGAACACAGACAAGCTCCTCAATTTATGTACTATCTGGCTGTTTTGATGCTTGACAGTAGTGGTTGTGTCAGACATGCCTGCAAAGTCTAAAGTATTTACTTTCTGGGTCTGCAGAGAAAAGGTTGCTGACCTCTGCTCTCAAGTGAGCATACAGGCATAGCAAAAGTCAAAGGAACCACACATGTACTACCGAGATCCATTATGATGATGGCATATGGCTAAAATTGACAAGACAATAAAGAAGATTATTTGACACTAAAGCCAGGTGTCTTTCTTTTTAACTACTATCTTGACAAGAGTCTTCTGCTTCCCATAAACTGTGGCAATGAAAAAAAAAAGTCAGCTTGAGTAAGAGAGTAAGAGAAATTCTCCCATCATTAGAATAAGCTTGTTTTTACTAGATATCTCTGGGGAAATATACAAGCAGTCGGTAACAGTACTTGCCTTGGGAGGGAAAATGCTTGGTGGAAGTAAAGAGGTATTTTAAATGTTGAATCATGCTCACTGTATTACCTTTTGGAAAAAAACAAAACAAAACAAAAAGGAATATCCTATCCCTCTCTCAAACTACAAATGCACATATATATTCTTTGACCCAGCAATTCTACTTCTGGGAATTTATCCTATCATTATGCCCATATATATGTGAAATGATACATGTACAAGTATGCAAGTTGCAGGATGGCTTGTAAAGCAAAAGACTGCAACAACACTTTCTCACTAGAGAACTAACAAAATTAGATACTTGAACAACGGAATATTATACAATCATAAAGAACAGAAAAGCAAAAATGTATATTTTGATACAGATCACTTCCCAATAAACTGCTAAGTGGAAATGGCAAAGTATGGGAAAAGTGTTTGTAGATGCTTCCATTTTTTTGGATAAGCATCTGCTAATACTTAGATGAAACAGCTCTGTAAATATACAAACATAACTGATAAAATTGGTTGACTATGGAGAAGGGAACTTGGTGAGAGGAAGATTTTTCACCCTTTTAAACCTTTTGGATTTTGAATCATATAAATGTATTATCTTTTCAAACAAAACAAAACAAAGCAAAGCAAAGCAAAGCAAAGCAAAACCAGATAAACCTGGTAGCCTAACCAGGAGCTTTCAAGTTTTCAAAGGCATAAGTTCTTCTGAGTTAGGAATAAGTGATATTGATTATGAAAAAGAGATGAAAAGAATTTTAGGAGAGACGTCCCAAGTAACATGACAATGACTGAAATAAGGTGATAAGGAATTCCTTACTGCAAAGAAGGTGGGACAAATTAAAAGGTAGTGAGAACCAATATTTACATGTTGTTTGGTGTAACTTCTTGATATAATTTCTTCTAAATTATTAATGCTTGCAGTACACACCTCCGCACATACACTCATGGTGATAAGATCCCGAGCATCTGAAGAGTAGGGTGAAGGACTAAAAGGATCAGAGCAAACATCTCCTGTACGTCCTGAGCTTAACTGTGCCTTCTCTGTCTTGTCAGTGTGTTTCTTTTGACTGAGATGCCCTCTCTAACTCCAGAATCATATTCCAAGGATACCTTAGAAACCAACTGAAATTCTATCTTGTCTACGCAGTCAGTTACTGCCTATTCTTGCTCATACTGAACTTTGTCTTCTTTGAACAAGCAAGCTTGGCTCATTTGGGTACATAGTCTCATACTGTTACTTACATGTTTCAACAAATAATAAGTGCAACCTGATACTCTTCAGGACAGGAACCACATTTTACAATTCTGAAACCTTCCTCACTTAATACATTGTTAAAGAGATTAAGGAGTACTGTCCTAATCCTGCTAAATTGACTCCTTCCTCCAATGTCAAATGTTTCTCTACTTCCCAGTTAATGTTAGTTCATGAAGGCAGAGATTATGTTTATTTTGTTATATCACCAGTACCTAGAACAGGGATTGACACATAGTAGGCACCCAATGAATATTTAAATGAATGAATGAAAAGTGCTACTTACAGGGGTAAAATCAATAGGGAAGTAACAAGATGTCACTTCAAACAGCTCCTCCACAAAGGGTCCTATGGGAACAGACAAAGAATCAGGTTGTTTCAAAAACTTCATTAATCTGAAAAGCCCCAAGCAGGTAATTCATGCCACCATCATGTACCCAGGTTATAGTCCTTGGAGATGAGGTCATGGACTATGCGGAATGCCACCAGAAGATTACGAGGATCCTTCTCCCCATCCATCACCTGGATGAAGCCAAAGGTGAAATCAGCTCCTAGGCCTTTCAACTCTGGGGAGGAGAGAATGGAGTCACCACTGTCCCACAGGGTAGAAAGCCTGTTTATTTTCCTGGCCTGTGTTCTCCCTCTTCTATCACTGCCTTCTCTTTATTGCATCCCAGAGCAGACCTTTTTTGTTTTCCTATCCCAAGAGAAGTACTCAGTGAAGGAGAGTTGTATAGCAACATTGTAACAATATTATTACAGAGCTAAGAATTTATTTTGAAAATATTAGTTCAAACAAACTCTACTTTTCCTTTACTTCACCAAGGAATGAGTGGACCCCAGTTTCCCTTTACCATTCTCTCTCACTGGTTCTTCTACATAACTCCCAGGCTAAATAAGCCCTACTAATGAGGAAAGCAAAAAAAGTAGGATGTGTTCATTTTTCAGATTTCCCAGAACCCCATGCCTCTTACCTTCTTCCCGGGTTCGCATGAAGTTGGTGATTATATTGTAGACTGTGTGTCGGTCCACCTGTGGCAGGGACTTGGGGGTGGGAGAGAAAGGAAGTAACTAAAGAAAGTATTCAAAGAATACCTCATCCAATACAACTACTTCAGGCTTCAGGGGTACAGTGCTCTTTATACCAGCATAAGATCAACTTATGAGGAAACACAGAGAAGGGATATGGCTATTGGTGCAACTGTACAACAGTGAGACCAACAACCAAAATCTGTCTCATTATGCCTTACTTTCTTTAGGTGTAGTAGGACACAGGTCAGACATAATGGCATGCATCTCTCTCCTTATACAGTAGTGAGAAATGTATACACAGCCTGAGAAATGTATATACAGTCAAAAGACTTCAAACAGTTCAGAACTTAGAAGACAATATTTTCTTTGCTATGCAATCCTAGTTATTCCAGGAGTGGGAGACAGAGGGGAATTACTAGTGTGACTGTTATCACCTACCTGCACATGCACCTCCTGAAAGATGGCTTTAAGCACAGAGACAGCCAGCCCTGGGGGTAGCGCCACACACAGGCTCTGTGGGAAGAAGATACGTGAACACAGCCTCCAAGATATACCCCCTAAAAGGCCTAGTTAGCTACAGCAGCAGACACAACACTCTGGTTCAGGAAGATGTGTAACAGTGGTAACAGTGAGAAAGTTGGTCCCTTTTCCCAAGCTGATGGTTTCTTACAGTCTGTCTTTGAATTCCTCCCCCCAGGGGGTACTTTCACGCTCTAGAGTATAAGCAGAAGTAGAGCTGGTAGATACTAATTTAGGCCTACATTAAGGGTAAAGAGGGAATTCAATGGGCAAGGGATCCCGCAAACACAGTTACATAATGAAGAAGAGAACTCACGAGTGCCCTCAAGCCCTGCAGGACAGGCGGGATCACAAGATGATGGTCCTTCAGCCGGTCCTCACAGAACAGGAGCAGGTGCACCACTGCGCAAACCACACCAGTCAGCCGTCAGCTCACACGGGCTGGGCCGGGGCCCGCCTGCTTCGTTCCTGCCCTGAGTCTGTAAGGACTGTTCCTACTTGGCCTTCACTCCAGTTTTCTCCTTTACCAAGGGATAGGTCCCAGGCCCACTCCCACTTGAGGTTGTTGCCTTGACTTGCTCAGTCAGGAAAACAGGTGAACAACTCTTATTATACTTTCTCACATGGTATACAGTCAAACCCATTCTCAGCTCCAGAACTGTCTTTCTATAGACAAAGGTTGGCAAAATTTTTTTCCTAAAAGGCCAAACAGTAAACATTTTAGGCTAGTACAGCATATAGCCTCTGTTGCAACTACTCAGCTCTGCTGCTGTAACGTAAAAGCAGCCATAGACAATATACTGTAGTTTGCCTAAACCCTGCTATATAAGATAAGTAGCTAGTGGCTTTTCCCTTAGAACTTCAAAGCACTTTCCTATTTCATTACTTTTCCTCTCCATCTAAAAAACATTATTTTGTTCATTTTACAGAAAGGGGAACAGACACTAAAAAAATTGTCTAAGGCTACATTTAAAACCCATGGTTCTTGCATCTCAATTCTAATCATCACTGCCATATATGCCAATGGGGAATGAGAACTCTGAACTAGTAGTTCCCATATAACTTATGCCCTCCCTCCCTATAAGGCTGGCTTGAGTAGACATGGAGGCCTTGGCTCATCAATCCAGGAAGACACTTCTACTAGTGCTATAAGTACCTTCCTTCTCCAGGAGCATGGAGTGACACTGGAGTAGCACCTGTGACAAAAGTTGGATCCCTCGGGCCCGAGTTCGGGGTTCTGGGTTCTCTAGAGATGACCTGGGGAAAGTAAGATCGAGAGCCTGTCATTACCAGTTTAAACCTTGAAGGAATACAGATTTTGCAATTAGTCACACTCAACTCCTGGATATGGAAGCACAGCTAGGCCCTATTGAAGTGAGTAAAAACAAACCAGGAAGGTGCTCCTGAGGTACTTGGCATTACAGATACCAATAAGGACAGCAGCTTAAAGGAGATTCCCAGGCTAATTGGACATAATCAGAGGCACATGTGACTCAGCAGCCAAAAGAAGTTTCTGCTCCAGGCACATCAAGCTTGGCACCTAATAGGCACTATGCTTATTCTTTTTTCCTTCATGGTATGATTGTGACATTCCTCTGAAACAGAGCTTAGCAGCTACCCACGGGGCTTGAGAGATGATGGGTAGCTGCGGTTTCTCTCAAAATAGGAGAAGAATAATAAACTTCCATAAATTACCACTAAGGAAGAATGCTGAGATCAACCAACAAGGTCTTAGAGAAAAAAAAAACAAAAACTTTTTAACTGGAGGGTCACAGAGTAAGATTGAAGTTTTAACAATTTAGGATTATTGAAACAGGAGAAGCTGAACTGAAGCAACAAGGAGGTAATTTATCTCCAAAATAGTTCTACAAAGATCAACTTAAATATACTAGAAGGCGTATAAGCAGGAACAAGTAGGAAGTAGATTTATGGAGGAGAGCTGGCCAGTATTTGAGTTAAGCTTCAAGGATAAGGACATATACAAATAGGGGTAACTGGGCAAAAGTGAGATCATTTTTGACAGGATTCCTAAGACAGGAACTTGTAGAAAAGTCTCTGCTTAGGAGGTGGAAAACTGTGTTTTCATGGCATTTAAAAATGGATCAAGGCTTACAAAGGTTCATAGCAGCAATATTCAGAATAGCCAAAAATTGAAAACAAATCAACTGATGAATGGATAAATAAAATGTGGTATATATCTGCACGAAGGAATATTATTCACGAATAAAAACAAATTAAGTAACATGGATGAACCTTGAAATATTAAGTTATGTGAAATAAGTCAAATAGAAAGGCCAGAACAGGCAAATTCAGAGGGACAGAAAGTTGACTGGTAGTTGCCAGGAGCTAGGTTATAACTACTAATAGATATGGGGTTGCTTTTTGGGGTAATAATAATGTTCTAAAATTGATTATGATGATAATTGTACAAATCTGAGTGTATACTAAAAGTCACTGAATTACAGACTTTAAAATGTTGAACTTTAGGGTTTATGAATTATATTTCAATAAAACTGTTATTTAAAAAAAGGACCAAGGCCACATCAACATGAGTAGCAAAAACAGGCTTGTTTGTGAGAAAAATGCATAATAGTGATTTTCTCCCCTCAATTTTCCAGAACACCTGTGTGTTCTGTGACAGCTAAGAGTCTTGCTAATAAAAGATTTTTCAGTTTAAATGGCCTACGAAGCATGAAATATGAGGAAAATAGGCATTAGACTATCAACACATACTTCCTCTAATTCTTTGGAACACCTAGTTATAACAGTGATGTTTCAGGAGCTTCCTCAAGGTTTTACCTTTAGTGGCAATCTCGTGCAAGGGCAGCCTCCTGGCAACTCCCCAGGGCAGGGCTCACAGGCTCTATGAATCACAGCCTAGATAACTAGATTCCCAGGGGGAAGGGTAGGCCTAAAGAAGCACTGGAGGAATCCCAGCTTCAATTAAATAACAACTGATGGCCTTCAACAAACACCTCACCCTCAAAATGCGGGCTGAGCCAGGAGCTGATGTGGCCTACAGGCTCGGAACTCCAGGACACTTCCTTGGGAGTCTCAGGAGGCACAAAACTTTTTCAGGAGCAACAATTAAGACATAGGCTTAGTCTGAGGACCGAGGGGACTCTGAGTAGGAGAAATTCAGGACTCAGTTTGGTTGAAGAAAGCAAACAATGCACAAAAGTAACATTTTCAGAGTGCACAAGCAAGGCTGAAGAAAGAATTGTAGGGTAGAGGCGCTTACCCAAGGGCTTCCACCACTTGTAACACTGTATAGCTACCAGATTTCACTTCTAGAGGAGACAAAAGAAATAAATTTCAAACAAACAAATAGAACCCCCACCTATTACACAGTTCAATGGCTCTAATCACCAATGTTTCCTGCCTACTCTAGACTTTGTACTATGGGAACACGATACTTGCCAGGAGCCCATCCTACACAAGAGGTACTTCTGTAACACTTCAAACATGTAGTTTCAAGTACAAAAATTGAAAAGGAAGTAAATATATCATTTGTAAATGATACAAATGTACATCTGGGAAATCCATGAAAAATAACTGAAAAAATATTACAAGCAAAAAATAACTCATTAAGATGGTTGGGTTCAAAATACTCTGAAGCGAAAAACCTTCATATATAGGAAGAATGACAACGTAAAAAGATTCTACTTATAATAGCAAGCGAGAGAGCGCATGAATATACCTGGATATAAACTAAACAAAAAATGTGCGAGATCTAAATGTTGAAAACTTTAAAGCACTCGTGAGGATCACAAAGGAAAACCTGAATAAGTAAAAAGGCATGCTACATTTCTTGAAAGACTCAAGATGACAGATCTAAATTAATATATAATCAAAAAATAATCTCTATAAAGACACTAGTAGAATTTTTTTTGGAATTAAACAAGCTTTTCTAAAGTTGATGTGTAAAAGTTAATACATGAGGCGAGCCACAGTGGCTCAGCAGGCGGAGTCCTCGCCTGCATGCCGGAGACCTGGGTTCGATTTCTGGTGCCGGCACATGCAAAAAAATAAAAGTTAATACGTGACTAGGCAGGCAAATTCTGAAAAACAACTGTACTTTTCTGAGGAGTGGGTAGGATTTCCCTATGTTAAAAGATTATTATAGAGGGGCTTCACTGGGCCCAAGCAAGCGCCTGTACTGCAAGTCCAGGCGCCAGCACCACGCTGTCCCGGGCAGGGAGCACGAGTAGGAAGTTGGTATCAGCTTTGGGAATTTTGGGTTCCAGTGAGAAGTGCAAGCTCCCCAACCTGCGCAGCTGCACCACATCAAACATCACTCTGCCTAGGTGAATAATGAGTGCTACTGAGGAGCGATAGAAAGAGGGGCTGGCAAAGCGTGATATTACAACTCAGGTAGTTCTTCAACCTGCACTGGACTTCACTGGTGGAGGCCATATCAATCATACCATCTTCTGGACAAACCCGAGCCCTAATGGTGGTGAAGAACTCAAAGGGGAGTTGTTGGAAGCAATTAAACATGATTTTGGTTCCTTTTATAAATTTAAGACATTGACAGCTGTGTCTGTTGTCGTTCAAGGTTCACATTGGTGTTGGCTTGGTTTCAATAAGGAACAGGGATGCTTACAGATTGTTCCTGGTTCTAATCAGGATGCATTGCAGGAAACAACAGGTCTTACTCCACTGCTGGGAACTGATATAGGGAAGCATGCTTATTACCTTCAGTATAAAAATGTCAGATTAAAAAAAAAAGTCAGATTATCTAAAAGCTGTTTGGAATGTAATCAATTGGGAAAATGTAACTGAAAGATACATGCTTTGCAAGAAATGAAAAGTTAATCATTATACTATGTAAAGTTCTTTATGACTTTTTGTAACAGTATAGTCTGTAGTATACTAATAAGTTTCTCTACCGTAGCATTTCTAAAGATTGCTTATTGAGATATTTCACAAACAGAATTCAATGATATAATTTAACATTTTAAAAGTTTGATTGGGTAACCATTTGGATATATCAAATGTTTTGTATGATTCAGTCTTTTGATGAACACTTTCTTTAGAGAGCTAAAATAGTTTAGGAGGTTATAATTGTTATCATAAAAACCATACAAAATATTCCATCCCTAGACTTTTGAAACCCGTAGGTTTCCAGGTTCCCCAAGGGAGTTCGAGGCTGCAGAGCTAAGGGGACTAATATTCCAAGCTAGCTGTTAGGGCAGGCACTTTCCTGGACGCAGCCTCCTGTTCCCAGTGGAGTACACTAATGGAATCCACTTACCCCATTCTCTGTGTCTCAACTCCTCAGCTTTTTTATCCAGGACCTCCCTATATAGTGTAGAAGACCCTCTCAGGTCACTCGCACCCTGGAACTACTATTGTGGTCATTTTTCTGTCACTTCTCTAGTTCCTTGGAGCAGGGGTCAGCTTATCCTATTCCACCATCTTCCCAGAAGTCAGATTACTTATTTTAAAAAATGCAATTTTAGAGAAAAAAAAAGGTAACTCTAATAGAAACTTTTTAGGATATGTTTTCAGCTGAGAAACGAAGAATAAAAGGTTAGCCCTCTCTATAAGAGTTTGGTTAGCACAGAGGTGTGGCAATCAGGGAATTTCTTCCAGCAACCTGTGCTGGGTTCCCAACTTACCTAGCTCTAAATGTAGGGCCTTAACTAGTTAGCTGTTGCCAACACAGGACCCAAGCTAAAGTGAAAAAATAGATGAGAAATTTCCTCAACTTCCAGTCCGTATTAAGTCTGTGGTCTCAGAGCATTAGTTGTGAGTTGAGATGGGCTGAAGCACACTCTGGTACTAGAGTAGAGAGAAGACCAATCATTCTGAGGAAAAGGAGAGCTCTAGTCAGGATTCACAGCTCTGACTGGCACCAATTTAGACATCAGGCACTCTTAGCCCTTCTCGTGCCAGGATGTGTGAGACCCAGCTGCTGCCTTGTTCCTGAGAAAGAGCCAAGGGAAAAAAACGAGCAGGCTGTAGGATGGGGGAAGGGGTTGTAACCAGACTAATAAGACAAACTAAGAAACTGTTCTTGTTACTCGGTTTTTATACCCAACTCCTTAATAGCAATACTTAAGTGAAGAGGAATCTCCACTACTAGGTCATATACCATAAGAGTACTGCATCATTTGGGAAGGTAGTAGAGGGTACTTTCTTGGAACCCTTGGCTGAAGTCCAAGAAACTGCTGAAAAATCCATCCCAAAACTAACTTCAGTAGTGGCCACAGACGGAGTTAGCAATTGTATGGAGGAAGCCATAGGGGACTGATAACTGTCTATAGCAAAGGACACCACTAAAATGAATAATTTCTTCAGCAATAGTTTCAATGTCCCATGTGGATGCTGGGCTATGATTCATCTTTGGAAATACCTCAAATGCCACAAGACAAAAACCTGACTAATAGGTCCCATTCGGTTGCCTCTAATTTTTTTTTAACTGAAATAAAATTTACATGCAGTGAAATGCACAGATCTTAAGAATATAATTTGATGAGTTTTAACAAAAGTATACACCTGAATAACCAAAATCCCAATCAAGAAATAAACATTTCATCACCTGAGAAAGTTTCTTCATACAGCCTTATTGGTTAATTCCAACCTTTATAGGTTGCCTCACATTCTATCATTGAAAAATATTTCTTCAGCAATCAGCATATATTAATATGAAACTAGCTGCATTATAACTGAAAGGAAACATACACTTGCATGTGATTCCCTGAACCCCACGGGTAAACTTCCCTGGCTAAGCCCTTTGAGTCCTCCTATCTTTCACAAAGATCACATCTTGAATTAATGCAGCAAAAACATAAAAGGGGAATAAGGTATAAAAGTAGTAAACAATTAGGGAAAAAATGAAGAGGTTAAAAAAGCTATCACACAATAGTAAATAAAAGAAAAATGACAAGGAGGGGAAAAACTAGAAACAGTAACTGGGGGGATCCTTTTACAACACTGACTAAATTTAACATCTTATTCCAGGTCTGCTGAGTCTATCTCAAAAATGGATCCTCCTTTTCATCCTCTCTAACAGCTTTATAATTTTGGGAATGATGAAAATGTTCTGGAATTAGACAGTGGTGATGGTTACACAAAATTGTGAATGTAATAAAAGTCAGTGCATTGCACACTTAAAATGGTAAATTCTGTCATATAAATTTTACCTCAACTTAAAAAAAAAAAGTCCTCTAATCCATCCATACTTTATCCTGAATTATCACCCTAAAATGCACATTACTCACCAATCTCCATTTACTCCTTATTGCCTTCAGGTAAGACCTGACTCCTTGGCTTGGAGTCCTTCACAATTCAGTCCCCAAATTCCCTCTAGCCTTACCTTTCATCATGACTTCTATAATTCAGTTACATGAAATCCTAACATGTCAAGCCTCTCGATATCCTTAAGCTTGTAAACGTATTTCCCCGGCTTAGAATGCTCCTTTCTGGCCCCTGTCTACATGAAGAACTTCAACTCATTCTTTAAAATCAAGCTCAAATGTCAACTTTGATGAAAGCTTCTTTAATTCTCCCATAGAGAATAATTTACTCCCTCTTTTGGTTCCTTCCATGCTTAAGATAAATTGTCATATATGTTTGTTTTCATTCATTTATTTATTCTACATTTACTGTGTACCTACTTAAAATCAGGTACTGTGTTAGGGCTGGAGGCAGAAATACAGACAGGGAGCTTTTAAGGAGCCCAGAGTTTGGGCAGAAAAACATCTAAAACTGCAGGGTAACAAGTTCAGTGTTATCATAGTAGTGATATAAATAGACTAGATTAATGTAAGAAAGGAGTAAAATTCCTGGGTTTATGAATCATTCTCTCACTAACTTTAAATGATTAGTTCTCTTAATATTATAATTTCTCCCAAGTAAGAAATACCTGAATACCTGGAAATGCTGTTAATTATGCACTTGGTTTCCTGGGATGAATGTCGCCCATAAGGAGTTATTTTCCTAGGGGCAGTCTCACTGGTCTTCCAAGCTCTGAAAGAAGCTCAGCTTAGGTAACATTTATGGAAAAAAAATAAGTATAAGTTCCTTGCTGTACATAAGCAGGCCTAAATTTTCCGAAGAGTCTGATTTGCTTTCGAAAAATGGGCCTACAAGCACCTCTGAACTGCCCATACTTTCCTCAGAAGGGCAGCAGTTTGTGAGGGGTACTGAGGAGTCAAAGGAGCATTTATATGAGCAGTGACATGGAAAACACAATTAGAGCTCTGTCTGCTGGAGTTGCAACCTCTTGAAAAAGTGAAGTAGCAGGCAATGAGAGTATGAAAGAACAGGAGAGAGAGAAAAACCCCAACCAGGACTTGGTTACAATCAAGCTCTCAAAATACTCTTTCTGCTGAGGGTGCTACAGACATTTCTCAGAAGCATATTTTACTGTTCTTTAGCAATCTTTTGGTTTCAGGCATAGTGTCCACCTCAGGGAGTTACAAATATGGGAAAATACAAAATAATAAAAGACTGAAATGAAGCAAAATCCAAATAACTAAGAGGGAAAAACAAGTCATCAACTGTGTAAATCCAACATTTCAAAAGTTAACATTCTCTAAAATCAGGTTCTTCCTCAGCGTGTCCCCCTGCCCTCCCCACCCCCCAATTTTTTGGACAGAGCACTTGGCATCCTCAGGCTTGAAAACAAGGAGTCATCTCGGAGTCCTCCCTCTCCTTCAAGCTGTATACCTCAAGCCCCACTGATTCTTCCTTCAACATCTCTCATTCCATTCACTTAAGTACTTTTTATTTTGTACCTACTTATAGCAGTCTCTGGTGGTAAGAATGGGAAGTTAGGATATGGAGCTGTGTACAGAAATAGATACTAAACAGGTCTTCTAATAAGTATACAAGAGGTTAAGAAACAAGTACAACACAAATTCTGAAGGGTGCCATGGTGTCTGACTGGGGTAATCAGGAAACGCTTTAGCATCTATTGGTGGTGGAGGGCAATCAAGCTGGGTCTAACTTTAATTAGATGGAGCTAGTGGAGGGAACTGGGAAGGAAAACGCTTAAGAAAAGTAATGGTGGGTGACAGCAACTAAAAGGTCCAGAAGGGGAAGGTGAGAACAAAGGCTGAGGACCTGCAGTACAGTCTCTGAGACCTTTAACTCTTAGGCTGCCAAGTCATATCGCTTCCATCACTTGTACCTTTTTGCCATCTGACTCCTATTTTTTTTTAAATTTTTATTAATAAAACCAATCAACATACAATATGAACATAGTTGTATATTCATCATCACGATCATTTCTTAGAACATTTGCATCAATTCAGAAAAAGAAATAAAAAGAAAACAGAAAAAAAGTCATACATACCATACCCCTTACCCCTCCCCAATCACCAGCATTTCAATCTACTAAATTTATTTTAATATTTGTTCCCCATCATCTACTTATTTTTAATCCATATGTTTTACTCATCTGTCCATAACATAGATAAAAGCATCAGACACAAGATTTTCACAATCACACAATCACACTGCGAAAGCTATACCATTATACAATCATCTTCAAGAAACAAGGCTACTGGAATACAGCTCTACATTTTCAGGCAGTTCCCTCCAACCTCTGTTATGCATTAACTAAAAAGGTGATACCTACTTAATGCGTAAGAATAACTTCCAGGATAACCTCTCAAGTCTGTTTGGAATCTCTCAGCCATTGACACTTTATTTTGTCTCATTTCTGTCCTCCCCCTTTCGATCGAGAAGGTTTTCCCAATCCCTTGATACTGAGTCCCAGCTCATTCTAGGATTTCTGTCCCACGTTGCCAGGAAGGTCCACACCCCTGGGAGTCCGTCCCACATAGAGAGGGGGAGGGCAGTGAGTTTGCTTCTCCTGTTGGCTGAGAGAGAGAGAGGCCACATCTGAGCAACAAAAGGGGTTCTCTTGGGGTGACTCTTAGGCCTAATTTTAAGTAGGTTTAGCCTATCCTTTGCAGGGTTAAGTTCATATGAATAAACCCTAAGATTGGGGGCTCAGCCTATTGCTTTGGTTGTCCCCACTGCTTGTGAGAATATCAAGAATTCTCCAATTGGGGAAGCTGAACTTTCCCCCTTTCTTACCATTCCCCCAAGGGGACTCTGCAAATACTTTTTGATTCACTGTTCAAATCCTTCTGGGATTTATTGAGGCATCACTCTGGACAAACCTACAAAATCTCATGCTCTACTCAAGGTTCCATGTACTCAATTAAGCTGTCCACATAAGTTATACTAGGAAATGCATTACTGACTCCTATTTTTACCAAGAACCCACCAGGTTCTTGACAAAGACAAAATTGGTAGTAGCTGCCTTTGTGAGGAGGGGATGTTTCTTTTGCTTTTACTATTGTAGGAAACTCTGCTGCTATGAGTGGCTAAAAAGGAAGCACTAACAAAGCCTGACAGGCTGGAGGATTAGAAAGCACATCTTATTCTGAGGATGCTTCAAAACTGTCAGCCTTCAATAACCCTAAAAAGGGCAGTGATCTAAGATTGAGAATACCAATTTAAACCTCTAAACTTATCTTCTTTATACGGCTTCTTTGCTCAAGGATCTACAACCGCTATTCCTACAACAGGTCATTTAAATACCTCTGATTGGGATCCAATGTTATGCATAATTCAATCCCATCAAACACCAAACATTTCAACTTTATCTGTTACTTCTCCTCGTACCAACCTTCTTCATTTAGTCAGGAGACCAAAAGTACAACAGGCTTAGTAGTTACTGAGTTTTGGCTGGGCTGAGCTTGTTTTAAAGTAGACAATAGTTTAGGTCATTTTTTTCAGACAATAACAAAAAAAAATTTATAAACACGTAAAACTTGGCAGTCTCTTATCAGATTGTAGTCTCAGTATATTTTGAACCTGAAAAATCCAAAAGTATTGTTTCATAATATATAAATGTGAAAGAAAAATTTTAAATGACACTGGTATAATGTTTTATGTTGACAAGGGTTTGGATTGCATTTTTTAAAGCAACGAATGTTCACTTAAGGTATGTGTTCTTAATTGGATATAAATGTTTCACCTAAAGAGAAAGAAACTGTAAACAAATACTGAACTCTAATGATATGCAGGCTTAAGTATTTAGGGGTAAGCGTATGGATATCTGCAACTTAAATGGATGGATAAGTGATCAATCAAGTATATTAAAATGTTAATGGCAAAAAAGAGTTAATAGCAGGATCTAGGTGATGAGTGTATGTGGGCTCCTTATAAAATTCTTTAGACTTTGCTTATGTTTGAAAAAATTCACAATAAAACACTTGGAAAAATGACACTGGCACATATTGTACTCGTTAACACTGTCAACACTGATAACTCACTAAATTTATTGTAAGAAGTCAAGCTTCGTGGAATGGCAGAAGGGGGCATTTGTTCTCTGATGCTTCCATAGCATCTGAATACACCTCCTAGAACCCTTTTTATGGTCGACTGTGTTCGTAGTTGTCTCTCCCACCGCAGTATAAGTTTCTGAAGGGCACCAATCTGAACTGATTTATAGCTATATTCCTATTGCTTTGCATCATTTGAAGAATAACGTGTTCAGTAACGGTGGAACGAATGAATGAAAGCAGAATACTGCTAAGAACCAAAGCATTACATTTTTAGCAGACGCAATTTATTCATTTCTCACGTATTCTAAAAGTTAGTATCTCAGTTTTCAAGAGAAGCAATGTTCTTTACTTCTCCCCAGACATGCAAAATTTCCAAAAAATACCTTTAAAATACAAACTTACGGATACCTACAATATTATTTTGTATTCTGTGACTTATGCCTGAGGTCTGAAGGCCTCCTAACATTCAGTAACGCTTTGGTAGATAAATTTTCTTCTACAAAAGCACAGTATTAAAATTCCAAAGACACCTAATATTATTTGATTCAAATCTTAGGAAGCTGTCAGAACCAAGAGATTGCTGAACTGGTCATAAGCAGGTACTGGAAATGTAAGAAAAGATAAAACCACACTGCACATGAAAAACTTGAGAAGCAAATTAATCAAGAACTTTACGAAGAAACAGAGGGAGGACACTGAACATCTCAAACTGTGCCTAGAACGCCTTCCCTCCTCTCCCTCCAATTACAGCCAGTCGGTGGCCGGCGCCGCCCCGCCGCTCCCAAGATTCCACGCGACTGGTGCTGATGCCGCTGAAGCTGCATTTTCTCACGTCTACCTCCTAGATACAACGTGGTTTCCCCGTGAGAGCATCCGATGCCGAGTTCCAGCTCCCCGACCTGCCTGATCTGTGACACTCCGCAAGTCTCTTCTCGCTGTAACTCAGTTTCCTCATCTGTAAAATGGTAATGATTATCCTAACCCCGCCTCTCCTGCACAGAAGATGGTTACGGAAGACGAGGAGTGTAAAAGCGCTTTAAGGAAGATGCAAATAACTTTCAATTTTGGTACGGCTCTTAAGCACCCGGTGCTCCTGGGGACAGTCTCTCACAGTCACCTCTATCCCTCACTCTTCCCGCCCGACCCCCTGTGTGGAGGCCGCTCCCTCCTCTTGGACCCCATGCGGAAGCCGCGCGGCGCCGTCTGCCATACCTGCAGCCACCTGGTCAGCAGACCCCTCCTGCTGACCCACGACAAAGTCGTGCACGAGGTCCCACAGGGCGCCCGTAGGCGCCACTGCCTCCAAAGCGGTGGCGGCGGCCATGACACGAACTAGTGACCGTAGGAGGGGAAGTAGGTGGTGGCACGAAACAAGACTCTCCGCGCATGTGCTTCATGAGCCAATCGCTTGGCGAAGACTTAGGGGGCGGAGCGCTCCGCGGATCACGTGCCCGCCGGCTCCTCGCCTGGCAGTTCCAGGGAGGGTGGGGCGGCCCCTCCCCGAGGGGCGGGGCCTGAAGTAGGGGCGCTGGCGCGGGGAGTGCGACGGGTGCTGGGCACGCAGCGGGGGCCATTGAGGGCGCATAATTCCCGGCCCGGTTCCCGTGGAGACGGGCGACTGGGCGGGCACCTGGCTGGGTGGGGCCGAGGGGCGGTATGCACCCTGCGGGAAGCCAATGAAAAAATCAGGCCCGGCCCAAGGAGGCGGTGCCGTCGGTCACATGCGCACCTGGGGCGGGCGGTGGCGGTGCGGGCACTGCGAGCAGGCGGAAAGGAGCGGGGCCGGGCTGGGGCGGGGTTAGACAGGTGAGTGACAGGCTCCGGGGGGCCGGCCCCAGCTGGGAGCCCCGAGCGAGCTCCGAGTAGCTGCGGCGGTGCCCGCCCCCTCTCTCCGCCTCTACAGCGGAGCTGGTCTCCCGCCGGGCACCGTCGTGGGCCCCCCTGGCCCGGCCACCTGGTGGACTGTGCTGGGGAGTCGTCCCCCTCCTCTACCTTCGCCCGCAAAGTTTGTGGCGAAGCCGGCGCTGGGTCAGAGTGCACCCCCGGGGGGGAAATCGGGGTGCGCCCGATGCCGGGCGGCAGGAGCCGTTGACCTGGGACGCCGCGGTCCGGGGCAGGAGCGCGGAGCAGCCGTCCACCCACCCCCCCGCCTCCGGTGGATGGGGCCCGGCTGAGGAGCCAGCATGGGCAACTGCGTGGGGAGACAGCGCCGGGAGAGGCCGGCCGCCCCGGGACACCCCCGCAAACGAGCAGGTAATGACAGGGAAGGGAGCAGAGCAACGGGCACCTTGCCAGTTGTCCCCCCTTCTTACTGGAGCCCTGGACTTCCCGAGAGACCACTCCCGGCGCCTGGCGCTTGGGAATCCCCCGATGGCTGCTCGGGAGCGGGACGGGGGCCTCCTCCCCAGTCCTGGATGGCCGGGGGAGCTGAGTTGGGGCAACTGCGAGCGCTGACCCGGCTGCGAGACCGACTCGCTCCAACTGGGAAGCTCCTGGTGGGGGTGGGGGCAGGAAATGTTTGCAGACCGCAGCGGGGCGGACGGAGGGGGGAGGACCCCGGGCGAGGGCGCCGCTGGCCTGGCAGCCCGGGCCGGGGTCTGACGCCGGCCGGTTGGGGCACGGCGCGGGCAGCCAGGCGTCCCCAGAACTCGGAGCGAGCGAGACGAGCTCAGTCGATCCTTCCAAAGACTGTTATTATCGGGCTGCATATCGTGCTGCCCGAATCCGACTTGCAAAAGCAGCGCAGGGCTCTGGGAAGGAAATCTTTATTTTTCCTGCAGGGTTTTTAGAGTCTCCCGGCCGTCTGGGAATCTAGGAAAGGTGGAGTGAGGTGGGGGTGAGAATTTCTCCCTCGGGTTTGTTGGGATTCTTCCCAGCCTTTGGTATGGGGATCTCTTCGCGATTCGGGAGGGCCGGGTAGCGCCTTCTCACTTTCTCGGTACACCCCTCCTCCTATCCTGGCGCTTTGCCCCGGACACTCACTTCCTTCTCTGAGGATGTTGCAAGGATCTTCTGAGAATGATAAAATAGTAGACTTAGAAATTTGTCTAGATTCCAGATAGACCTACTTCCTCCTCCCTATCCAAAAACACAAATCCAGAGAGATTGAGCAACTTGCCCAAAGCCACACAGCTAATACAAATTGGGCCCAATTGCTACATATCCCTTTCTGTAAGAGGAATCACTGGCCTGAAGTTGTTAATGAAGTGGAAACTCTAGTTGCAGTTTCCTGCCTCTCTTTGACCCGTAGGTGTGTTACTGTGTTGTGGAACCTGGGAAGGAGAATGGAGTGAAGGGGGGGTGGACCTGAGGAAGAAGGGAAGGATGTCTATGTAGTGGACCGGATGACATATGGAAGGAAGAAATGTGTTTTTATAGGAAGGATAAGGTAAAACTTAAGATCGGAATCTTCTTATAGGAAGGCATCCCTAATCATTCTTCTGAGCAAAGTTAATTCTCAAACCCAAGGGACTTTCATTCATTCTTTCAATTTATTATTTATGTGCTTTCAATTTATTATTTATTTAATCAGTCCTAATAATTGATTTCATTGTATTTTTCACTGCTGACAGCCTCCCCTCCTTGAAACTTTCTTCTCCCTTCCCTTCTTAGCATTATTTTGGTTTTCCTCTTTGATTACTCCTACCTACCAAGCATCTCCTAGGTGGGTACACTCATGGTTAAGTTTCACATTGTTTTTTCTCTCTTTATACTCCCTCCCAGAGAAATCGTATTTGGTTCCATAATTGCTTTCCCCCTGTGCTATATATTCAGCTGTTACCTGTCTCTTGAACCCCATACCCACATCTCTAAATGGCTGCTGGACACTGATCTAGATATCCTCAGATTCAGCACCACTAGAGCCAAGCTCTGTATCTCTTCCCCCTTAATCTGTTTCCCTTCCTTACCCTTACATTCTCTGAGCTACGTAATTATACCTTGAAAAACTCCCCCACTGACTGTCTTTGTCTCCTAGCCAGCTAGTCACTGCTGACTCTTCCTTTCATGTGAGTTACAAACCTGCCCCTTCCCACTCTACTGCAAGGTCCTGTCACCTCGAGTCCTGCTTCTCTCCCAGTCTGAAGTCAGTTACCCACCAAAGGCAAGTTCATCTTCACTCACTCATCCGAAGCAGAGTGTCTATACCTAGAAGTTCCCCCAAAAGTAGTTTGTTAAATTGACCTATTCCAAACCCTGTAATTAATTTTATGTTGAAAAATCTTTCTGCATCTCCCTATTGTTTACAATAATCTAAACTTTTAAGGATATGTCTGACCCAGTCCTTCCTTTTGGGACCTGATTTCTTTCTCTTCCTTAACATTAAGGTCACCAGCTTGTACTTGTTTCATTTCCCCACCTCATCTTATCAAGAGTCGTTCTCCCCTTCATGGTCTACCCCAAATCCCTTATCTTTCTTGAAGCACCTTCCCTAACAAATCTCCTCCCACATCCAGTGGAAGAGATTGCTTCTTCTAAGAACTCCTGCAGATACATTATCTATGCTACTTACTGTATAATAATCTACTCCATATTACTGGTTATGTGGGTTTCTTTTTTAGCTGTGAAAAATAACATATATACAAAGAAAAGCAATAAATTTACCAGTGCATTTTAACAAGTAGTTATAGAAAAGATTTTAAAGTTTGGTATTTTTTTCATTTTTTCTTCTAGTTGCTCCAAGACACTGAAGACCAAAAGAAATATCAATATATTGATTCACCAGTCATATTCATTTGTTAAATCCTATCTTCCTTATTTTTCTCTTCCTTCTCTTTTTTTATAAAAAAAAATAGCATATATGTAAAAACAAAGCAATAAATTTCAAAGTACATCACAACAATTAGTTGTAGAACAGATTTCAGAGTTTGGTATGGGTTACAGTTCCACAATTTTAGGTTTTAAGTTGTTGGTCAGGTTTTTAATGTTTACATTCTTATACCAGCAACTACACTGCAAGCCTTGAAACCTGAATTCTGTCTTATTCTGGTGTGTCTCTGTTCCTCTTTCTCAGTCACTTACTCAAATAGTCATATACACACATACACATACGTATACATAGCATTTAGCACAATAACTTGTACAGAGAAAGCCCTCAATAATTGTTGAATTTAGAAAGCTAAACCTGACTTCATCCTACATCTGTATTTTTCATGTAAATATTTTACTGAAGTATTTATCTGCATTTTAAAATCTGTTGGTATATTATTATTTCACTTATGTGGATCTTACTATGAATAGCTTTATTCATAAAGTCCAAATCAAAGGGGGCACTCTAAGGTGACAGAAGTTTGGGTATAAAGAAGAAATCCTTAACGTCACAGTATGCACCTGGCATTTTTGTAACATCTGCAACTTACCCTTTGAGAAGGACATAATTTTAAGTTGAAGTTTAATTCTAGATTGTCTAAAACTCCTCTAGTTAACACTTATGACTCTGACCTTTCCTTTACCACTAGTAAATGGGAAGAAACCCTCAAAAGGGAGATAGAACTTACGTTCCAGTCTTCAGCTTGTTGCTGAGGGACCCTGGGAAGTCATCAAATCTCTCTGGATCACTTTCAATATCTTGGAAAGGGAGGGGGTTTTATAAGATCATTTTTTCACCTTCACAAAGGCAGCTGTCCAAAACTAGAATGGATTGAGTTGGAATCTTATGACTTTTACAGTCACCCTTTGGCCTTAGTTTTGTCTTCTTAATTATTTGACAGGAGAAGCAGAGTTACAACGCCCAGTGATTATGGAGTCTTGTATTAGGTGGAAGGATTAGGTGGCCCTTGCATGCCTTAGAGAATACTTGGGGAGTTACTCCTTTTGGTGGGGTGGGGGGGTGGGAGGGAGTGTCTCTACCACCTCATACACATACCCTGGGTAGATCACTATCTCTGCCCATGAACTGGGTGAAACAGCCCTTCAGCCAACCAGCTAGGGGAGAAATAGAGGTGGTAAAACAGCAAGTCTCTTGCCCAGCTCCACCCTTTGAGTGTGTGGCAGGGCTGAAACCCAAATATCTGACTCTCTGATGTGCCAGGCATATCCACTTACATTCTGGAATCCCAAGCTTGGGGGTGGACAGTCCCTGAGCTCTGTTTTGGACTGGTTGGGCTTGGCACTGTGATTGCAAGGAAGTCTTCTCGTGTGTGGGCCATGGTAGCTATTCTTGAGGGATTAATCGGGCAACTTCTCCATTTGCTGAGTAAATATTTACTGAATGCCAGAGACACCAAGCTGGCTGTGAACAGACATGGTCCTTGACTACATGGAGCTTACAGTTTAGGAGGACAAATGATAAACACAGTCATATAAATTATGCATGGTTATACATATAAATCTTGTCTTATTAGACATACAATTACATATGATTATATATGCCAGTAACTCCACATTTATAGTTTCAGCCCACTCTCTCCAACTCCAAGCCTTGTACATTCTGCTTCCTACTCAACACATCTAATATAAAGGCTTTTCAGTTTAGCATGTCTGGAAACAATTCCTCAACCTCCCCTGCTCTTCACAAACTCTTTCCCATCTTAATGGTGATTTGATCTTTCCAATTACCCAGACCCCCAAAAGGCTAGATTCATTTATGACTCCTCCTTCTCTGTTACAACCCACATCCCATTTGATCAATAAATCCTGTTGACTTTACCTTCTAAATATGTCCAGAACCTGACTGCTTCTTACAATCTCCACCACTTTCACTCTGACCTAAGCTACCATCGGCCTCTTGCCTGATCTTCCTGCTTCCTCCCTTGTCTCTCAACAAGGCTATTTTCAACGTAGCAGTCAGAAAGATGCCGTAAACTCGAAGTTGGTTTTTATTACTCTTTTGCTCAACCCTTCGTGTGACTCCCCATCTTTTTCAAAGTCCTTGTGTTGACTTACATGACATGATATGATTCTCACCCGTTTACCTTCTTACTACATCTCTTACTCTTCATCCACTTGTTCTACCCACTGATATCTGAATGGTTCCCTCCCTGTGGTCCTCCAAGTCTCCTCAAATGTCCCTTCTCAGTCAAGCCTCCTAGGGCTTTGATTTAATGGGGCCTGCTATTTAAAATCCTTTCCCTTCCCTCCACCACCTGCTCTGAGCATTACCCACCTCCCTTCCCCGTTTCATCTTTCCCCATAGCCCTTATCATCTTCTGACACTGGTTGTCTGTCCCTACTCTGTGCAGTCAGAGATATTTGTTTATTCACTCCCTGGTACCTAGAGCAATGCCTGGCATATAGTAGGTCCTTAATAAATAAGTGTTGGATGAAATCAGGTGTATCACAGTGTAGGTGAGAACTGTTGAAGAGCAGGAATGAGCAGACCTGATTGATCTCTTGCTTACATCAGTGTTAGGGCAGGTATCCTAATGAAGGGATTTGAGCCACAACCTCAGAGTGGTGTTCTTTTCCTGGGAGTGGCTTCTCCCTCACCCCCAGCCTAGGTATGGTCTCAAACCTCTGTGGTTTGGGAGCCTCTTACTAAGAGTTACCTGAGCTGAAGAGTGGAGCGAAGCCCCCTATTATGGTTCTAACCCAGCAGTTGTGTTTTCTTGTCATTTTATTTGTGCAGCTATGTTAGAGAGGACCCCATTTCTAGTCACACGTGGTATTTGTAATCCTCAACTTATAGGCAGGGTTGGGATGGTCTGATAGACCATGAGGCAGGAAGGCAAGTGATGTGAAGCCCAGGTCTCTTTACCCATTGACTTGCTGGGGAATTTTTAGAATCACAGCATTTTAGAGCTGAAAAGAAACTTTAAGATTTATTTAATGTGTTTTTTTTTCTTTTCCAGCTATTAAAAAGAGAAGTAAAGGTATATGTACCCCCTGCCTAGTTCACAGAAATATGGTTCAACCTATATAAAAACTATACATGCTCCTTTATGTTTTGAGTGTGACAAGGTCAAGGCATGGTAGGGAGTGGTCAAGGTCAAGTGTATTCACAAGGAAGGGGTTGGGGTGCTCGGGTGGTTCATGCGGCTCGGGTGGCTCCCACTTGCCATGCGGGAGGCCTGGGTTCAGTTCCTAGCCCACGTACCACCACCACCACCATTCCCCAAAAAGAAAAAGTTCTGATTCGTTTTTGCCATTTTCTAGAGTGGTGATCTTGGGCAAGTCATTTATTTTGTGTTCAGATGATCCCCTATAAAAAAGATGAGAATATTTCCAGCTTGGATGTAAAACAGCTCACAGTGTTTTAAAAATTACATTTTGGCTGCATGGTCTCAAATATGTGGTCCCAACCTAAAATGTCATCTGGCATTGGTGGGAAATAAGGCCTTGGTCCTTTGCTCCTTCCTAGTTGTGTGTGTGACTTTGGACAAGCCTCTTGATCTTTTTGAACCTCATTTTCCCCATTTATATAATGGGGTGACTACCACCCAGCTCACCTCTCAGAGAGTTTGTAAGAATCAAGTGAGATCCTGGATGAAAAGAGACTGTGAACTTATAAAGTTTCTATTTTTCAAAGCTAGAGGATTTTTACACACAAAAACTGTAGTTCGTGATTTTTTTTCCCTCAGATCATTGAAGCCTACCCTTTTAAGGAGCAAAACTATAAAAGAAATGTTTAAAAACTATTTTTGGATGGGAATCTTTCTGAAATGAATAGTATACTTTCAACCAAAGAATAGAGCATAAATAACCTCTTCTTTGCAACTCAGGTCATTTATTTCATACCTAGTATGTATAAAGCATCTGCTCAGGTGATGGCCACAAAAGGCCTGTTCTCTCAAAAGCATTTTATCTCTGAAAGAAGAGAGTGGGGGTGGGGTGGGGACTGGTAAAAGGCAGAAGGAAATTTCTGGGGGAGAGCCCATTCTGTGAGGGTTGGGCCCCAAGATTCTGAGTGGCAATACTGGTGCAGGGAGGCTCTTAAATGCTGTTCTGGGCTTTGAATGAGAATCAGAAGTCCTGCCGTATCAGATACCGCAGCTATTGTACTTATGATGGTGTGAGGCTTCTGGGCTTTGGGGACTGTAGGGCACGGGGGCCCGAAAGTAAATGGTTCCCGACATTTGTTCTAGTTTGCTAGCTGCCGGAATGCAATATACCAGAAACAGAATGGCTGTTAAAAAGGGAATTTAATAAGTTGCTAGTTTACTGTTCTAAGGCCGAGAAAATGTCCCAATTAATACAAGTCTATAGAAGTGTCCAATCTAAGGCATCCAGGCAAAGATACCTTAGTTCAAGAAGGCTGAAGAAGTTCGGGGTTTCTCTCTCAGCTGGAAGGCACATGGTAAACACAGTCAGGGTTCCTCTCTCATCTGAAAAGGCATGTGGTGAACACGGCATCATCTGCTAGCTTTCTCTCCTGGCTTCCCTTCATGAAGCTCCCTGGGAGGTGTTTTCCTTCTTCATTTCCAAAGGTCGCTGGCTGGTGGACTCTGCTTCTTGTGGCTATGTCGTTCTCTGCTCCCTCAGAAATCTCCTTCATTCTCCAGAATATTTCCTCTTTGATAGAACTCCAGAAACTTATCAAGACCTACTCAGATGGGTGGAGACGTGCCATCACCTATTCCAGTTCAACAATCACTCTTGATTAAACTATCTCTCCAGGGAGATGATCTGATTACAGTTTCAAACTCACAGTATTGAATAGGGATTATTCTGCCTTTATGAAATGGGATTTTGATTAAGACATGGCTTTTCTAGGCATACATCCTTTCAAACCAGCACAGCATTGCTCTGTCCTCTCTCTGTAGTCAGTGGTCTTCAGATCCCTGTCACACTCAAATAGCAGCCCTTTAGTTTCCTGGGGAAATGGACTAAGCTTGTTAGAATTGTGCTTAGAGAAAGAGTAAATAGGCTCCAAATGGAAGCCTGAGAAGTTCTCTAGGGAATGGGTAGATTCTGTGACATCTTTTTACATCAGCCAGAATCCATTTTTTTTGGCTTACTTTGGACAGCTATGTTGTCAATAGTCGAGGTTGATGGATGGGTGGCTTCTAGTTAAGTAAAGCATTTCTGTACAGTTATAATTCATCTGGCTCCCACAGAAGGTTAGAGCTATCTTGGTTGGGTTCAGAGTGCCACTTAAAAAAAAACAAAAAACACCCTTTTGCAGATAAGACATGTAAGGCTATGGTTCAGCCAAAAAAAGATGGGAGAATATAGGAATGGGTAAAAGGTAGGAACATTAGAGCAACACAGCAATATGGTTAGCATGTTGGCTACTTGAAGCCATGTGCTGCTGTCTGAGCCTTGGGAGCAAAATTTCTCCCTACTTTCTGAGTTCACAAGGAAGGGAAACTTAGCTCGATGCGCACCCATTCCTCTGACCATCTCCAGCACCTCAACTCCAGGTCCTATTGCCCTGGGAAAGACACACCTTTCAGAACAGGGTCAGGGCGCCTTCTCCTGCGTATGGGCTGGGAAGGGGCAGAATGATGCCTCATTTGTACCCATTTCCTCTGGGAGGCTGGCGCAGGGGCAAAAGGTGACCATGCGCTCTCCTGTCAGAACTGCGCCTGGACAGCCAGTCAGTCACCAAGTAGCCTGGATCTTAGGAACCTGTGTACTTTGTAGTCCTGTTGTTCTTAAGGGCTCATCATAAGATGTTAATTCGTAACATCTTTGCTGGGCATTTACCATGTGCCGGGAGCATCACATTTAGCACGTCTGGATTAATCCTCACAGTTACCCTATGGGTGGATACTATTATCACCTTTTTTTTCAGGTGAAGAAATTGAGCCTTAGAAAGTAAGGTCACCTGCCTAAGGCACAGTGACCTATTTACACAGTTTGTAAATAGCAGAGCCATAACTCAAATCCAGGTGGTCTAGGGGTGCACAGGTGATTCAAGGGGTGCATGGGTGGTTCAGTGGTAGAATGCTCGCCTTATGTGTGGGAGACCCAAGTTTGATTCCCGGACCATGCTCCCCTATCCCCCCCCCCAAAAAAAAAAAATCCACATGGTCTGATATCAAGGCCAAGCTTTTGGCCACCGTACAGTTTACCTGCATTGGCGTTGGAATGAAAGGAAAAGAACACTTTTTTTTTTAAATGAGAGTTTATTATTGAGCACCTTTAAGAACCATGTTAGGCCCTTCACAGATATCTTACTTGATTCTCCCCATTTTACCTGTGGGAACCATTTCTACCCATTTTACATATGGAAAAGCTGATGGCCAGAAAAGTAAAGTGTTTGCTTGGTGGTCATGATGCTGAGAAGACATAGAATAGGAACTCACCTATGTCCTTTGACTCATATTGTGCTTGGAGCTCATTCCTTTATGCTAGAGCTGTAAGTTTGCGTCCCTCACCCCATATACACATTTGAAAAGAAGCCAGGAGGTCAGCTGTGAACCCCTCTCTTCTGGTTACTGCCTCCTGATCCTTTAATTCCCCAGCCCTCATATCCTAACCTCCATACCTAGGAGCCATCTGAGTCCATTATCTTGGTTCAAAGTGTTTGGTACCTAATAAGGTGCCCAGTAAGTATCTGTTGAATGTTGTTGGAGGGCTGAGTGTGGTGTAGGCAGTAGAATCTCTCCATTCCTGAAGAGAAGCACAAGTAGAATGCAAATATTGCTACTCTGTTTCCTCCCTCTCCTGGAGTGAAGCTCCACTTTCCAACTCCTAGGTGCCAGGGACTTGAAAAGCGTGCCCTAGCTCTGCAGACTTTGAGAGAGTCACATTAGGAGAGTGCTTGCAGGATCGTGTCACTCTTTTTCATTAAGACTAACAGTCCCTTGCTTTGCTCAGCATTTTGCAATTTTCAAAGTGCTTTCTCAAGTATTAAATATCATTTGCTCCCCACAACTGTCCTGTTACGTAGGCAAGGCAGGAATCATGGTTCCTGGTTTTACCAATGAGGATACTGAGATTCAGTGAGGGTGTTGAGTTGCCCAAAGTGATATGGCTAATTAATGGTAGAGGGGCAGAAGCCACAGGTGGGCTATGGCTCCACTGCTTTTTCATTATAGTGAGCTAGCTTCACTTGGTTTAGAGCCTCAGTTCCTGCATCTGTAAAGTGGGGGCAAGAACACTACCTCTTAGTGTAGCCAAGGATTAAATGTGAGAATTTATGTGATGGCATCAGCACAGCAGATGCCAAGCAAATGAATGAAGGTGGGTTGTGAATGACAACCAAGGAGACATCCTTGTTCACAGAGTGTTGGGAGGAGCGGAGTGTTTCCTTCCCAGACCCCCACCTGGGAAATCTGATTCTGGCCACCTTCCACCCTTTCCCTGGAGTTAAGGGTATAGCAGGCTTGTGGATTTCCTTTGGTTTGCAAAATCTGGTCATTCAAAAGGGTGTTTATAAGATAAGAGTTTCTTTTGGTGACAAGTAACCATGACAAGTATTTTAGTCACAGTACCATTTGCATTTTTAAAATCGCAGCTTCTCCATTGGCTGTGTGATCTCAGACAAGCTGTTTTATATTTGCAGGCCTCAGGCGGGCCATGGTGGCTCAGCAGGCAAGAATGCTCGCCTGCCATGCCAGAGGACCCGGGTTTGATTCCCAGTGCCTGCCCATGTAAAAATAATTTTTTAAAAAAGGGCACTCATCTTTATTAAAAAATAAAATAAAATTTGCAGTCCTCAGTTTTCTCACCTATAAAGAGGAGAAAACAGTACCTATTCCATAGGATTGTCCTGAGGATTTAGTGAGTTCACTCATATAAAGTGTTTAGAACCGTGCCTGGGACATAGAAAATTCTTGGTAAATATTATTTATTACTTTTTTATTACTGTCACTATGTTGGCACTTGTACTTAAACCAGCTGTCCCCAACCTTCCTCTTCACCCCAAGTTGAGACACATGGCCAGTGAAATTCACATGTAGGACCTAACTTCCAGGGTGTGCCCTGCATTATCTGCCATTCCTGTAATTCCACTCATTCATTCAGGAAGGCAGAGCGGAAGCAACTGAGTGAGAGTGATGTTATTTTAGAGTTAACCTTGAATCTAGTTTCGTTTTAAAAATGTGAATCATTCACAAAAGCTTGAGAACTTTTAAACTCTCGTTAGTAACAAATCACTTGACACACCCCTCAACTCTTGCTGCTGATTCCAGCAGCAACCCCTGACTACATTTTCTGGGCTGTCTCATAATATTCGTTACCTGGTAGGTCAAGGCCTGGGAGTGACCTCAGTTTGCTGTAGCCCATCTGTGGCCTTTCAGAACATCTCTGGGGCCGCTGGGGCTTCTTTCCTGGAACTTTGCACGTCTCTCTGATACATTGTCAACTGCAGAGATAACCCCTCTGTAAACTTCCAAAAAGTTCCCTAGCAGAGCCATTTTTTTTTCACATTTGATAAGCATCCCCTTGTAACTAGGTTACAGATCCAAACACAGTTGTTTCATAGTTATTACATATTGCTATTTATTGAGGATCTACTGTGTGCCAGGCACCATAGAAGGTACTTTATGCATATACCACCTAATCCTCCTGATGATTCTCTGACGTGGAAAGGATCCTCATTTTCAAGGAGGGGCTCAGTAATATTGGAGAGTCAAATAGTGAAAAATGGGAGATTTGTGATTCTCAGTCCTAGGTTTCTGCCACGGAATACGTACCTCACTGTCAGTTTCAACAAAGGATGCACTAGGTCTAAACAGGTATAGCTGGTTTACTGACGTCACTGCCACCCATGACAAGCAAATAGTCTACATCTGCCAGTTCTTGTACTATATGTCCTGAATGTGCCAAAAAGTGCACTTTGTGCCTCTCCCCAGCCCCACACAGTGTCTGGGAAACAGACCACACTCTGTCCTGTGTAATATGGGATATTGCACATGGCATTCATTTTTTACTTAGCAAAAGCAAGTAAATCTGTTCCCCCAAATAGATTGTCACATGGCATGAGCATTTCATTTCCTGAGCCCTTGCAGCAGCTCCAGGAATCATCACTGAAATCATTACCATTTATTAATATCCTACCACGTGTGTATTAGATGCCCTACTAAGTGTTTGCCATCATTTGTCTTCAGTTTTCACGCTGGCCCTGTCATGTAGGCATAATTACCTCCATTTGCATGTGGGCTTAATTACCTCCATTAAAGATGAGGAAACCTCAGGGAGGTGAGGCACGAACCCATGAAAGTGGAGGGGCCACTGTTTGAATCCTGGCAGTTGTTTCCTGGGGCCCTTAACCACTAAGGTAAATGGCCTCTAAAAAGTCAGTGCATCTGCCAGGTCCCCAGCCCCTGGCCCCATGCTAAGCACAGGTAAACATAGTTCCTGTCCTCAGGGAGCTCATAGTGTAATGGATCCAATAATACTGGAGTTTCTCTGATTTGTTTTTATTTTTTCCAAACCGTTTCCACCTGGGCACACACATAACAGAGCACCAAGGGTCCATGGTGAGCCATGGAGACAAGTCTTAGGGGAGCCAGATGGTGCACTCCATGGCTGTGTTTTACGTCCCAGGCTGACTTCTCTGTTTGCTGTTTGCCTCTCTCCCCTCTGGGTTCTCACATCAGGGTCACAGGACCCAAAGCTCATCTGGGTGACATTCACCAGGTGACATTTCTGCTTGTGGCCTGCTCCAGGTCTGGCTGCTGAAGGAACAGGAGGCTTCATTTGACTGGGAACTTAGTGTCTCTGTGACTTTTAATAAGGCCCCAAATAATTTTTTTTTTTAGCAAGCCACATGCTGTATGTACTGGGGACTGGAGGGATAAAGTCTTCGGTGTCAATAGGCAGAAGGAAAGATATAGTGAGCCCTTTAATCTTCTAGCAGCTCTTCCTGTTCGAAGCTGAGCTGAGCTCTGTCCTGCTGTGACAAGTGCCCTATGGAAGATTTAGGGCCTGGATATCTGGTCCATCCTTGGCCATCAAGCACTTTTCTTGCAGCCGTGGGCAGAGATGCTCAGCCTACTATTGTGGAAAGCACCATTCCCTGGCTATTTTTCTGGGCCAGGGGCCCAGGCTGAAAGGAAGTATCCAAGGAGAGACTTCAGCTGAAGGAGACTGTTCTTCATCTCTTCAGCCCAAATTAGCTCTAGATCTAATTTGGGTATGGGGTGGAAACCCCTTTTGTAAGATGAGTCCGGGGCCCGAGTTTTAAAGAATTGATCTCTCTTTCAAAAGCTATGGGATTGGGGGGATTTGCTCAGAATCCATCCTTACCTTTTGGGGCAAGGGAATTGATATTAATAGGAAATCCAGCTGGAGGAAGTTGGGGACTGGTTCAGAGAGGTTAAGCGCTGGTCTGTAGTTGGTCTTACAGACTAGAGTTCGTTCTGATCCAGGAAACCTGACTCTACTTCCTATGCCCTTTATACTACTCCATCCTCATTCCTGCAAATATGTATGCACATAATACATGTATGTCTCATCTTCCATGATGGTTTATGGTCTACCTTGGGAAAGAAGTAAAGATAAAGATGTGAAACAGTTTTCAAGCAAGACAGTGTATAGACAAATGCTAAATCACACAGTATAGACAAGTAGCGGAAAAAGGCAATGTGTAGGCCACTTTAGAAGGAGTTGAGGTGGGAGAGGTCTCTAGGCTGGAGTTCTTAAAGGAGGGCCTTGCCAGTCCTTGGGGCTCGAGTCCCAATTGGGGTAGGACTGGGATAGGGCAGGAATTAAGGGTAAGTGAGCATATTTTGTAGAAAGGTCAGTGATTTGAGTAAGGGATACAGGTTGGGGAGAAATAAGCAATAGATTTTTTTTCTTTTTAATTGTGAAAGTAATACATTCAGGTAAAAAATGTGGACAGTACCAGAAAATCAAAAAAAAAACCTTTTACCTCCACCACTCAGAAAGATCCTCTGGTTCCCTTTGGTGTTTATCCTTCTAGCCTTCTTTTTTTCGTTGAGGCACTCGAATCAAATTGGTTGGGTGCACCAAGGTTATGGAAGGTCTCAAAGAGTAAATGGAGGCATTTTGATAAAAGGAGCCTTTGTTGGTTCTTTGTACATGGGGTGCTGATGAAAAGGCATCCAATGCCGGTGAGCAGGCAGGATTAGAGCCTGTGATGAAGCTTTTTTCCTCACAACATAACAGTCTTGGGTCTGCTTCTCTCTGCTGCTGCCCAGGGGTTCCAGGGAAAGGCTTTCTCCTGAGTTGTCTCAAAATTATTCCCCTCCTTTCCATAGACTCCTCTCTTTACTACTTACCACCCAGTTTATTCAGCAGAGTTCTTCCCTGAAGTTCAGGAGACATAGTCACTTTTACCACACCACAAGTCTTTGTGCTACATGGGGTCATTTCAGGGGAGAAACTATATGTGGTGGAGGACGAGCATCAGAACGGTTTCGCACTGTCTAGGCCATGAGTGTCACCCTTCTGTTGACACAGGCAGGTCACCTTGCATTGAGCACCCCTCCAGTGGGCACTGCCAGGAGCATCAGTATCTTCAGGGCCCTCTCTGCACCCACCATGATGCTTTCCTTCTCAGGAAAGGGGTTCAGACCTGGCCTGGGCTCGGGCAAGCCTTGAAAGGAGCAACCTCATGAGAGAGGCAACTGGGAGAGTCAAGTGGCCAGAGTTCTCTTCCAGCTTTGCCACTTGGCACCTGTGGTTTTGACCTCTGGCTCCTTATCTGAATGATGAAGGAGTTGGTCTGGAACAAGAGTTGGGTGCTATTTTTTTGATACACTGGAACCCTCTCAGGGGCAAACTTACTATGTAGTTTGATATACACAATCAAATGGGCAATGCGCTGGTTGAAACCAGGGATCTTAGGGTCCTGTAGAACACACAGTTTGAAAGCCACTGGGCAAAATAACACTCTGAGGTTTCTTCAACCTTAGAATTCATGAGTCCGGCCTTATACATAGTCTCTGGCATAAATGGCCCATCAGCAACGGGTTGTCAGCTTTGTGAACTCCTGGAGACTTTGATAGTCACTAGGGGTAGATTGGGAGTGGGTCGCATAGGGACAGAAAAACACGGGGCAAAGTTTTTTCTAGTGGGGTCAGTTGGGGTAGCACAAAGTCTGCAGGCTTGTGCTTCCATGGACTGGTTTTTCTGCCCCGCTCTTGCCTGCCTCTCCTTTTAGTGCTGGTTTTGTCCCAAAGAAGTGATGAAATTGAGGAAATAACATATTTCAGGTAGCAAAGTGTATTTAATTTAGGTTGCCTGGGGCTGAATTACTCATTTCACAGAAAGCATTTGTAGAGCATGGCTGTGCCTTTGACAGAAACAGGAGAGCCAGAATCTGGGGCCAGCTTTCTTTCATTCATTAAGAGTTTGTTGATCACCTGCTTTGTATTCATGGAGAATCATAAGGAACATCCCCTTGTTAGGACCCCTCTTGGTTGCAAGTAACAGGCCCCAACTAAATGTAGCTTAAGCAAAAAGGTAGTTGATTAAAGGGCACCAGGGGACTTAGGACCCCGCAGACAGGATAGCCACAAGGCCTGGACCCTCAACTCCACTTATCCGTGGGCTTCCTTCTCTTCAGCTGGGCTTTTATCCTTCTCGGTCCACACGGTGAACATATGCTGCCCTACAGCTCCCAAGCGTTCATGTTCTAGTCCCAGCTACACTCATGCTACCCTGAATCTCCCAGTCCAAAGTCCGGATTCCCAGGTTAGAGAGTCTGATTGGCCCAGCCCGGCCCATGTCTCTATCCTCAGGGTCCCCACAGTTATCTGCCCCTGCAGCCCTTCGGAGGAGTTCTGGTCCAAGGAAGGAAACCAGGTATATGTAAGACACTTACTAGTCCCACAAGAGGCCAATAAAAGAAGTGTCCCTCAGTAGAGCCTGCTCATTGCCGAGCCTGGCTCTTGTGAGGGTCCAGGGAATAGAAGCCCATACAGGTGAGCTTAGGGGAAAGAGGGCTTGCTAGAAGGATTGCAGCTGGCCCTGTGGAAGCTGGGGTGGGAGTGTGTTCAGAAATGGAGGTGCCCTGTCTTTTGGGGGCCATATGACCACCCTGCTTTTGTTGAGCCTCTGGTATCCTTCTTTGTAGATGCAGCCTTTTATTCATCAGCTTGTTCCATGGCTGCTTGGTTTTGCCCTCCTTCAGCACCCCATTCCCCCCCCCCCACCCCAGCTTGTCCACACAGGTGGCTTATTTCCACTTTGAGACCCATTGCTGATTAATAAGGAGAGACCCGGTTTAGCCCCACTTGTGTATTAATGCCAGAGCACACCACTGACAGAATTCTGGCAGTCAGTGGATTGGCTTCCTGGGCCACAGGTCCTCCCAGGTACAGACGCCTGGAGGGCGGCGGGGTCATGTGGCATGTGGGTCTGTCCTTTTCGGGGCTTTGGACAAGGCAGGCATTGACAAACTCATCTCATCACATCTTCTGCAGTCACTAGAGAGATACAGAAACAGGCGAGCAGAGCCTTGAGGGATGAAATAGGGGAATGAGGTCAGGAAGCGGGGCCACCCAAGCTAAAGCAAGTGGGCATGCTTTGGGGAGGGGCAATAAGAGATAAGGTCTGAAACGCCCCGAGGTGTGGAGCAGGAGTGTGGAGGGAATAGGGAGCTGCCGCAAGTGTGACCCAGAGTGTGTTGTGGGTTTGGGTGGGCACTTCTGGATTCAAAGGACGGCTAGGAAAGAGACAGCTAGGGGGGAAGGCAGGAAGACCAACTAGGACGCTTCATGCTCCAGGCAGGCGGGGGAGAGGTCTGTGTTAAAGCATTCGAAGTGGAAGTGCCAGCGGTACAGAAGCCCCTTTGAAGAAGGAGCCCGCAGGATTTGGTGACGTATTGGCCAAAGGAGAGGGAGGATTAGAGATGTTGGAGACACGTGGTAGGAGTGTTGGGCAGTGCCTGGCCGCACTGGAAATTTGAGAGGAGAAGGTCTTTGAAGGAGGGAGATTAATAGTCTTAAGGAGCAATAGGAACTGCTGGAATGCTTATTGTTGTTTTTGTAGATTAGGGAGAACTGAACATTTAGAGCAGAAAGGGAAGTCCTAGTCTGAAGCAAGAGGCTGCTGAAGAATGAGTTCCAGTCCCGTCCGCTCTGCTTCTCAGGAACTATGACCAAGCGGCCTCAACTTCCTCATCTTTGCAGTGGGAACTCGATCTGTCCAGCCTCCCATACAGATGCCGGGAAGTCCGAGGTGATTTGTGGTGCAGTGCCTTGTGCACCAGAAGGTCCTGGGCAGATGCGGGCAGCGTTGTTTCTGTGGCTGCTGGTGTGATGGCACTGGACGGTGACCGGAGTCTCGTCAGCCTTGGCAGGGGCAAGGCGACCTTCTTCCTGGACGTGGGACGTGACTGAATGCAGCCCCAGTGCAGCCAACCCAGACTCCCACGGCGGAGGACGTTGTTCCCGCCTGGAACTTGTCTGGGGACGTTTGAATGAGCAGATAGTTCTAGGATTTGTTCAGCCCCGGCCGACTCCTAAGAATGCCCTGATGGTGGTATGTGTATGTAGAGAGACCAGGGGCCAAGAGAGAGACAAGAGATGGCTGAGCACTCCCTTCAAGAGGGGAGAGAGAAAGGGAGAAGATAGGGGAGGGGAGGGGAGGGGAAGCTTAACCCATTTTCGTACCAGGGTAGATCTTGAAGGAGCATTCTGAGAACATTTGGGTGGCTTCTTACGCCATGGTGGCCTCCTTGGCCTGTTCCCCACAGAGAACACCAAGGAGTATTGTTTCAAAGACACCAGGTAAAGAGGAAATGATGAAACCTGCATCCTGTTTTGCCGCCGATGTAGGGAAGAGGACCCAGATGGGGACAGTATGTGGTGGCGGTGTCTAGGATATCCGCCAAACCCTGAGGCCGGTGGCATCAAGGAAACAGAGAGGGATTGAGGAGGGGACCCCAGGTCACCCAGGAGAGAACCCGGGGCTCCCTTCCAGTTCTGCCCTGCCCTTGCCCCGTCAGTGGTGTCCGGGTAGCCTGGTGCTTGCTCCCCAGCTGT